>NW_028277175.1:16170000-16500000 GCF_051122295.1 Plectrocnemia conspersa
ATCTCAGTTCCCTAGCCCCGTAAATATTTGCAACTTGGTTTTAATATGTCATGAAATCGTCTCGTGCGCGTCATAGTGTGAACGATCGGTAAAGCGTAAATCTATTTCAAAACAATAAAAAAAAATAGGACAGACGAAGCAACATATCTAACGTCTTTTCCTGTATTATTATATGTTTAATATATTATTTTTTTATAATGAAAAAAAATAGTATTATACTATTATAAACGGCGCTCCTTATTACTGCGTAAATACCAGTGCCTAACTATGCTACCGACTGGACATTATCGATCTTGTTAATTATTTATTAGTTTTTTACGCATTATTTTTGGAATAATATTGGCACAAAATACTAGTGAAAATTTGTATAAATTTAAGGAAGAGGGGGAGAATTTTATGCTTTGCCATAGTTTCTCCGAAATGTAGTTTAAAATGACGAGCTAATGATAACTTACGGTCTTCGTAAAATGTTTGGCGGATAAAATATAATTAAAAATTAAAACTTTACACAACCTTTAATATTTAAGGATAACCGCAGGACAGTGAACTTCGTAAAGAAAAAAAGTCAAAATCAGCTGTCAATGCAGGCGCTGCATTTTTATTTTCATTGCAAGAAGAATTTAAAACTCGTCCGCCCACGGCCGAGCAAACCCATACGCGGCAATGATATAATACTTGTCTTCGATGTGAATTAAAAATAAATTAAAACACAAACACCTCCTTAATGATTATTGTATAATGACAAAATGTTTACACACTCTAAAAAAACTTGTTAATAGCCGGCGCTCGATTGTTGCAAAACTACTGTAAACAGTTGCATAAAGATCAGCCGTTTCTTTATTATTGTATTAGAAGGCAAACTCACGACTGGTGGCCGAGCGGATGAAGGTGAAGAGGAAGACTAGAAGAAGGCTCTCGAGTCTCGGTCGAGCCATGTCGCCGGACGAGCGGTCAAACCTGACTATGTCATTGTGCGACAAGACGCCGCTTTATCACCTCGTCTTTCTGCGCTTCTCAAAGTTTCGCCGTTCGATTAAACGTTGACCACAACGTAGAAAGCCGCAACTTGTGCATGTATTTCGAAATACTAATGACATCATCCACCGAGCGCGGACGAATTTAATTATGGATATTATTCCGATTATTTAAAGTATAAAATATTTTAAATATATTTAAATGGCTCACTATTATCGATTAGGTATGTCATGAAAAATAATATAATGTACATTATTACATATAAATTGCAGACAATTTAATTGGAAACTATTGCGAAGGTTTGGTCGATAGTGGAATTTTGAATCCTTACTGTATATGCTAGCTAGACTTTCGGTTAAGTTATAACAAACTAATAATTTATAATAATAATTATTCTTATTCATAGCATATGATGGAAAGTTAGTAAGTTCCATATTGAAATCTTCCTATCCAGGAATCATATGACACACATAAGAGCAAAATGTCAAAAGCGACTGATTGTTAACAAATACGTAACCAGAAATTATTTTTTCCAAAATAAAAATTTTGTCAATAATTGATCAGTAGTCGACAAACGAATAAATGTGAATTATTATTAAATTTTCGGTTGTTTGTTACTTCTTGAGAAAAGTGCAAAATGAAAATTGGTTTTTGAGTATCAGGAATTCTTATTGTTTTAGGGACCGGTGATGATGACGGGTGGCAATTAGACACAGATTGAGCCGCTGCAGTAGTATATTTATTGATGGTTACAGTTGTTTACATTGTAAAATGAGAAAATGCGTCCGCACGCCAGGAAGGTTGCCAGTGTAGAGAGAGAAAACCGTCACGCCAATGCTACTCCAGCGCTGACCAGTTTTGGCCATAACAAATCTATATTGGCCCCCATATTGTTTTATCTTAATTTTATACTGGCGTAGGTGGCGTTTCTGATGCAAAATGCGCCTAAGAGAGCCATAAGAAAAGCCCAAAAGCAGCGAATCGACAATTTAGATTCTTTGACCACACTTTCATTTAACATAGGCGCACTTTACCGTATTTTAACGTTTCTAGTCTATTAAAAAATGTTTAATTTGTTGCGAATTTTTCGCTAAAAAGGATGCTGAAATTAACCATAATATTCGTACACAATTGTTTTTCTTTGGAACAATTGAACAATTTTAACGTGTTGAGCGGCGGTTAAGCGATCCATTTCGTAAATGTGTTGTTGCAAACAAAAAATTGCCAATTTGAACACGCGTGATCATTGCTTTTCAGTGCTGCCAACATAGAAAACTTGGATCGGATTAACCTGTATAATTTACATGCATAAATATTGATTTAAATTGTAGTAAATTAAATCAGTAAAAAGATTTTCAACATTAAAAGATATATACTGTAATTACTATGTAAATACGTGTTTTTTTATAAAGAAATATTATTACTTAACTATATTAAAAAAAATTAAAAATTATTGTATGAACATCGTGTATTTTGAAACAATGTACTTCTAAATTTACTTTTTTGCTTTTAAATTTGACTGAATATTAAACATTTATAACATTTTTATATACATATGATAATTAACATGTATTTAATATAGAACTATGTTTATAAATTGTATTATTTATCTAAAATAAACCTTTTATAACATATTTGAAATGGCATTTTTTATGTTAATTTTAAAAAGACAAATGTTTATTTAATTTTTATTTTTAAATTTGGGTAAAGAGTAGCTGGCTGGAAATGAAGAAAACCGGTTACACGGAAAGAGCTATATCACGGTGGCGACCTGTCATGGTTAGGTCGCTTTTGCCGAAAGTGTATTTTTCATTGATATAAAGGGATTTTTAACAATAAAATAAAATGGTAAGTGTTCGCACAAATAGTTTTCATAGCTTTGTTAACAATCGACTCGATTTCATTGCTTTATTTATCTTTCGCAGGCTCGAAGATATGACACCAGAACAACAATATTTTCTCCGGAAGGTACGCATCGAAACCGTCTCGAACATAACCTCAAATGCTTACAAACCATTATTGAATTTCAGGCAGACTTTACCAAGTGGAATATGCCATGGAGGCCATCAGTCACGCTGGTACGTGTCTAGGCGTATTGGCCACCGACGGCATCCTCTTGGCCGCCGAGCGAAGGAACACGAACAAACTCCTCGACGAGGTGTTCTTCTCCGAGAAGATCTACAAATTAAACGACGATATGGTATGCAGCGTTGCTGGAATTACTTCCGACGCTAACGTACTCACCAACGAACTCAGAGTGATCGCTCAGCGCTACTTGCTGCAATATGGAGAGTCCATTCCTTGCGAGCAGCTCGTTTCGATGTTGTGCGACATGAAACAAGCGTACACTCAATACGGAGGTATATTTTTTTTTATTGTTAAATAACATATTTAATCATCTAAAACGACCGCCTTTCTTAGGTAAGAGACCTTTTGGCGTATCCATCCTTTACATGGGCTGGGATAAGCATCACGGTTATCAATTATATCAGTCCGATCCTAGTGGAAATTATGGCGGTTGGAAAGCAACGTGCATCGGCAATAACTGTCAGGTATTAATCCGTCGATTAATATTTCAGATATATATTACACTATAAAATGTTTTTCATAGGCTGCTATATCGAGTTTGAAACAAGAGTACGTCGAAAACGGTACAACTTTAGCCGAAGCTAAAGAACTAGCCATCCGAGTGCTGAGTAAAACTTTGGATATGACCAAGTTGACACCCGAAAAAGGTTCATATTGCATTGTATTTATACAATCTACTTTTCAAATTTATATTCATGTAATTTTTTTCAGTCGAAATGGCTCAGTTAACTAGGGATACTGAAAAGAATATAACAATAATTAAAATTTTGTCTGCCGAAGAAGTGGGTAATCTCATCAACGATTTTGAGGCCAAGGAAAAACAGAAGGAAGCCGAAAAGAAGCAGGCAGATCAGCTAAAAGCTCAAAGTGAGAAATCCGAAGGGAAAGATTCATAGTTTATAATCTTAATTACATGTAATTTACAAGTTTTAAATTGTAAACTTTTTTCTAATATAATTTTTTAAACTTTATTATAACTTGTTTAATTTGACAATACGTCTCGATGCATTATCAATGTATACTTTATAGAGAAAGGTTGAATTTAAAAAAGAATACATAGAGAAGACCACCGTGAAATACTACTATTCATTTCACGTTTATCAGTGTGATAAATATGGGTTCTACTATATTTTATCAAAAAAAGGCTATGATAATTTTCTTGACAAATTTGCTGATTTTTTGAGATGAGAATTTACAAAATACAAATTTCCGAATTAACTGACCATGAAGGGGTTAAAAGAATTCATAGAAGAAAGTAAAGGAATGAATGCAAATTATTGCTTATGCATAGTTCGAATCTGGAGTTCACTCGTTTGGAAGCATAAATTCAAGTATTTATATTTTTGGATCCTTAGAGCAGTGGTTCTTAAGCTTATGTAGTCCGCGGACTATCCTCATAGACACTACATTTTAACCACCCTACCCATACGAACGTACGTGATACGTTTGTATGGATATAAAAAATATTTTGCGAAATCTTTTTTCGAGAACCTCTGACTTGCAAAGGATACAAAAAAGGATTACAAATGAGTCTATTGCGTATTTTTTTTCTGTTATATTGTAAACAAGTATTGTTATTGTGAAATCTAATGAAAAAAAAACCCAATGTATTTTTTAACTACTTTTTGAATAATAACCCAGAGGTAGGGCGGTTAATAAATATTGTTAAAAATGTATTGCTGGTTATTAAAATTAATGGTAGTAAAAAGAATAAAAAAAATATACAAATAATACAATATACTCACACAAAACATCACTTGGTCAAAATAGCTCTTATTAATATGTTTTCTGCAATTTCTTTTTACTTAATGAAATGGGTGTAGATGTTTCCTTGAAACCAGAATCACAATGTTAGGCTCGATGCTGGAAGGTTTTATTCTTAATTCTGCTTCGTCGTTGAGTTTGTTTCTGTACTTTGATTTCATATATAACGATACCGAAAAAGCCAACATGAACGTCATTTCAGCTTTTTTCCAATTGGGGGCAAAAGTTGGCTAGTCAGTGGTCATTTTTTAAATATTTCCATTTTATTAAGATTCATAGCATTTCACTAAATGACATGCATTTTTCTGGCCAAATTCAAGGGTGTCCCTGTTTAGAACCCATGTCAAAAGCAATAAAATCGTGCGGTTAAGTGAAAACGCTCGATTATCTAGCATTAATAATAAGACTTTATAGCAATATTGCGAATTACAATAAGTGAGAATTGAATGAAGCATATCTAAACGGAATTTTGACCAATAGGAGAGCGTAAAAACAATTTTCCCTTCTCATAAGTTAAAAATCCACATCAAAAGCAATATAATCATGCCGTCGCCACTGCAATGGGAACGTTCCCACAGTGACGGCTTCAGAATTAGGACTGGGATAATAATTCATGAAGCTGCTTTTTAGAACCATTAAAATCTGTAGTGGCTCATTATAAAGTTCTTTATTGAAAGTATTGTGGGAGTCCCATTTTTATACAGGATTATTATGGCTAAAACTTGATAACACTGTTATGACGGGGTCACATTCTCTTGGCGAATTTTAGCGGACTCGCAACAGCCAGTGCTGCCTCATGCACCATACATTAATATATATATTATTCATAAATATCTCTACAATCACTTTCAGCAAGTTTTATTAGACCAACAGCACGGGTTTCGTCCTGCCCGTTCCACTGTTACTAATCTTCTGTCGTTCACCAAAACGGTGACAACTTCTCTCGATGCCGGAATTCAAGTAGACGTCGTGTATACAGATTTTGAGAAAGCCTTTGACAAAGTTTGTCATACGTTATTATTAAAAAAATTGTCGAACCTCGGTTGCTCAGATAATTTAACTCGGTTATTTTCGAGTTATTTAAGCAATCGTAGACAGTTTGTAACCTATGGTGGCCGATTGTCAAAAGAATATTTTACCCCTTCGGGGATTCCTCAAGGATCCAATCTGGGACCTCTGCTTTTTGTGTTATTTATTAATGACATAAATACAGCAATTAAAAATTCAAGTTTTCTTCTGTACGCAGATGATTTAAAATTATATAAATGCATTCGATCTGTTGCGGACTCCTTCTCTCTACAAAGTGATTTAGACTCTCTGTGGAGATGGGCTTCCGTTAACCGTCTGCCCTTTAGTGTCGGAAAGTGCCATACTGTGTCATTTTCTCGATCCCGTTCGCCATCAGCTTATTTCTACCATCTCGATGGTAACATTTTGACTAGAGAAACTTCCATTAAAGATCTCGGAATCACTTTCGAGAGCAAATGGAGGTTCTCTCTACACATACACGACGTCTGTGATAAATCTTCCAAGATGCTCGGCTTTGTTATGAGGAATGCCTTTCACTTTGACGATCCGTCAGTTATTCGCATCCTCTATGACACCTTAGTTCGTAGTATTCTTGAATCGGGATCTATAATTTGGAATCCCCGAATAGCCAAATATTCCCTTTTAGTGGAAAAAATTCAAAAAGGTATTTAAGATACCTTTACAAAAGGACATTTGGTTATTATCCGTACTTATATCCCAGCGCCTTTCTTTTAGGAGCGTTGGGATATGATTCGCTGATTTCTCGCAGAAAGCTGTATATCGCTAAGCATTTTTTTAAATTACTAAAAGGTGCTGTCGACAATCCAGCTATTCTCGAGGAATTCCAGTTTTGGGTTCCGGAACATTTTCGAGAATCACGATCGAGACCTCTTTTGATGGCCGTTAGGGCTAGGACATCCGCACTTGCCGACTCGCCTATAGCTGTGGCCATCCGGCTCCTTAATACGCTGGCATTACATATTGACTTATTTAATGTTAGCTACGAGGATCTGATCCAGTTTATATCATTTAATTTTGATATTTTATAATTTTTTGTTATGTTTATTATTTTTAAGTATTGTTTTATTTATGTATATATACGTTTTTTATGTTTTATAAATTTAAAATTTGTTTTCGACCATCGTGGCGCATTGGGGTAACCTGTTAGGCCACGATGGTCTTAATTTAATCTAAAAAAATAAAATAAATAAAAAAATAAATATTGTAATAACTATGTAAACCATATACTTCTCTATAAAATACTACTGCAGTGGCTCAATCTGCGTCTAATTGCCAATCTTTACCATCCGTCGCCAAAGTATAAAATCGTTGAATGTTAGAAAAGTTATTCATGCGTTTCGAACACAAGTCGATTTTTTTTAATAATCGCTTCTATTTTATCTTCAACTTTAAATATATTTGCAGCTGCACCTTGAAGGCTTTAAATTCAGTTTATTCAAATAAGGAAAAAAATTCAGTCAAGTAAGCAACCTTAGCTAACCAGGAAAAATCGTTGAAATATCTGTTCAGTTTAAATTGCGTATCCATTAAAATTAATCGTATTTCATCACGAAGCTCAAAAAGGCGATTGAGTACATTTTCAAGTAACAACCAACGTACTTTTGTGTGTAATAATAGATGTGTATGTTCACTTCCCGTTTCTTCCCACAAAACTTAAAAAACAGGGTATTGAGTGGACGAGCCTTAATGCAATTGACAACTTCATCCAATGTTTTTTACAAATCTGTTGAAATATGTTTGGATGCTAATGATTCCCTGTGTATTCAGCATTGACTTAAGGTGCGACACTTATAATTAAAGCAGTCAATCCATGAGTTCTGTCAGTACAAATTCTAACACATTTTGACCACTCCATTTAGTTTTTGATTATAAAATGAATAAAACTATTAAATATGGCCTCAGCTGTGGTACACGAAGGTAGTAAATTATGAAATGAGAAATCCTCATTTTATATTAAAATTCATATCTAATAAATACTAACAAATTAGCGTTACTAGAGATGTTGGTACTACTAATCAATTTTAGTGAGTAATATTGACTTTTGAAATTAGCTGCTCTTTTATATTAAATGACATCTTCAATCCTATACTTGACATTATCATTCGATAGTGAAATCAAACTTTTGTAGTTTTAGCCCTCAATATCGTATTCGTTATTACTTTTGTAGCAAGAATAATCAGTTGCTCTGCTATAGTATTAGGTTTTCTAGTTTTTGCTATCAGTAGGGATATTTTTATTGATACAAGCAGTTGCAGTCTTTTGAATAAAATTTTGACTTGAAGCAAGTTCTCGTTTTTTTATTTAAAAGAATCGACAGACTTACTGTTATGTTTTCAAATAACGTCAGATTGGCGGGTTACATATTTTCGATTGATAAATATTCGCAACATAGAAGACAGTTCCTACCACATATTTATTGCAGATATAAGTGAATCCAAATGATAAATACTCATCATATTTTATAACTTTACGTTTCTTAATGAATTTTAGTGTTGATGCTCCATTATCTATATTTTGTTTCGTTGTTTTTGCAAAAGAAAAGATGGTCGCAGACTAAAAAAAGTTCGACAGCGCCGACTTGTTATTCAAAATGAATTTGAATCTATTAGGTAATAAATTTGTTCAATTTTTTGAAGTCATCCAAAGAAATTCAAATAATCACCAAGAATATGTGATACGCATGTTCAATTACTGATTCTTCTTGATTAGTTACCTGAGAAAAGCTACTAGTTATGTATTGGACACAATGATTAAGATCTTATTCCTAAAAAACAATAAATTCCAAGAGCTATTCACACAATGCTATTGCATAACTAGATCATAACCTATAAAATTATAATGACTGCTAAGGTTTTTTATGCAACAAGATAGGAAAGAATAAAACAAAATTAATTTTTATATATACATTTTAATAGTTTTTTTAAATAGTTGACACATTCAACTCAACAATAACAGAATTGAAAATACATACGTGAAGTATGAAGCTATTAAAATAATTAAGATACTCCTTTCATGTCATATTCCATCACTGATGGAAGACTAAATATATTGTTGAGGATACGGTGTTCGTTATAGAAATGTCTACACTTATATACTAATACGCTTAAGCTGCGAAAGCCGCGACGAATTCGGTGACGATCTTCTTCAGCTTAGCGTCCGACTCGGGCGTGATTTGTCCGTCCTTGGCGATGGACGCAAGGAGGACTTGCTCCTTTGTTCTAAAATAAAAAATAAAGCATTAACTCGAGCGTTCTACACATTATAAAAATAATATCAATTACTTGATGTGTTGGGTGAATTCCTTCTCGAAGGCTGTGATCTTGGACGGGTCGAGTTTGTCCAAGTGTCCTCTGACACCGCAGTAGATGATAGCGACTTGCTCTTCGATGGCCATCGGTACATATTGTCCCTGTTTCAGCAACTCGGTCAACCTGACACCGCGATTCAAGAGCTGTTGAGTGGCAGCGTCCAAATCTGAACCGAACTGAGCGAAGGCGGCGACTTCACGGTATTGGGCGAGCTCCAGTTTCATGGAACCGGCGACCTGCTTCATGGCCTTGGTCTGAGCGGCGGACCCTACGCGGGATACGGAGAGACCTACGTTGATGGCTGGTCGGATACCTTTGTAGAAAAGCTCAGTTTCCAAGAAGATCTGTCCGTCAGTGATGGAAATTACGTTGGTGGGAATGTAAGCGGATACGTCGCCGGCTTGAGTTTCAATGACGGGAAGAGCGGTGAGAGAGCCTCCGCCCATAACTTCGGACCTTGAATTATCGTATGATTAGATTTGGATTTATATAATATGTTGTGTTGAATTTTTACATTTTAGCCGCACGTTCCAAGAGACGGGAGTGAAGGTAGAATACGTCACCAGGGTAGGCTTCGCGACCTGGAGGACGACGCAGCAACAGAGACATCTAGAATTGATTTTTATGTTATATTATCATATACAATTATCGAAACGTAGCGACAGTATTACCTGACGGTAAGCGACGGCCTGTTTGGATAAATCGTCATAGATGATCAAAGCGTGCTTTCCGTTATCTCTGAAGAACTCTCCCATGGCGCATCCGGAATACGGAGCCAAGTATTGCAGGGGAGCGGCGTCGGAGGCGGTGGCAGATACGATGATAGTGTATCCGATGGCACCTATAATATTCGCCCAAATTAATATTAAGTCGAAAATGAAATATATGTGGAATGTGCAATATACCAGAATCTGTCAATCTCTTGACGATCTGAGCGACGGTGGATCTCTTCTGTCCGATGGCGACGTAGATGCAATAAAGCTTCTTCTTCTCTTCGGTTCCTTCGTTGAAACGCTTCTGGTTGATGATAGTGTCAATGGCCAGAGCGGTCTTGCCGGTCTGCCTGTCTCCGATGATCAACTCACGCTGTCCACGACCGATGGGTACGAGCGAGTCGACGGCCTTGATGCCTACGCAATGATATAGTTGATTAATATCTTGCGTGTTGTATATTTATATTTACATATGAAAAATATTAACCCGTCTGCATAGGCTCGCGCACGGAGATCCTGGGGATGATACCGGGAGCTTTGATGCCCACGCGGAAACGGGTCTTGGAGGTGATGGGACCTTTGCCGTCGATGGCGTTACCCAGAGCGTCTACTACACGTCCCAAGAGCTCCTCTCCCACGGGAACGTCGACGATGGCGCCGGTACGTTTGACGATGTCGCCTTCCTTGATCAACTTGTCGTTACCGAACACTACGACTCCCACGTTGTCGGGTTCCAAATTCAAAGCCATACCCTGTTGACGTGTTGCAACGATTAGACGGTGAATATACATATTACATAATGCTCATCTTACCTTCAAACCGGAAGAGAATTCCACCATCTCGTCAGCTTGGATGTTCTTCAAGCCGTAGACACGAGCGATACCGTCACCGATGCTCAATACGCGTCCAGTCTCTTCCAAGTCGGCCTTTAACGGACGAAATCGATCAGTCGCGAGATCAAATTTAACCAGGTTCATACAATCGTAAAGCTCACCTTGGGAGCGGCTCCCATGATCCTCTCTTCCAAGATGGACGAGATCTCTGCGGCTCTCTGACTGCATGATATGTGGATGTTGCGCGCTCCGACGGTCATAGCCGGGAATGCAACTTTAGTGACCTGAAATTTATTTATGATAAATAAAATAAAATTTATATAATTACGACCATAGAAGATAAAAGGGTGGGGGTAAACGAATTAGACGAGCGGAATGACAGTCGGTAGGTGTTTTAGGCGAAAAGCCGCATCTTATGTAACGCGTGTCATGCGGCAATCACTATTTTTCAGCTTACGTAACGTCGAGGTTATGGCGACCGGCGAGGGTTAGAATACTCGGAGGGCAATGTCGGCCGATTTTGATTACGCAACGAGGCGAGGTTGAGACGGTCGATGTTTTTTAAAATAATCACCTGAGATGGGGATGCGCGGGGCAGGCGGGCAGCCAGACGGGCGCACAAGGCGAGGCGCGCGGGGAGCGGCATTTTGATTCAGGACACTTGAACTTTCGACGAAGAGGGCTCCCGCGGACTGCCACCGGCTTGAGCCGACGAGTGCAGGAAGTGGTGGACGACGATGCTCGCTACTCTAGGTCACCTGAGACTCGGTGTAACGACGATCGATACCACCGAGAGGGAGGTTATTTGTAACACGACGAAATAGTAATTACAAGCAAATTGTACTTTTATTCATTTATTCTATTTATTATAACATATTACCATATTTAAGTGAGCTTTTCAATACCATTAGAACAATTTTTTGATATTTTGTTTTTTGTGACGATTTATTTAATTATGAATGAGACGCAGACCAAGAAGGGGCGTAAAAAGCTGCAAGCCAACCAACCTTCCAAATCATTAAACTTCATTACTGAGAGTGAGCTTGAAAATATCCTGGAATCACCGGAAGAAAATGACGTTGATCAATCATCGATAGAAAACTTTTTGGCAGTATTACTGCCGTCTGATAAAATAGTCGCGTTGAAATTATTCAAAGATTGGCCAGAATCGTTCGGAACACCTGCCGCTTAAACACAATAGATGCAGGCTTCCGTTAAAAAATCGATTAGATTGAAACACGTATTAGAGACCGACAAACTTAAGCCGTAAACTTCACGTTTTAAATTGTTTGGAAATAGACATTACTCTGCCGAAAGACGAATTACAACATATGAAGAGAGAGCGAACAGAAAAATAAAATGGTTAAGATTTTAAAGTTAAAATGTATAGTGTTGTTTATAAAAAAAAACGGAAACTGATCTTTTCGTTCAAATGTTGGAAGAACTGCTCGAAATCGACGTCACAAAATTTATGTTTTTAAAACATCAGGAAAGTACCGACGCTGTGAGACGAATCTGTAAATATGTTGGCAATCTACCACAATGGAACTTGACTAAAGAGGAAATGGCTCAACGAAAAAGCGTAAATAATTTAAAAAATTGAAGCATGTTACGAAAAATTTAAATCACAATTTGGAGTTATGGATGACGTTAACTTTATTGAAGTGTTCAATCAACAACAGCTTCTATGCAAACTGTACACAAATCACTTCAGCGTGCAAAAAGTTATAGAATTAATAGGGGAACCATCTGCGAGGATGATGTGCTTGAATATGGTATTAGGATGGGTATTTACAATGTCTGCGAGGATAATGTGTTTGGATATTGTAATGTAATGGGTATTTGTGGTTTCTAAGAAGATGACGTGCTTGGATAATGTATTTTATTGTATTGGGTATGTGTACAATTGTTGGTGTCTGCGAGGATGATATGCTTGTAGGTTGGTTTAATACATTCTCTATCATATAGCTTGTTGTTTAAATGATCTTATCTATATTGGGGCCGTCATATTTAGATATGACAGTAAACTTAATAAAAAAAATCTTGTTAGCGTTACTTGTAGAGTCATCAGTTTTGTTCATTTTATGTTTAAATTAATCATTAAAACGTTTATCAACTTAATTTAATTTCTTTTTATGCCTTTTTATACTGATTGTGGACTTGGTGATGGTAAAGAGCATGTATTTGGTGAAAGTAAAGAGGGGTCTTCTATCTAACTTCACATATTAAGTGGAATTATAATAATGACTAAAATAAATACGTTCACTCACTAACTTAGGAATTATAATTATGGCTAGTACAAATACATTCACTCACTAATTGCGTAGTTTAAACTGATTATAAAAATTAATAATTTTAAGCAAAAGTCTTTTTAATTAAATGAAATATTATTAAAAAAGGGCTATTTTCAAAATCTGAGCATGCCCAGAACGCGTAGCGTTTCGGCCGAATCTAATTGTCAGTGTCAATTTGGACAACTGCTCTATCGAGGTCGGTCGCGTTGACATGTCTATAAACGTTCGTGCGACGCGATTTCGTCGATGGCTATTTTCGAAAAGCAATACGCGAATAAATTGCTATTAGATGACACTGAACTTCTCAAATGCACGATAGAGAACGCATATAATGTCGACGGACATACGGCAAGTTTAAATACTCTCGATAACAATACAACGCTCTTTTGCTATATAACAATTTAACTCATTAAATAGTTATCATTTAACACTAGTGCTGAACGCTACTATCAATTTGTTGATAGTATTTTTCTCATACATTTTAATCTATAAACACATTGCTGCTTTTTTTGTATGCGTATAGGAATACATTATCAAAGTGCAAAGAGGGCAAAGCGATGAAAATGTGTGGGTCGTCTCGCGCAGATATAACGATTTCGCTTCTCTCAATTCGACTTTACAATCGGCAAACATCAACGTATCCTTTCCGCCCAAGAAGATTATAGGAAATATGAATTCTGAGTTTATAGCCGAGCGTAGAAATGAACTGCAAGTTAGTAATGCATAATTTGTTAATGTGTAATGTAATAGTTAATCCACAATAATGGTATAATATTGCAGGTCTATTTGAATGCTTTAATTAAAAATATAGTCGTATCGAATTCGCTGCCATTTAAAACGTTTATCGATCCTAAGAATTATTCACAATCATTAAGTGGTATGTATCTTTTTTTGTTGTTCAAGTACTGTTTTAATAATCGGTATGATACAATACAATTAATTGACAAACAGAAACGGCTTTACAAAATGTTTCAATGGCATTAAGAGGCGATGGAAACTTTCAGCTGATAACTCCTCTAAATGAAATCGGATGGAGAATTAGGAAACATTATTATTTGGTATGTATTATTTACTATCGGATTGAACAATAAGTCACTTTCTTTTTACTCACTTTTGTTCGTTTGAGGCATTTTTTTTAGCAAAAAGAGATGTGTAAGATTTTTTCAATTGCTTGGTAATATATAAATATATGATAGAAATCACTAATAACGCTTATGGGCTTAACAGCTGACAATAGTCATTACTCATATTCTACCATAAAGTTGAAGACTACGTTGCGACGGCACATGCGTTTTTACATTTGGAGTTGTATTTCCTTCTCCAATAAATTATGAAAGGCTCCTTTGATTCGGGACCATTTATTCATTCATTATTTATAATAGAGATAGTGCGTCAATGGTTTACTCTTATACCCATTGACATACTGTTTATTAAAGCAATGGTGTAATTTATATTATTGGATACATTTATCCACCTAATAATAATTTATATATTCTATCACTAAAATCTAATTTTGACTTCTTTAAAAAAAGCTCAATAGACATTATTTGGTTAAATTCACTGTTTACATGATTGTTACAAGACCACAATAAATAACATTTTTAAATTTTTTCCAACAAAGCTTTTTTACTGTTACGCATTTTAGCTGATTTCACTTTATACACCCATACCTCGATATACGGCCGCTCTTTATACGGCCTTTCGCTGTAACGGCCCTCTTCAATTAAGGCACGTTTTCGATTTACGGCCTTAAATGTTTCGCTATAACGGCAAAAATACTTTTTTTCGATGTCGATTTAAAAATAAATTTAAAAATAGATTTAATTTGCATAATTTTAAAATGAAAGGTGAAGCAGCTAGCGCCGATGAGGCCGCATCTAAGGAATATCCCAACATTTTAAAGGGAATTATTGAAAGAGGTGGTCATAAACCTGAACAAGCGTTTAACGTAGACGAAACAAGGCTTTATTGGAAGCGAATGTCTGATTGCACGTACATTTCAAAAATCGAAAAATCTGAGCCTGGTTATAAGGTGTCTAAAGAACGATTAACTTTGCTACTTGGTGCAAATGCCGCGGGTGATTTTAAGCTAAAACCACTTTTAATATATTTGTCCGAAAATCCAAGGCCTCTTAAAGGACTAAATAAAAATCAATTACCCGTCATATGGAGATCCAACAAGAAAGCTTGGATGACTCAATCTACTTTAGAGGATTGGTTCAAAAATCACTTTTGCACAGAAGTGAAAAAATATTTGCGAGACAATAACTTAAGCAACAAGGCTTTGTTAATTTTGGATAATGTACCAGGGCATCCTACTAATTTATCCGAATTATCTGAAGATGTCATGATTGAGTACCTTCCGAAAAATACAACAGCTCTGATCCAACTAATGGATCAGGGTGCAATAGCCACTTTTAAGGCATAGTACCTACGCCGAACCGATGGTAAATCTTCAATTAAAACATTTTGGAAAAACTATAACATCAAGGATGCTGTTGACAGCATCAGTGAATCATGGAAGGAATTAAAATTAACAACAATGAACCATGTTTGGAAAAAATATGGCCAGAACGTGTAAAAAGTACTGATGCAGAAGTTAATTGCCTTCCTGAAATTAGGCAAAACATTTTGGATCTAGCACATGATTTCGGCTTTGAAGGTTTGAACGAACGTGATGTGCTTGATCTACTTGAAGCTGATAGGGAGCCCCTTTCATATAAGGAACTCATTCAATTGCAAGCAGAACCGGCATTTGATGAAGAGACAGAGCCTGTTGTATTCAAACAGCTAACATCAAAAAAATTGTCAAAAGCCTTTTCCTATTTCGAACAAGGAATAAACATCTTCCTTGAAAACGATCCTGACGTCGAACGTAGCGCTAAAGTTTCTCGAGGAATTAACTCAGCCATTAGCTGTTATTAATCACTGAAGAACGAAAGAGACAAAAAGGCAAGACAAACAACCTTGGACAATTTTTTTAAGCCAGGCCCATCCTTACCAGCGAAAAATGAGAACGACAGTGATCTGCAGGTTACCATTTCTTCATCGTCTTCAGATTAAAGCCATTTTAAAAAAAATTATGTATGTATTCATACACAAGTTTTATGTAACATGAAGTTGTTTCATTTTTGTTAATGGATTATTGTTGGTTTTTGGAGTCTGTTATTATTTTATGTACAAATGTATGTACTTGTTATGTATGTATTTTTGATTTAAATGAAATAAAAAGATAAAATGCATTTTAAATGATAAACCATGTTACATATTTTAACAAATTTGGAACCGATCCCATTGAATTTGTATGAATTTGTATTAGAATAATTGATTCGTTATACGGCTTTTCGCTTTGCGGCCAAGTTTCGTGGAACGTATCTAGGCCGTAAAGCGAGGTATGGGTGTATTAGACTTTGCCAACTTGTTGTCAACTGCCTTGAAAATGTTTAAATAGAAGTTAATTTTTCATTTACTTCAAACAGCAGCAACTGAGCAGTATATGTTACGTCTTTAATTTACTATTGATGTTGCTCCTAATATTTTTAATTCTTCGATGCAGATTTCATTGGCCGTTACATTCAAGCATGATTTAAATAACTTACTATCTTTCAACGGCTTACAACAATTAACATCATTGCCATACACGGGCAGTTCCATTACCTTTTTTGAATTCAATTTAAATGCAGTCATGTATACATTTTACTTAATATTTAGAGTTTTTTTAAACTGATGAAATTCAGATAGAGTGCCCTCTTTAAACAATGACCAAAAATATGCTTCGAAGCACATTCACACCACTCAAAAAAAGTTGCCATAAATTTGCATTGCCCTAATGTCATAAATTTCGCAAAAAGCATGTGTTTAAATATGAAAATATGCGCAATAATAAAATTAAAAGACCTATTTGTATTTGATTAAAATTTAATTTATTTTAGGTATCAAAAAATGAAAATATCAAAGAGGATTATATAATGCACTGGCAATCCTATGGTCCTGATAGATTTTTATCGGAACGTGATATAAAATCTGCTTTTAAAAGCCTTATGCATTTAGATGTAATATTTTATTTTATTAATAATTTATCGTTATTATATTATATATGATTAATTTTTTTGGTATTTTAATTAGCACCCTTTCGTCGATAAAATAATTTACATGCAAAACTTAGAGACTGGAACTTATGTCGTTAAAAAGATACACGAAAACGGTACAATTAAAGATCAATTGTATGGAATTCCATATAAAAATTCGTATTTAAACAAATATGGAAATCCAAAGCAGAGAAAGCCTTTTACAGTAGGACAGATAGCACATTACGGAAAACAAATATTACAGGGTTTAAAGTTTTTGCACAATAAAGGTCTACCCTATGGTAAGTTATCAATAATTTAACTAGTCTGTTACCTCATTTACATTATTTAATTTATACATTTCAGGACATTTGCACACAGGAAACATTGTTATAGAAAACCAAAGGATAGTTTTAATGGATGTTGAAAATTCAATAATGGGCGTTCCGACCAAATTTAGACAATTTCTAATCAAACACAAAAAGATTCATTCGATGGAAGATGTCGACGTGTATTGTTTCGGACATGTTTTGTACGAAATGACGTTTGCCGATGCATTATCTGATTCTACCTGCAGTGAAATTCCGCCAATAGAATCAGAAGATTTGCGTAAGTTGATCGTTTTATATCACTTAAGAATAAATGATGATAAACAATACTTTCAGGTTTGATTCTGGTGATGATTTTGTCTCCGACTGCGTGTAAGCACGGAATGCCACAGATTAATGAGATTTTGCAGCATCCGTTCTTTCAATTAGATTATGGAAAACTAAATGGAGTCGATGAAATACATTCGCAATTAAAATTTTCGGCACATATTAAAGATCAATTAAAAGCGGTTGCAAATATGATTGAGAGTCGGCTAAAAAGCGATCAAAAATTGGTTAGTAAAGCAAACGATTTCCAGTTAATAGATTTGATATTAAATATAAAAATAATCACACAGTAGTGACATGTGAATTTATATTTTTTTAGCATCAATTAGAGAGAAGACAAGTAAAAATTCAAGAAATACTCAGTTCTGATGACACTGGCAAGAAGAAGCATAAAGCCGTAAGAATAATATAAAACAAATTTGTATAATTTATTATAATATTTACACTAATGAAACTGTTTTAGAAAAACAAAGAAAATAACATATATAGAGGTTCATCATTAAACGGATTATCGCCCAACTTATGCAGTCCCAGTGAGAGATCTGTCAGTGTCGCTAGCAGTTCGAGCACATCTAGTCATACATCACCATTAGCTAGTAAATATGTTACTTTATTACTAAAAAAAATCTAATACGTGTAATTAATATTAAATCTTTTTAAGACGATGCTAAAAATGCGACTATTTCAACGACTTCAGCGCCGCCGGCTCCTCTTCCACAGTCAAATACAAATCGATCCATGCTGTTGAATTCAATATGCTCATTTAACAAAACAGCTCTAAATAAAGTTAAAAAATTATGATTTTTATCTTTATAGTATTAGACTGACGAAGAATATTTTTGCCTTGATTCTCTTGTAACGAATGTGCATGCGTCGCAAATATATTTTTATTGTGATATCTAGTTATATATTGTTTATTACATATATATATATATTTATAAATGAATATTTTTGTTAAATAAAATAACGTATATAATTTATTTATGATACATACTAATTGCATCCACAGAGATTCCACTTCTTTTGTAATATTTAGGAATGTATTTGTGTGATAATAAAATATTAATTATAAAAAATGAGGTTATTATTTAATAAAATAAATAGTAAATAAATACATAAATGTACAAAATTATAATTAAATATTTAATATACAATAAATGTACAAATGGTTTTCCTTTGGGATAAAATTATTCTAAAAATGTTACATTGTTCATTTATAGAAACAGTAAATATAAAATTGATCAAACATACTAACGATACTACTTAATTACTAATTTTATCTCTATATTATCCAAGATTGGCACCTGTAATAAATCAATGTTATATATTTCAATTATGTATTATAATATACATATATATGTTTATATTATTATAGATAATTGATTAACGAACCTCCAGGATCCGTTTCTTTACTTTCAGTAATTATATTTGGCAATGTGTAGAAATCGAGCTTTTTTGCAGGCATCGAAATTGGTCTATCGTTATTTTTATAATCCTTTGTCGAAGTGTTCGATTTGTTCTTGTCATTTTCGTTAGGCTTTTTTCTGCTAGATTTTTTATTATATTGTCGTTTTCTCTTCGCTTCGGGTGTTTCCGGTAAATTTGTCAAATCGATTGACTCTCGATCTTTTGTGGGAGTGCGATTTGACTCTAAAATGCTTTTAGGTTTCCTTTAAAAAGACAAACACGATTATGAAAAAAATCTGTTGTATATTAAATTTCATGTTTAAAATCACCTTTACTGATTATATTTGAGTAAAATACAAACATCCATTGTATCTGAATAGTCATTAAATATTTTAAATCATATTGTTATACGTTAGCTAGTAATCAAATAGAAAACAATCGTGATAACAACCAGTGGTGTCAGGGAAACAACTAATTCCATAAAATAATGGTCATACTTGATAGTTGTTAATTATCTGAGTTTACTACAACTTTCTTAGAACAAAGTGAGAATCAATTTAAAATTAAGTAAAAAAAAATGTGTCAGTTACATGTATTTAATTACTATTTATTAAACGTATTAATATAATACATGTATGTGACATACTCTTCACATTGTTCTAAGAAAATTATAGTAAACTCAGATTATTAAAAACCATCAAGCAAGGCTGTTATTTTATGGAATTAGTTGTTTCCATGACACCACTCGTTGTTATTGTGATTGTTTTCCATTTGAATACTAGCTAACGTATAACATAGAAAAAGAGACATATTCTTCAAATACCATTTAGTGTATATATAAATAATAAAATAAATAACCAATCCAGTTTATAACTTGTGTTATCTAGTCTACCCTAAAAATTAAACAGCAGTTCGAATTTGTTATAGTTTCACTGTTTTAATTTATATCACTTATATTATTATGTGTTTTTAAATTATAGTCATAACTTATGCACTGCCGTTGTACAGTATTTAATCAGACATGCAGATATATTCTTAAAGTAACACTGGTTTAAAGAGTAAACAGTAGAAAATATTAGATTTTTAAACTTTGAAACGAAAACTTTCAGTAATCAAATACTTAATTATTATTATCAATGCCATCATTTTATTTATAACGATTTTTTTTAAATTTAAAAGTTCAAAGGTTTGGTAGCTGTTATAAGATCGGTCAGGTAGATATTGTGCTATAGGATGGTATAAAAGTATTGATAAAAAAAAATATTCTCACTTTCGATTTCTTGGTGGAGAAATTGTTTTAACGTCTTTTGGCGCTATTGGTACAAAATGCTTAGTTTTGTGTATCACAGAACTGCGAAACGGAGTATCTGGTTCATTGTAATTATTCCAGTGTAATAACCCGTTGTTTGAATTTGGCAAATAATTTGTAACATAATTCACGCTGAAAAAAAAATTAACACATTTATTAGAACATTTAGACGAATGAACATCTATCTACAATTTTTTAAGTTAAATCAAAAAAATAATATCAATTATGTAATATGAACCAATAAAAACTTTCGTTCTACAATATATAAACGAGAAAATATCATTCATATAACTTAAAATTTATCCATTATTTTTAATTTTCCTAAAAATATCCACGATTTTGAAAATAATTGTTCTAAAAAGCTTGGTAATTTGTAGATAGGTTTTTGTGTTATACGTCATCGATTTTAAAGTAATAAATACTTACGTGTTGTTGTAATTGTTATGATCGTAGGTAGTTATTATCGAGGGCAAATCTTGGCTTTCTGGTGGAATATATACCATTCCTTGCATTCGAGTTAATGGCGTAGAAGTTGTCGGTTGGGTAGTTGTTACCGAAGGCAAATCTTGATTTTCTGGTGGAATTTGTACCATTCCGGGCATATGAGATACTGACGTAGAAGGTAACGGTTGGTATGTTAGATTCTGGTTAGGGAGCAACCCTGGAGTTTCTGTTGAAATATATTTTTAATTTATTATGTTATAGATCTATATATACTTATTTAATATGATTTTATGTAAATAAATGTAACCTTCGTATATTTTCTCTTGCTCGTATTCGGCCCAAGCTGCCAATCTTTCATCCTCGTCGAGCTGCTCATCTTGAAGGTTTTTCAATAATGAATCGTGTTCGTGGACATTCCAAATATACGGCGGAGTGTTTGCCGCAGTATTTCGTAAATTTGTTAGTACAGATATCAGAACTTTGTCGACAGGCAATATAGGTATTGGTTGAGCGGTATCAGGTATATGAGTAAAGCTAAAATATTAATTAAATGTTGGATTTCGATACCACACATTAGTTAAGTAAATATTAAAAATAATATTGCAATTCTGTACGAATCAGAAAACGATTATCTATAGTCTATTTATTTTCAAGAGTCAGTGCGCAAGAACATTGTTTAACGCATAATCATAACATGCTTTTAAATTTCTGCCCTGTGATTGGTCGTTCGCCGTAAGATCAATCGTTTCATTGAGAACGACCAAGCACAAGGCAGAAATTTAAGAGCACATTTTGATTACGCGTTAAACAATGTTCTTGCGCACTGACTCTTGAAAATAAATAGACTATAGTATCAGCATTATACCTATATAATTTAGATAACTCTGCCAGATCGTAATGCCTGTCAATCTGATGTTCATCGACAACTCTGCAAGATATTGCTTGTTTGGTGACCGATCGCTCATAGATTATCTCTTCCATGGTACCCTAAGTAATAATTAAAGTAAAATTTACATAAAATACCTTTTGAAATACAATCGTATTTCAAAACTTACACTAGTCACTAGCCGATATATGTAACAAGGTTTTATTTGTCCGAATCTATACACTCTAAATATGCTTTGTATATCATGGGAAGGATTCCACGAGACGTCCATAATAATGACTCTGTTAGCGCCTGTCAAATTAATGCCTAAACCACCTACACGAGTAGAAAGCATCAACAACCTAAGCAAAATAAACATTTATGTATATTATTAACGACATTCGGTAACCTGCAACAGACATATTCATATTAATTACTTGGTAACTTTATTTTTGTTTGAATTGAAGGAATTGCACATTTTCCGTCTGTCGTTCATGCCAACGCTACCGTCAAATCTATAATACTGAGATCCGCGTTTCCATGATTTAATCGAAGATAGAAAGTATTCTATGGCATCTAAATTACTTAAATGTGTACAAAATAGCACTCTGAAATTTAAAATAACCATAAATATTGTAAGATAGGATTTATATAATAATTAAAGACGAATATTGATACAAAAATAAATATAATGATGGCATATTAAATAAGATAAATCGCACAACAGTGAAAGATGTAATATTTATTTTTGTAACAATATGCGCGAATCATCCAGCATGTGTTATTACAATTTATCATCAGTCTTGAGGCACTCTTCCAATATGGAAAATACAACTACAAATTTATGCGATAACTTTAATTGGTCAAATTGGCTTAAATCTATTAAGGGTTGACCGTTCATCATCAACCAATCGGGGATCTTATCCTGTATCAAGAGACGTGGATGTGTCCAGATTTTATACAAGGTATGAAAGTCGCCCAAAAGCCTTTTATGAGAATTATTGGCGATGCGATTGAACTTAAGGTGGTCTAGACATAACTGATAGAGACACGCTTGATACATAGATAACGTTATGAATATAACATATTCTTCTTTCTTCGGTAAGCATTCGTACAATATCAAAGCCTCTTTTCTTTGAACCGAACCTTCTAATAACTTGTGAAGGACGTGTGATCTCTTCTTCATGAGTTTTATGTCATTTTTGTTTGAATCACGATGCTGACCATTTATGATAGGACTTTCGAATCTATAAAAAAAAGTTTAAAAACCATGTTAAACATTTTTATCGGTAGCACTAAAATTTTGCACTTATTATGAAGATAATATGTAAAATTACACTGACTATATTCTAGTGATAAGCTACAGCAAAAAAATTGTTTTTAATTAAAGTTCTCAAAAATTAAGAATTTTTATTTTTGATTATGATTATAAATACACGAAGGGTTGAATATAAAAGATTGGACTTATTTGCTCTAATATTTCTCCATAGTAGAGAAACCTTAAAAAGTGGGCAAATATAATATAATTCATAGTTATTTTTATTATTTTTGTAGGTCACAAAAATACCAGCAGTTTTATTTTTGTACGGAACATTTTATAACTTAAAAAAATATTATGCGGGTAGCTGCTAAGAAAATTATTTAATAATATAAATTAAGGCTTCCAACAAATGCACATCATATTTCTTTCTTTGGTCTGCAATTTCTATTTTTTAAACTTATCTTAATATATGATACTTATTCAAGTATCGATAAAGCAGCAATCAATGTAAAAGTCAAGTTAATTAATAGACAAAGAAAAAGTACTAGTTAGCTATTTAAGTTCTTAAATTCTCTAAGTCTATGTAGATTCTTACAACACAAATTAACTATCAAGGTTGGTAGCACTATTATGTGGTTCACAAATTTGAATAATTTTCCTTTCAATAAGACAATAAATAAACACAGACGGTCGCTCAATGTGATCGGAATGAAACAATGTCAATAATCCTATAGATGATAATAACTTAACAAATATGTCATTTATAAGCAAGAGTTAAAGAATACAACATAACTAGAAACAACGCAGACACAAAAGCATTGATTTTTTAAATACTAAAAAACAATTATTCAGCATTACAAATTTGGTATGTAGAAAATCTGTTTTAGTAGCAAGTTTTTTGACAACTTTTGTTAATCGATTTTTTAATTTATTACAATTGCCGCTAGCTGAATTTTAACAACTGCAGTAGACAAATTTAAAAATAAAATTTATAATACATAATTTACCTGTTAGTAAACTCCTTTCTGTTACCGAGCAAATTCGGTTTCACAAAATTCACCATGCAATAATATTCCTTTAAATTATTTTGCAACGGCGTACCAGTTAAGACGATCCTCCTCTTTGTTAAAATTTTCTGTACACTCTCCGCCAAAAGACTACAATTATTCTTCAGTAAATGGCCTTCGTCGCATATCACTAAATCAGGGCCGGGATTTATAAAAGTCTTACGAATCTTATCGACAAACTCTTGTTTTACATTTTTTTCTACCTTCAAGTTGATGAGAGTTCTGAACATCTCGTAACCGAGCAAGAGCACTCCGCCTTTCTTTTGCCACTCTTCGAAAATAATCTCTCTGTCTTTATTTTTCCTGTATCTCGACAGTTCGATGATGTTGATTGTCTTGATTGAGTCGACTCTGTTCAACCACTTTTTGAACTCGTCCACCCAATTCAAAAGGGTGGACATGGGACACAATATGAGGATCTTATGAATCGAAGATAGTTCTTCGCAATTCGTTATGGTGTGAATGAGCGTAATGACTTGGAGAGTCTTTCCGAGTCCCATGCAATGAGCCAGGATCGAACCGCTGCCGGGTTTTCCAGTTTTTACGGCTTCCACCGATTCGAAGCAAGAATCCCACATGAAACGAACGCCATCAATCTATCACACAAATCATTATAATTTACATATCTAATTTATTATTAATTAAAATATTATACCTGATGAGCTTTCAAAATTTTCGATAAAGTTGGATGAATCGACAATATTGGATTTTTTGATGATTTATCGACATCTAAAACTATCAATTGGGTCGTATCGTCGACGTAATTTGAGAGCTAAAATGTATTAATTTAGAATAGTAAGTTTTGTATTTCTAGCTGAGTAATGTATAAATTTTCAACAAACCAATGAATTTTTCTCGGTTAGTCTCTCTAAGCGATCTTTTTCATTTTTTATTGCAATTTTCGTTTCTTTTTTCAACGAGTCATCACTAAGTATCTAAATGTATTTATTATAACATAATTAATTTTAATCGATTCAATAATATATAATTCAGTTATTTAAAAAATAAAATTACATACTTTACGAATCTTTTTCTGTTTTCTAGCGATATCTGGATGATTTTCATCTGCGTTTACATTATTCTCTTCGTTTATTGAATTCAGTATCATTGGCACGTTTACACTGAAATTTAATAATATTATAAAAAAATAAAAGTAACTGAATAAAAAGATTTAAATCTATTTTTTGACAATTTTTATTGCGAATAATATTACAAATATGTTTTAATAATTAACACTGACATTTATTAAATAATGTATAATAATGAAAACATAAGAGATGACAATATTAACTATGAGAGTACTACAAAAATATTGAAAAATTAAAAAATAAACATATCTTAGATATGTTTTTTTTAAATTTTATATTAGATCGTCACAATAAAAAAAAGTCAAAATAAACAATATATATTATATCGATTGATCCATGAATCGTTTTATCATTATAAAAAATATCAGTCATATACTAAATTGGTCATATATTTAATAGGACATACATGTGACGTTTACTTACTTTCTTTACAGCTTACGAGCAATATAATCTATTGAATCGATTTTATTTTAATCATTCGTCACGATATTTAACAGTAAGATTGGTAAAATCTAGGAAAACTATTTTTTTATGAATCATGCAATATGTGCAACCAGTAGTGTCATGGAAAAACCATACAACATAGAGTAAAATATGTGAACTAATACTGATCTTTGATTATTTTTTATATTTATCCGAGTTAGGTATAACTTTTTTGGGTCACAACTTTAAATGGTTTTATTTACAAAATAATTGTCCCATCTTAAAATATTAGTCTCACGGATGCTTATTTGTTCTATATTGATGCATATATAAAAGGGAAACCATAAACAAATATCTGATTTGATCGTAAACGTCATATTTGTATGTATATTGCAGTCCCCGACCGTGAAGAAATTCAAGCACAAGAGCCAAACGTGTTAAAAGTTTATACTTAATTTTTCATATATACATCATATATAAATATTTACTAAATAAAAAGTTCACATAATAAAACGACTCATGGACCAACTTATGTTATATAATATATTATAATTCTTATAACTATTCTTATATTATTCATAATATAGATTTGTTCGAATTGTAAAAAAATCTTTATTTCTAAATAGGAAATAAAATGTACCGCATTAAAACACAGGACATTGTCTTTCAACAGCCATCAAATAAAATAAAATAATAAAATTGCAGACGCTTCTCATGAGTAATATTCGAGTCGTATCTGTAGATAAAAGAAAAATATCGAAGAACATACATTTTATAAACAGAAATACTTTTTTCTCGTAAATACAGAACAAAACACGGCGTCCATAAAGTCTTTATACCTAAGAAACTAACACAGCTACACAGTGAATCACTTTACGTCGAAAAAGGACGCATCTTTCAAAAATACACTTACTAACATGCTATTCAATGCGCATTCGAGAATTGCGTCGCTTAGAATTTATATTAACAATATCGTCGTATTAATAAAATCTCTTTCAATGGCACATGCTGTTGTAAACGAATCGGATCGATTTACACAGACAAACACTTGGCATATTCGATCAACGAGGCGCCGAACGCATAAATATTTTTGAGGTTTACATAAGCATAAATGTCAACACACCGTTTCTCGACTTCAGGGTATTGATAATCCTCTTCGTTCTCCGACGACGAACTATTCATTATGGATTTTCTATAAGAAAATTATATATCATTATTAAGGCGCAAAAATATTGTTACAAAAATAATGAAATAATAACTCACAGGGCATTTTCGTTGGCAATTTTGTCATCTTTCTCACTACTGACGAGGTGAGGCGAGGGTGGTTCCTCGGCCGCATCGGCTTCGCTGTCGCTTTCGTCAATTTCCGATGATGAGGATTCACTTAATAATAATAAATTCTTGACCATGAGATTATTTTCCATAGTATTTGTTGGTTCATTTGGGATAGACTGCAAATTGAAATTTAATGTTATTTATTTTTTAATTTTGACAAATAAAATATTTTAAGACAGTTCAGAAAGTTGCTCTGAATCGAGTGGTTAGTATGGATCCGAAGATGAAGCCTGACTGTTTTTTTTATAGTCTCACTCTCTCCATCTGTGACAGAATTCGTCGAATTGATGGATTTCTGATTTGATTTGTATCAGGCAGGATTTTTTCTGGGTTTTTTATATGATATTTGAACAATGCAAATATACTAACACTACTTTTATTTTCGGAAACTTCTTATTTTTGAAAATCTGTTCTCTATATACCTATTTTTAATGACACCCGTCAAATTGACGAGTTTATACCTGTAAATCTAGTGTAAAGCACTTTGCGTTTAAAAAATATTTTTTGGAAAGCTTGTAAGAGGTAAAATATTGTGCGTTCATTAAGCCCGTTCTTGAGCTATAATTAATAGCGATGTTTTGTAAGTTATGAAAGGTTAGCACAGTTTCTTCTAAAAAAAAATAATACTGCCCCAGAATGGAAATGGAAAAGCTTTTTAACCCGATTGTGAGAAATTTTCGAAGAGGTAAAATGAGGCAAACCTCTTCGTCTTCGGAGGAATCTTCCGATGAATCGCCACTGTCGCTGCTCTCTAAAGACGAAGGCGCTTCCGGTTTGAATTCAGTGTCGTTCCTCTTATTGAGCAGCATCTTATAATTGACTAAACTGTAACCGTACAATCAAAATTATTATCATGGATGGCGACGGTAAAAAATATCGTTTTTAAATTACCCTTCAATCTTGTATTTGTTCATATAGAGCTTCATACGATTCTCGAAGGACTCGAGTTTAGACAGATCGCGTTCGTTCTGCGTGTCTCTGTTGTCTAATAACCGACGGAGCGCTAGACAGCACGTTAAGAATAAGGACGGAGGCGAACGGTCTAATTTATCGGTCGCCTCTTGGGATTTGGAGCACGAATCCGAATTGTCGTAGAATTTGTCATACATCTCTTGGGACAGTAGATATATGCGCTGGGAGAAATCGACATCGCAATTGGTATAATACAAGCCGAGCCGGTCTCCCCTGAGCGCGGCGGAGAACCTGTCGCCGACACTCTCGAACGCCAGATCCAACCATCCAATTTTGGAAGACCAGCTTGCAAAATCACCTATGTCGCGCAACTCGACCGGACGGCGGACGCGTTTACTATCAGGAGGTTTTAAAGTCCGGCCGTCCAGCCAAAAAAAATGATCTTTGGGAACGGAGGACACCCGTTTGATGGCAATGTCTTTGCCGAAGTGTATCACTTTGTTGGGCAGGGAGATAGTGTGCTCGTCTTTGAGCGTAGTGGACGTGTTGGTGCTCTTGAAGATTATTCCTCGCTGCTGCATTTTTTTTAGAGCATCGGAGAGTTCATTGTTCATCTTGGGTTCGAGAATCTCGCAATCGCTGTCGCTGTCGTTTCGATGTTGGTGTTGGTGTTGCTGTTGGTGCTGCGGCGGCTGCGGTTGCTGCTGTAGCGATTGCCCTTTGAGCATCTTGCGGATTTCGGGTACCTTGTTAAAGTGGAATTCGAGGTGATTGGTCTTGACGAAGTTGCGGATCATCCTATGGAATTTATTCTCGACGCTCAGCACGTCGTTCCTGGACGTCTCTAAGAGCTCTAGCGTTTTTTTAATGTTAAATATGATGCTATCTACGTTGTTGACGGCTTTGACTCCGACCGTCCTGGTGAGATTGTCGGCTTTGTAATGGAACACTTCGCTAGCGGCCGTCGCCTCTTTGAGCGTGGAGCGTATGAGGGACCACCCCGTCGCGCAGTTGGCGGAGGACAGCGCCGCTTGAAAGCGGAGGGTTGGAATGGGTCTCTGCAGGAGCTGCTTCTTGATGTCGGGCCTGAGTTTGAAGACGCTAGGTGACTGGATCTTGAGCGGCGTGAAGGCACCGTCGGGGGAGGGCTTCTTCTTGACGGGCGGCTGGGAGCCGTCATCCTCGGAAGCGGCCGGAGCGCCGTTGGCCGACTGGATGGCGTTGGGGTCGACGAACGTCATCGTCTCGAACTTCCTCTTGGGGGTGATCTTCTTGTTGGACTTGCCCTGCTTCAGCTTGGCCGGGTACTCTGGGCGGTACTCGTCGTCGGAGTCGGTGCTCAGAGCGTCGCCTTCCGGCTCGATGTGCAGCAGGGTGTCCGAGACGAAGTCGTCTACGTAGGCCGGGGTGGACACGTGGCGGCGGGCGGAGCGCCGCCGCGACGCGCTCCCGTTCTCCGACGAACCGTTGCCTTCGTTGTGGCCCTCCGAATCGTCGGCGGCGTCCTCGTTCTTCGCCTCGGGCTCAGGCTCGGGCTCCGGCTCCGGCGGGTTGTCGTCGAACTCGATCTTCACGTCGACCGTTTCGATCTTGTCGTCCACTTCTCCATCCACGGCTTCCGAACACTTGTCGCCCGGCTTTTCTTCTTCCATTGCGACAGCGGCGGCAAATCGCGACCGGCCGCCAAACTTGACGCGCGCGCGTTGCTGCCAACGCGACGGCACAATAATATCGCCACTGTAACGAGACCGTAACAAAAAATAAATAAATTATATTCAAAATTCAACAAACTCGTTACAATCAAAACTCTGGTAGCACTAATTCTCTTATCATAAAATTCCAACATGTAATTTTACTATACTTTTTCTATAAAATACCAATACGACTTTATGAAAGTTAATGTATCACATCTCCAAGAAGGTCCATATATGCACTTATTTGGTTTCATTCAATGTTATAAAAATTAAAGTACATACCTATTTATGAGAATGCATGCGAATAAAAATATTTTCAGTTCAAAATCGTTCATTTATATCAGTCTAAATCAGAAATTTATTGCGAAACTTGTATATTTTTTATCATAATAATGTATATGCAAATTTAAATATTAATTAATAGTAAATTTAAACATTAATTTATTCCTATTCAGGGAAACGACATAATAAATATAAAGATTGATACAAATATACAGGTAGATCCACTTCAATTTTCCTATGTTGGCAGCACTGTGAATCAGACACTAGTCAATAAGCACGCGTGTTCAAAGTGGCAAATGCTGGTTTGCAACAGCACATTAATTACGAAATGGATCGCTTAAATTGTTTAACTAATCTACAGAAATAACAATTCAGATAACACAACAACTTAAGCCAAGAGACATGGACCTTACTTTTTTGAAAATGACGAAGGTCGGATTGTAACTTAATGGTGAGTGCTATGGGCGCATGATAACCGATTATTTTTGCCACGAAGACACGTGTTTCCAATAAGACGGCGCAACTTGTCATACTTATTGGATGTTTTGTAAGAAAAGTTCAAAGGTCGCATTATTTCACGTTTTGGTGATGTCAACTGACCACCAAGACGTCGCTGCAGAGCTGCTTGCCACCATCCCGCCGGAGGTTTCCTGAATCCGGACTCAAGCTAGCAGACCACCGAAACGATGGGCCTGCGCCCCCTCTACCAGGTGACTCTATCGACAGCTGCTGCCACCGCTAACCACGTGACCCAGGAAGTGCCTGGTGTCGCCACATGCCTCCCCCGAGAAGCCACCCAAGTATCGCAGTAAACCAAGCTCGATCGGACCTAACGCATATCCGGGACACAATGCACATATTATGTGTGGCTGCACTGATGCACCACGGGGCCTCCAACGCGCTCCTGGACATGCACGTACTGCTCGCGCCCCCTGGAGCCCTACGCGCCGCCTGAGCCTACATTAGTTCCACCCCGCTAAGAGCGAAGCACGCCATGCGTCGCTAGAGGCTGCCTGATGGAGCCCTACACGCGCCCCCCAAAAGCAGCGCTCCTGGAGCCCTACAAGCAGAGTCTGCGCCGCCGCACCATACGTCACGACTTTGTTACCTTTGTACAGTCGATATTTTTTTTTCATTTTTAAACCAACTTCACTGATATCATCATGTGTAGAACAGCAACGCCAAGGCCCCCCCCCCCCATCTCTCATCCTAGTTGAATTTCGCAATTGTAAGTTGCTAGGAGGGGGAGTGGTGTAGGGACCTATTTATATTTATATATATTCATTTAGATTTTGTTATGGCTAAAACTTGGCGGCACTTTGGTAACACTGGCGTGACGGATTCTCTAAACTAGCAACCTTTAGTGGGCTTGCAACGGCTGGTTGTGAGTCCGGCCTGCTGCCTCGTTCACTGCAATTGTAAGTAAACATGTAACTTATTCAATATTCAATAAAAATACTACTGCAGCGGCTCAATCTTTGTCTAATTACCACCCGTCACTTCCCGTCGCCTAATGATCAACGACAAGGATGATTTTCAAGTTGACAAACGTGCTAGAAATTCTACAAATGAGACAATTGTAAAGTTTTTAAAACGATCTACGCTATCCGAAGAAGTGGCTTAGCTTGCGGTGATCGATCGACTAAGCATTTAAGCAAATCAGAAGCATTTTCTGATAGAGGTCATAAATTTCCCTGAAATCCCACAGATATTATGAATTTAATATTAGACTTTGACAATGATATAAAACAAGAGATGATAAACAAATGACCTAAAATTAAAAAAAATGTGAAATTTAGTATCTTCATTAACGAATGGACAGGTACAAATAATAGAAGATACATGGATGTTCAAATTCATTGTTTAAAGAAAACGCAAAACCTCGGAATGATACATATACAAGGAAGTTACAATGCAAAATACATTTTAAAGTTATTGAGTGAAAATTATCTTCGTTTGGAGTCAGTATTAATTATGATATCGTGGCTTTCGTTAGTGATGGTACTGCTGTGATGTTAAAATTTGAAATATACAACTTTAGATGGAATGTGTTTTTTAAAGGGTTATCTTAAGAATAATATGTAATAATATACATAATATTTATTCATACCTGTATTAATTATGAATGATAAATGTTTTAATATTCTTCTAGTTGTTTATATTTCAATTATGATAATAATGTTTGTATGCTTAAATCGAAAAAATATATTTAACATATAGAAATCAAGATATCTGCAAAATTTAACCGTGTTATATACATTTTTTCATTTATCAAAATTTTTAAATATTCTCAAGAAATTTGAGATTTAAAATTTGAGAAAACTCATTTCTCGAGAAATGAAAATTATAATAATATATAGATTCATTTAAATAATTTATATGTTATGATAATTCAATATAAATGGAGGTAAAATAATATTTAATTACTGAATTATTGATATATTTTGCACGCGTTGAACTAAGGGGTAGGAATAATTTATTTTTTGCCTGAAGCGCTGAATATCTTCGAATAAATTTTTTTTTTACTACCTTTACTACCCCCGATATTTAAATTCTTATCCCCATTTTGAAGGTTAGCAAAACTAGTATCTTATAAATAAATTTCTTTTTAATTTTTTTTTGTTATATTATATAATTGATTAAATTTAATATCAAGAGATAGATTATTTTCTTATATGGCAGCACCGAACTGACAATCGGTGCAGTAGTTTTCCAAATCATATTCTTTTGTTGTGTTCGTTAGTCTTTTTTACAATTTAAACATGACCCATACAGATTTTTTAAATTTGGTTTACGTTAACGACACATTTAAAACAAGCTTTCACGACAATAATGACATAAACATTCTAAAATACATGGAGGGTTACAAAGAACTAATCAAGTCAGTGTGACATATTGACATATGCGACACTATTGTATCTATATTTATTGTTTATTTTTTGTAGATTTCTCAATTTGTTAGGATCGGTCTTCTCGTTCGTGAGCAGCGACGTGAAGAGCAAGATCAAAATTATGGAAAAACACACGACTGGCGAACACGCCCATAACTATGAAACGTTTAGAAAAATGATGCATTTTGAAAAAGACAGCGGTTTGCACGAAAAGCGCGATTTCGTATCCGGATCGCGCACTATGTTGCGACTACATCGAGGATTAGGTAAAAATATGATCCCAACAATTGTTTGAAACGCCTACGTTGCATAATCCGAGTGATTGTTTTTAGATTTTATCCGATGTTTTTTGAAACAGTTGGGTGAGAGCGACGAAAATGCAAATACTTGCACAGTATGTCAGACGGCTTACTCTACTTCTTTGGCTCAATTTCATCCGTGGTATATTAAACAAGCTGCATATTTAGCTATGCATGCGTTGCCCAATAGAAAAGATCTTTTATTGAGAGTATGATTATGTTGTAATTGTATATATATATTAATTTATAATGCAGGTGTTTATCGATCTTTTTATTTATCAGATATTCGGAAACGAAGAAGCCCTACAGGATGCTCTCTCTATTCTTACGGAGACATTAGACACTTGCGATCAAGTATACTCGAGAGTCGAGGTATCTTACGCCGATTTCGATTTTCACGGATTGCCATAAGTTCATTTATTGTGACGAATGTTCGTGTCGGCTTATTCTGTGATAAAAAAATTGTAATGCTTTATTTTTAACATACTTTCACAAAGTGTATTCGATAGCTTTAGATGTTTTCAATAGTCCTCTGCGAGAATTATATGAAATTGCTCAAAAATTGTAGCGATTCAATCTTAAATATCAATAATATAATTATTAAAAATTAATTTTATAACATTCCTTTAAATGATTCATCAGTATTTTTTTAAGAAAGTTTTTAAAAATCACTAATACCAAAGATGTAATATATTTTGTTATTATTATTATATTCAATTACTTTAACAGTTTAGTTAAAACATGTATTATGATAAATTGTTTTAATTTTTTTTATATCTAGCAAATGAGTTTATTTATGAGAGGTTTTGGAATCATCAGATTTCATAAAAATCAATCAACACAGTTGTACCTCTCTCATATTTATTATCAACAGATGCAATAATAATTTGACTGATCTAAAAAAATATTTTTTGGTTTTGGTTATCTGTATTTAACATTATATTCAATCGTTGATAAGAAATATGAATACTGAGTATTTATATATTTATACATAGTTTGTTATCTGCTCAAGGTGAATAAATACGACATAGATAATAATATTGATAATATACTTGTTTGCATTTCTAAGCAAACAAGTCTATATTTCAGCATATATCATGTAAAACAAAGTTAGGCAGTGTTATTAAAATGTTATACTATAGATACAACTGTCTCCTCAATGTACTGAAATTATTGAAGACACTAAAAGAAGTAGATGAAAAATATTCATTATGATGTGCTAGTGTGAGTCGGTGCACTTTCACAATGATGCGAGTTTATTTTAGTTTTGAAAATATTTCAATTTTTTAACATATTAAATTCATGAATATTACATAAAAATCATGTTCACGTTTGTAGCGTAAGATTACAATTTAAACGGGGCCAAAGTGTACGCATCGTAGATTACAATCGGTACAATGTATGTTTTTGAAAATTGAATTGGAAAAGTACAAAAAATATCATTTGGTAAATAAGTTGGTCAATCTTTCGCTCTTGTTAATTTTCAATTATTGTTCTTCTGACGCCTTGCGCTATGTGTGATTCGTTTTTATTTTAAATAAAAAGTTTAATTTGCAATTTAGTTTTATTTTACATAAAAATGTGACCAAATGACTTTTTTTAACGTTTAATAAAACATGCTTTATCATATTGAAGTTAATAACAAGAAATAGCTTTTTATGGTGTATTTTATTCAATCAATCACGATAAAAATAACTTAACAAAACGACAGCTCTTTATATCCATAATCTCATTACAATAAATGTTAAAAAACAATTATTACTATACAAAGAAAATGTGCAGACATTTTAACAATATAATTAATCACAGCGTAAACGCATAATTTGTTTAAACTACACAGAAACCCTGATCAAAATTTATAGTAAGTAGACAAAATCATAGTTACACATTTTAATAAAATTGGCTATGGTTAAATGTTTCTAAGCAACGTACAATTCAATTCGCTATTATTATTAAGAGTATATTTTATTTCAACTATTAAAATTGTATATTAAAGGCGATAAAACTATTATCTTATATTCTAAAATTTTGATATAATTCTTATTGCATGGTTACATATAAAGCCTCTGCTTTTCATAAGCTTCTTTATTGCATCGAAAGCGCAATATAAGAATGTGAGATTCTCGAGGGGTTCGAGCAACAGTGAATTAAAGACAGCACAGCCTTGATCTGTTGACACATGACCGCTCGCGAAATCTCAAAACTTGGTAAACGGCGATTAATTAACGACCACCGGCTTATATAAACGAATGCTTTTCAGTTAAGTGACATTGCTGACAAAGATACGGTACCGATTCAAGACCAAGCAACTAGAGTTCATTTGCAGAATGAGAATATATATATACCATTCAAATTACAATAGGTGTAAGGCAGTGATGCTCTATCGATAATTATTTTTAACCTAGTACTGGAAGCTACCGGTAGAAGGCTAAATGTCAGAACATAATATAAACCGATGTACACAATTTGCGGATAAGCTGATATTCCAACTTTCATGAACAAATAATTCAAAGCAAAAATCATTACAATACGAACAAAAGATTAGTGAAAGAAAAATTATTTTGACTCATTTGGTATTATTGTTTCAGTAGTAGATGATGTTGTATATATAGATTTTAAGAAGGCCTTTGACAAAGTAAACTACAATACTTCAATAAACAAACTTATGAACTTCAATTTCTCAGATCTGTTTTTATCAGGCAGCAGTCTGTTGGTAATAATTAAGAGATAAAAAAAATAGCCCAACGCATCCAAGTTTTGGGATTTCAAAACGTCAGAGCCGCAGGGAATCAAATGCACGTTGCCAACTAGTTCTTAAAATGCAACATGCCTTTGATACGCAGTCGCTCTGATGCTTGATTAAAAAATAATTATTGTCTAAAAATACATATGCACATAGAAATATTGGTGAATTAGAGTAAAATCAAAATAATATTTAATACAAAATAATTAAATAAAATTAATAATTGTACATATTGAAATACAGTATTAACATTAAAAATTAAATAACAAAAAAAACAACGATTAAAAAAACATTTTTTTATTTACGAAAGCACGAAAGGTAAATGTTTTTTTCAAATAGAAATGTTACTAATTATGTGTATATGCTAAAAATAAGTTCTAGGAATCATTCAACATTATAAATGTATTCCTAATACACAAAAACCATGTGAATTTCTGTTATTCAACATGCAAGCTTGTATCTTTATTTTTTATCACTATTATTCAATCAGCTCAGCTGCCAATTTAAAATATTATAAATTATTAATTTTATGTTATTTTATTCGAGCTCAAATCATTGATAGACAAAATCTTTATATTGATAAAATTTATAGTTGAAAAATATAATTTTTACGCTAGTCACATTAGTTTAATTTATTAAAAAGTAGTATAACTCAATAAATTACAAAAAAACATTATCAACATATTATATTTACGTATTATCAAACTCCCAAAATATACAAATTCTTTGGTTGTAATATGATAATTTTAAAAATTGAGCTGGTGATTGCAAATAACCCTTTTAGTGTCATAAAGCGTCAAATTTAGCAAAAAAAAACTATTATTTACCTCGTAGTTAAAAATTATTTTCTAAAAAATATGTTTATATATTTTAAATTCTACTTCAAGCCATATGATACTAAAAGGGTTATAAAATTAAATTATTTAATGATTTTAATTACAATATAATTAATTGCTTTTAAAATTAAAGTATGTATTTATACTTTGAGAAAAAAAATAATGGTACATTAATTCTAGATATAAGGTCAAATATATAACAACAAAACTCAATATCAATAGGTCAGAAAAATTAAAAATATCATTAGGTCAAATACACAACAATAAAAAACCCGAAGATTTCTAAATGCTGATATATCATGAACCATTTAACCATATAAAAGAACCAATAGAAACAAACAAATTAAAGCCTTTCTTATAGATGTATGATATCACAGTCAAGGCACCATTGTAATGGGCACAGCAGCTGTTTAAAAAGAGGATATATTATGAGAAAATTATACTTCTATGATAATTAAAATTAAATAAATAAATCCATTAATATTGTATGCTAACGTATGATAATTTAATCGTTATATATTGTCTTTTGACGGTATGGTTCATTAGACATAAACATTTAAAAAAATTAGGCGATCTATTACAAACGTACATAGGTATCAGAGGCGGTCGGTGAAATACTTTCCCTATTGATCGCTCGCATTTTAGTAACTAGAGTGAATGAGAGGTAGAGGCATGCACTGCATGCCTTTATCTCTCATTCACTCTAGTAACTTAGCACGCGAGCGATCGAGAGGGAAAGTAATTCACCGACCGTCTCTGATAGGTATACTTATTAGGTTGCTGATACATCCTTCTGACACTAGACTCTCAAATTGAAAATTATGGGGCATTTAAAATTTACACACTGGGCGGCAAAAAATTATATGGGGGAAAAAGCGATTAAAATGAATCTCGTCAGGCTTGTGGCGGCTCGTCAGATATGCTCGGTCGAGGCAGTCCACTGTCCTCGCCCGATTGAATTTCCTTATCAGACTCTTCTTTACTCTCGCTACTAGATTGACCGTTTTGAACGGGCGTTTCACTAGGGCTGCCGGCAGGTCGGCTGCGACAGTTGCACACTCTATTCGTGCTGGAAGTTGACGACGTCGGTAGATTGATCGGACTAACGCTGACCGTTTCGGATTCTTCAACTGTGTCTTCCACTACGCTGGATTCTTTTGCAGCGCCGTCGGATCCGCTGTAATTAAATTATGATAATTATTTATTTAAATTTCCTCAGATATATTTAAGATATGCTTACGATTCATAGTTTGTTTGACACGTATTGTATCCGCCGCAATGAGTACACTTTAATCCGACCACGTGGAAAATGACCGTCGACAACTGTACAATGAGTTTGTTAATAAAATGTAAAAATATACAATAACATAGACAAAGAGGCAGTTTTCGAAGCTTAAAACTACATTAATAGTTGTTTCATTAAAATTAAGCTTTTATACTAATATATTTTTATAATACATATTAATACAATCCGTTTATATTTCATGATAAGTGAAAGAAGGATAAAATACTTACTTTATGACAATCTTTGCATAAAATTGTGGTTTTATACTCTGCGTATTCAGGTGGCATAGGCATTAATCCAATTTCCGAATCCAGATACTGCCACAACTGTGAAAATGAACAAGTTAATGATTGTTTTATATAATATAAAAAAATATATTATTATTTTTTACAGATGTCATGTCAATCATGCTGGTTTGACACGTCGGACAGGCGTAGTGACCAGAATGGAGCAGTTCTTCGAAACACGTTCGATGCAACAGATGACCACAGTCTGGAATGTGACATGGAATACGCGACGTGTGTATGTCTTCCAAACACACGGGACAATTGGATCGCGAAGCATTCTCTACACACTGAAAAATTAACATATTTTATGAAAATGGCTTCACCTAATTTTCCTTAAACTTAAAAAAAATATATGATACTAAAAGTAGCTTATTATTTATACATATCGCTAGTTTTAACAGCATTTGAAATACTTTCATTGTAAACAAGATTCTTGTGTTATCTGAATAAGGACAACTTTAAACGCATATTAGAAAGTTATTTGGTCAGAATGTGTTCAATATAGGGAGACCATACGTCCTGTTTTGGCCGGGACAGTCCTGTTTTTTTTTCGTGCTTTGCGTTCATTCCATTTTCCCTCTCAATCGTTAGCAGGTTAAGTGACGAGAGTGAGAGAGATAAGAGCATGCGGTCAGCATGCCCTTATCTCTCTTTCACTCTTGTCACTTGACATGCGAGCGATCGAGAGGGAAAGTATTTCACCGCCCGCCTCTGATATACTTTATACTTAAGATGCACGGTTCAAAATAAAGTGGTGAAAATGCCCCAAGTTCTACCCTCTTTTGGAAAAATGAGCTAAAAAGTTTCAATGTGAACTAAAATTATTAATGTGTTTTTACAGAGAGAAATACACAACAGCATGAACAAAACAATTTGTGACTAAAACCACTAGAGTAAAAAATGTCGAAAATAGTTAGCAATATAAGTGATGTTGAAGTCTCATGTAAAAAATCCATTTATTGTCAAAAAAAGTAATTACGATACCTGAATAAGTATAGATTTTTATTATTTGACTAGGGAATCGTTTCTTTTCTATGCCACATGAGGAGCAAAAAAATATCTAAGAATAAAAATTAAAACTAGAAATTAAAGATGAAATCATAAGTTAATATTAGAAAGCAATAAAAGGAATTGGGATTACTCGTTAATGAAAATTTCGACGAGTCACCTGAATCTTTATCCTCGAGGACGGACATATACATTAAGTTTAGATTATAAAATTGAGTGTCAAACTTACTCGGTGTCCATCAATCAGCTGCACTGGCAGGCACATATTGCAGACTTTGCAATGAAAAAACTTCTCGCGACCGCCTACCCTACATATGCCACAGCCTTCGCAGTGATACTGTTTCTTGTCTTCGTCATCGAACAGATTGCAAATAAGGCATGTATACTGTAACGAAAAAAAGATGGAGGTCGCAATACATTATCAGGGTAGTCGAGCTTTTAAAATGCATACCTTTCCGAATCTAACGCCGCATTTTTCGCATTCGGCTTGGACTTTCTGCCGTGTATCGCATTCGGTACATATAAGCTCCGTGACCGATTTTCGATTGAAATAATGAGTTTCATTTTCATCGTGACAATATCTACACATATAAAATTTATTGCAACATGGAGTCTGAAATAAGAAACAAAAAATATAAGCAACACTATGACATTTTTTATTCATTTTTTTCATACTCACGACAAATTTAGCTTTTCTTTTGTAATGAGAACAGCCAGGTCTCCGAGGCTCCAGGTCCGGAGACGCTGCCTCTTGTTCAGTTTCTGGTACGTCCTCGCTGTCGTTTTCCATATCGAATCTTGTATTTAAATCAATTTCACCAATAACCCAATTTTAATTTCATTATCGCGCCAGGATGATGATTTTTTGGATTGCGAAAGACGCGATACGACAAGAGAACGAGCTCAGATTAATTGAGCTCAAATTTTTATTTGCGCACGGACTGTAACACGCGGACGGACATTTTAATTGTTTATGTCATGTATTTCAATAGTTGGCCATAAGCGCGTATATAACGAGTATTATTTTTATATATTTTACTTTTTCAAGAAAATATTTTATGTTCAAATACATTTATATTACTAAAAAAGAATTATAGATGAAGAAAAATTATGCTGTATTTAAATAAACATTAAACAATATTATTTGCTTCAAATTTATCTATTGCTTTATGGAAATTAATTGGTGTTAATGATTTTGTCATTTATTAAAAAGAACATTCTGTAGAGAATGTCTGATTTTACCCAGCCTCTCGACTTTGATCCTCTGAATACAAATTTCTCTAAATATTAGCCATCGTAACAGAGCCGTAGCGAAGGGTAAAAAGATGGGGGCAGATGCCCCTGGGCGCAAGATTGAAGTGGGAGGCAAAACGTAGTTGGTAATTATCATTATTCAATTAATATAGTTGTTTTTATATTATTATTTTGAAAGTATTGTTCTTTGTAATTTTTGCTTATCTCATACATATTCTAAAAAACAGGTTTAAAAAATTGGGAATTTTTAGAAGCGTCTTATAGACTCTTCTCCGTTTCGTTGTTTCCGTTAATACTATCTAAAAAAATCGATACCTAGCTATATACTCGTGTATAAATATGATAGCTTATAACTAAATTACCTTAAATGTTCACGTTACGTAGATAATTGTATGTCGACACTTTTTTTACAAATACTAAAAAAAATTCACTTCGGGAAAAATGGCTCCGGTGGTGTCTTTATTTAAATTTTATTGTTTTAAATATATTATTTACTTATTATGAAAATGAATTTAGTTGTTTTTATTATAAAAAATGGGGGGGGGGGGGAGGGATTGAATTTTTGCCACAAATTTTAAACACGAGTCACCCACGAGACCTATAAATTATAGATTTTTACAGTATATATTTGAAAAATAATAGTTAAGCTAATTCTCACATGGATTTATTGAAAAAAATCCATTTATTGTTTATTGTTAGCTAATTAGGAAAGGAAAGTAATTTATATATCACTTTATAATACAATTATAATTGAAATAGCATATATTTCACGTTAATCTGTATAAAAATAATCACTGAATTATTTGTATATAGAGCCTGAAACCTGAAATACAGATGAAAATCTGTAGTAATGTGGGTATATGGTAACCCTCATACGCGTAGACCTAACTTTATTGCGTCGTAGACTTCAGTCGTAGGCGTAGGCTGATTTCGGGTGATTTTGATTTCAAGCACACTTTTAAGCATCATGCCTAGAAAAAAGACGAAATGGAACAAATTGGAAAAGAAACTTTTCGAAATCGATGCCAATGATTATCCATCGCCGAGTACGGGCTACGGTCACGTATGTGTGACTGGGAAGTTTCGTTATTACCATTCTGGATGCGACGGCTTTGACGATGAGGTATGATAATTATGTAACAAAAAAATATTGTTATTTATTGAACTTTTGTAAATATGCATAAATCTACTACATGTCGTAGTTTTCAGAGATCGAATGTACCGGCTTCTCTTTTTATAGGAATTGCAAAAATAAACAAACAAAATACTCGTAGCATTCGTAGCCTAAAGTGAATTGAATCTTTTGATAAAGAAATAAGCAAATTTATAAATCATAAACAATAGTTTTTACGATTATTTTACTGTTTACTTGTCTTGTTATATAATTTTGTATTCGCTATTGCGCAGAAGATACACGAACAATTTTTATGAATCATAGCAGTAAGGTGTATAAAAATAAATGTTTGGCATTTTTAAAAGATATCAAAATCTATGTTTTTCAAATTTGTTATAATTTTAACAAAGCTACAATTACACTTGAAACATGATGGCGGATCATGCTGCCTTACGAATTTAGTTAGGATAATAACAACGTTATTCATAAATTACATAAAAAAATTATATAAATCGAATTAAATCGAGTTATCGTGTGCATAAAAACCGTTATATTTCATAAACAATTATAGATAAATAAACATTTTAACTGAAAATGCTTTTGGGGTTTCCTGTAAAGTCTCAAAGCGATGTCATCTACTGTAGTCAGTATTTTTTATATTTAACATTAAAACTGTAACTCCAATTAATATTTCAAAGGATCTTTATTATTTTGGATTAATTGAATCCGAATATCATTGTTCTCCATATATTTCATACACTTACCGTTTCTGCTGTTTCGGATGAAAGAGAGTTAAGTGCGATTTCATAATTTATTTCGATTAGTTATATTAATGTTAAGATTTAAAAATATATTGTTATATTAGGTATTTAATAAATATTGTTATATTTCAAAAAATAAAAAATGCTTAGGACACAATTAAGAGCTGCTTTTATGCATTTCTTATTTTTGTTTTTTTGCTAAAAATAATAAAATCTCTTTTTTTATATCAGGTATGGGGATGCGGATATAGATCATTTCAAATGATTTGCTCTTGGATCTGCAACAACGTTCCGGTTAAGGAAGAAAAAGTCATACCTAATATTCCTACAACTCAACAGATAGTAGTGGACTTGGGAGATCGGCGCAAAGACTTTTTAAACTCTCAAGAGTGGATGTGCGCTTTTGAGGTTTTCTTTAAACATACAATCATATTTTCAACTGAAACAATTAATCACATAGTGGACGCGTTTTTCAGATCTACGTAACGATTGAAAAATTATATCGTATATCCAGTAAGGTAATACATATTAGTGATGGTGAAGATATTAAAAAACATATACATGACTTGTACAACCATTTTATGTCACACCATTGTCCGGTGATGATGGGGGGTGATCAGTTTCAAAAACGTGTCGATTCTAAATGTATACTTGGTGTACATATAAATGACGAGACACAGCAAACGTATATTTTAATTTTGGTAAGTTGAAATAAAATAATTTTAATATTCCCTTATACCAATTCAACGTGTCTTTTCAGGATCCGAATTTCAAAGGAAAAATTACCTCGAAGAAATGCCTCGAAGAAAACAATCTGATAAAATGGTACCCTTTAAACGAATTTGCGCAACTCTTTTCTCTTTATGATCTATGTTTTCCTCGAACAAAGTATTACAATTGAAATAAAGTAAACATCTTTATTTTTTAATCAATAACAAAAACATAAATTGGAGTAAGACACACATGTTCGTTTAATCAGTATTCATAACTAGGCAAACACCTTGCAAAATCCAATGACTATTGTGTTCCAACGTTCTTAAATGTGATTCAAACACTAAACCGACACCCATCGCATTTCTTCTCTCAGACGTTGTATACACTGGCGTTAAAATAGTATTCTGCAATGTGCAACAAAATATTTATAATATTACTGTTATATTTATAATTAATTTTCGTTTTACCTGTAAATTAATTTTAGTGGATTCGGTCGGTATGACATGTACAATCGGAAGTTCCGTTATTAACACTTTCGGATGCGACTTTTTCAGGCAATTATCTTCAGTGTCCCATCTAGCTCCTTCCAAATACAAGCCGTGTATATAACATCCCTGAAAATTTATAATTTATTACATAGAGTTATATATTGTTTGATAACATGTATACTACAACATAATAGTTTGAATATTAAATCATCGCGTTTTTTTATAGCAACTTGCATACATTTTTACAATGCAATTTTTAATTATCATATATTTGCGAAGCTATGTGTATGAACTGATACTATTAAAGTAAAGAAGACACTATTTTAATTCGACAAGCGTAAGAAAGTTAAGCAAGAAAAAAACGCAATGGTTTATTACTCAACCCAATAATATACAATTTTGGGGCGTTCTTCTACGTCGTTTGGATCGACGTAAGAAGTCACTTGTGTAATTTGTGTACAACTATCGAGAGGCCAAGTATAAAGACGACACACGGTTTGAATATGAGCCACAAGGTACGATTCGGGAACATGGAGACCCGATAACCACATAACGAAAGGCTCTTCTTTCGTGGACTGAAATCATTGAAAGGGTATTAAATTATAATTAAAATATTTAATCAATAAAAAAAAGGCCAACAAACCCAGTATTCGTATTGGATAAAACGTTTTTCAAACTGCTCCAGCCAACCGGCGAGGTGTTTATGCGTCGGTGGGGTAAGTTTGCTCCATTCTTTCGGTAAGCGACCATTGTAGATTGAACTTGATAAATTGTCCAGCATTGCGTCCATGCCCACTTCGCCTGACAATGCCTTTAGGAGTGAGCTTGTCGTTTTGAACATTAACCATGTAAGTGAGTTAAATCTAAAATGAATAATGCAAACAGGAGTTGTATTCCATACTATTCATGATATAATATCTACATATGTATACATATATAAAAAGTACCTTTCCAATTCCTGCAGTAATACAATACAAGACGGTGTCATATTCATTTCGAACTGCTTCTTAACTTTATTAATGTTAAACTTTTGAGGTACTTTGTTTAAAATATCTTGTGCCAAATTTGATATAATATCTTCTTTCGATAAGCTACTTGATGTTGTGTCTATGTGATATTTTAATAAAAATATATTGTTCTATATAATATACATACATATTTTGTCTATGTCAGTATGTGATACATGTTATTTAATTTAATCGATAAATGTTTGTTGTACTATATAAATATATTTTATCAAAATCCTTTGTTATTCAAAATTTGATATTTTTATTAAAATATCTATTTTGCATAAAATTAAAATTGAATGATATTTTACAAAAAATATTCTTATATGAATATAATACGTTTATACTTGACTATATATGTTACATTTACTAAAATGAGCTTTTTTTTAAATAACTATAAGTTAATATGTACTTGAATGAGCTTTTAAAAAAGTATGTATTAAATTATTAGATTATAAATAGATACTTTCAACGATCAAACTATACATTTTATGGTATTTGGATTACAGTAAAATTGCAAATTTAATTGATTTTGTATTATCGAAATACCAGTTTAAACACCAAGACATAATAAGTTACAGTGACGGCCTGTGAGAGTTTGTAGTGGAGGGGCTGCAGCAATAAAAGTTGAAAGATTGGTCAAAATAACCTTAATAAAACTAAAATGAGTAGTATATAGTATATTATACTAGACAAAAAATAATTTACTAAGTAAATTTGACTAACTTACATATACATAAAAATATTTAAAACAGAGACATTAATTTTATACTGGGAGGGCTGCAGCCCCACAGCCCATTCGGGTGAACCGCCAGTGAATAAGTATCACTATTTTGTTTTAAATATAACTTCTACACCGTTGTAGTGCAGCTGAGATTTTATCTTTCAATAATTATGATTGGAAGGAATTTACAATATGTACATTTACTGTCGGAAAGTGCATAAACAGTTTAAGCATATTTCCGAATTTATAAGTATTTGGTTTAGTTTAAAGAATCTCGTGACATTAAAATATAAGCAATGGTCCATCTAATGGCTGCATATGTTTTGTTGTTTTCGATTTATGACTTTCTTTTCCATACAACTTTTTAGCCTAAATCATGATTTTGTATGAAAATCATAGTTTAAAAAAATGTGATCATATTATTTGTCGATTTAATGTGGTTTTACTGTAGTAATCATTTATAATCTGTATGTTGTAATGTATTAAAATATATGTAATAATATTTGATCCATCTGTATGTTGCATGATATTGAAATAAATTGTAGTGTTTCATTTTAGTATTTGACTTACCCGTTTCGGCTTGCATTTCAATTAAATAATCCCAAATTCTTTTGACCGACTGCGTATAATAACCGATTTCGGCATTCAAATGTAAACCGAAAACTTCCGGTGAATTATACAATGGTATTTTACTAATAAAACCTGAAAGGAAAAGCCTAATTTAAGATTTTATATATATATTAAAATAATTGAAAGAATCAACTATGAATACCTAAATACCCTTTTCTAGTGGTATTGTTAGGAATAGTGTATTTCACAGAGTCGTTGTGATAAAAGTAAAAGGGTTGAAACGTATCGACCAAAAAGTCACCAAAGTATTCATTAATGTAAGTTGTCAGAACACGTCTATCATAGAAATCAATAACGCGACCACCATACATTATCTAAAATACAAATGTAAGCATATATAAGTATAATTAGATAAATTGAAAAGATACGTGTATTTTTAATAAACGCAGACTTCTCCAATAAGAAATTTCACTGTCTCCCACGGAATAGACTTGTTTGTGTGTAAGCTCCTATCTAGATATGATTGTAATATTTCCAGCGAAATGGTGTAATCGGATTCATTAAAATCGTAAATAATATTCCATCCAATTTTTTCATACTTGCGTCTTTCCTAAATGATAAATTTGTTTAATATAAATTTAAATATATTTATCAAGTCTACTATAAATACAAAATTTTACTTGAATAACAGCATGAAAGAATGCCAAAACGTATACTAATTTTTTATACATCGAATGACTGCAAATTTCTAAATTTTCATTTTGCAATTTAGTGTATGTGTTTTGTAGATTCAATTTAAGTCCACTCGGTGGCTCTGTGACAACTGAAATTAGAAACGTAATCATAATTATTATTAGTTTATCAAACAAATCTTTATTATTAGTTTATAAAACAAACCTTTAATGGCTCTCTGAAGTAAGCCTACAGGAAATTCCGACGTTGGCTCCGTAGTCAACCAAATACGAAAATCCTTATGCGGATTCTCGATCCTATCTAATATTTTTTCCAAATTATAAAGAAAAGATGAGAGAAGGTGGCAGTTTTGAATCACTAACCATGAGCCTTCGGTAATAGACGAATCCAAAAGAGACAATGCTATCTGTTATAAGCAGGAACAAAATTAAAAAATAAATTTAACAGTAATATTATATATCATAATCATAGAGTTTATACTGATAATGAGATAAAAAGAAATAAATCGCTCGGAAACGGCTGATTTACAAAAAGCCATACTTATTGATTTGGTTAAGAGATTTAAATACATATAACTGTGAATATATAAGAGATAAGAGATAGTGATAGATAGTATAACGAGAGTTGCTTGAGGAAGATAAATAAACACATAGCATTTTAAAGGGCAACATATTATTTAAGAATAAAAACAATATTATTTAATTATTAACCTTGAACATAGGTGTATGCTAGAAGGGAGTATTTTATACAGAGTATGTATTTAAACTTATAACTAAGATAACCTACCGGTTCTTGACCAAATCCAAGTGCTAAATATTTAAATCTATCTTCATACATATTATTCTTTTTAGCAAATTTTATAAGATTGTTCATTGGATCGGATCCAGCTGATAAAATAAATACTACTAGTGTATTTGCTGTAGTTTCTTCATATATACTTTTTAAGCTGAAAATAAAATTAAAAAATTATGTAAATTAAAGTTTCACTTAATAATAACATAAAACTACATATCAACAAATACCTAATAATCGGTGGCGTGATGTACTTTTCGTTCATTGTTTTAGTAATATAATGACTAATTGCACAAAAAATGCGATCAATTCTAAAGCACCTGAGCAACATGAGCTTTTCAAATTCATTAAGTTTATCTGAATACCCGCATGGAAAAGTAAGTGATTCTGGTTCATCACTATTTTGCCACTAAAATACAAACACATTTCATAATAAATATAAATATATGTTTAAAATTCAAACGTATATAATATCTTGTAAAATTGTAAGCAGCAATTTAAAAAAAATATTTTTTAACAGAAATTTTTATTTTTTACAACATTTTATATTACTCTATTACGAAAATTTAAAAATCACATATATCCTTAGACCCAAGCAAACAGTATTAATGATACCAAAATAAAGAAGATAAAATATAAAAATAAAGTGCATTTCCTCAATACAAAAAAAAGTTCTTAAAACAAGCAAAAAAATCCATCAAAACGTTCTAAAGACACTTTATAATTCAAAAATAGAAATTCTCTGTTCCTTTAATTTTAATATATTCATATAAATATGTTCTTGTCCTACATCATAAGACATAAAATATATAAAAACATTACCTCTTCCCACTGTTTGGAGTTTTGTGTTATATTCTCTTGTAAATCTCCAAACGTATTTAAAAAATTAGTGCTCAAAAATAAAATATCTTCCCAACTCTAAAAATACAAATATAATGTTGAACAACAATATCATAGATTATTAAATAATAGAATATAATTAATCACCTCTTTTTGTATCCACGGAATTGTTAATTCAATATCATGTTTGTCGATTAATATAGCTCCTTTAATAAAGAAATCTATATAGCTCTGAAGTAGATTACCCTTGCTCTTTTCTAAATTGATTGTTATCATTAGCGAGAAAAATAGCTTATCTCTTTCAAAAATACCTGAATAACAATAAAATGAATACATATAGTCTGTAAAACCATTATATTTCACCTTTATATTATGTAGCATACCGGTACAACCAAATTCATATATATCATTAGTGAGCCTTTCTATTATGCTGTCTAATTTATCTTTGATTTCCACAAACTCAATCGCCTTACGGATCGATAATCTGAATATCTCTATATACGACGGTAAAGAGTATTGGTACATATTATTAACATGACACATGTCCAGTAATATGAAGAATAAAATTGCGCCTCTTATTGCTACCGTTCTGAATTCATTGCACAAAATATTGATTTCAGAACTCGTAATCTCAGCCAATTTCAATTTTTCTACTACCTTTAAAAACATATATAATATTAAAACCAAAATAAATGTATAATGAAAAGATGGAATAATTACATACTTCAGTAGCTTTAGTTTTTGTATCGTCGAGTGTAGAAACGAGATCAACATTATCGAGAATGTTTCCCGTAGTCATTGTTAGTTTCAACAGTAAAGAGTCTTCGAGGCTTCTCAGCAGACTTTTGTTTTCGAACGTAGTTTGGATCAGATCCTCGCGTTGATCTTCCAATTCTGGCGATTCACTGCACACTACAATTTTAAGAAGTTGTTCTTCGAGACACTGGAATTTGTAATAAATTAATATAATCGGTTTATCTTTTATGTAACGTATTCGATCCACAAACTTATCAATATCATACCAAAGTAGTCACTAGATAATTAATAAAGATCAATTTTGTGTACAGATTTGGATGAAACTGTGGATTCGTTAACTTTGTAGTCAGATAGAGTCTGAAATTTTGATCATATTCTACTTCGTTGCCGGATAGCATGATAAATTGCCGACCGTGATGTACTAAAAATGAATTACACATTATGGTTATTGTTTAACCTTTAACTGAAGTAACAAGCACCAACCTCTTATGTTCTTCTCGAAAAGCTGATCCAAAACAGGATTAATATTACTGGTCACATTTTGTATAAGAACAGGTTGACCATATTTTATTGCCAATTCTATCTTTTTAACATAATCCGAATCATTCAAAGTCATTACCTAAAATACAATTTTATTTTATGAATATTTATATATATTATACTTAAAAATATATTAAAATACTTTTATCGAATTCTTCATCTCTCTTTTCTTAATCCAATTAATGGCTTGTGATTGTGGATCTATACATATAGGAAAATGCTCCGAATATACAGTGAGAATACCATTTTGAATCGAAAACTCATCGGAAGGCAATCCTTCCGAAATCCATCTGCAAAACAACGTATCATTTAGTATCAGGGAAAGCCCAAAAACTCGTTTGTCTATACAATTATATACAAATACATTTACCCGCTAACTTCTACATCATTGGTGAGATTCAATTCTACTTTATAAGGCAATATGATTGGTATATTTCTTTGTTGTATATCATTTAACCAATCAACATAAATCATTTTTTCGCGGAATTCATATGTGAACGGTCCCAAATAAATGAAAAAAGCAGCGGACAGCAAACAACCGCCGAAAATTTTCGTCCTTTCTCCGTTGAGCGCTTTTAGCTCTTCCTGCCACCTTTTAATTGAATTTTTTTATTAGGTACAACTCTATAGCAACAGTATAACGACATATTTATTTACCTATTACGCTCTGAACTCAATCCAGCTAAGAGTTTATCTGCAGCTGTTAACCTTTTCATCATTGTATCAGTTACAGTTTTCAAATCTTGCTCGTTTTTCAAAGTCTCCTCGAAAGTGTCATTTAAAGTTTTGAGTTCCTCATCACCACTTGCAATTTGTACATTCAGTTGCTCCAAAAAACTCATAGCCTGTTAATAAAATTAACAAAAATATATAATAGTTCACAAAAAATCAAACGTCTTGTAATTACATCATTATATTCTTTCTCCAATTGTTCAACTTTATCCCGTTTAGGTTTAACTTCTTTAAACACTGCGCAGAAATCCAAAACGGCCAAAAGAAACTTCAACAAACCGTATCCGGCTTTACTAACATGTACCATTGTATCCATTTTTTTAATACCCTGAATCACATAAGCACGTTATATAATTGATTAAATTGTGTTTATAATATCATAGTTACTGTACCTTCATATGAGTCTTAATTTGCTTCACTTGATTTTGAGTAACCTTTTCATAGTCTAATTCCAATAAATGCCTTAAAAAACTCGGGTCGCTCATCATACCCTTTACTGTCTTCCAATTTATCTCTTGATAGCCTCGCATTATCAATATACACTCACCTACAATTTGGACATCCTCCGGAGGAGTTGCAAACGATCTATTATAAATTATGTTATTAAAAATGAATTTCATATTTTATTAATATTTTATGACCCTTTACCTAATTTCAGTTATATCTCCTTTTTCCAAAGATTCTAAGGCTAAGCGAGCAGCTTCTAAGGCTGGCATGGCAATAGTGAGTGCTTCTTCAGCTTCGGCTTTCTGTATCTTAATCATTTCATTTTTCTCTAACATTAGTTTATTATTTTCTGATGCTGATTTCATTTTTTCCTCCGTGCTCGATTTTGCTATGAAAAAAATAATTTGAATAATATTTATTTTCATGAAGATATAAATAAACAAAATAATAAAAATATATGTGAGGTCCACATAGTACGTCAGCACGCTATTCAATAGTCAAAGCCAAGAACAGGCAATATACGAGGTACAATTATGCAGCCGACAATAACATTCACAGAAACTGCTAATTATAGAGTCATTAAGTCATTAAGGAACCGCTGTAAACAAAATAATTGTATGATTGAAGACCTTTAAAGAATATATTGTTAGCGCCAAACTAGTACAAATGCCCTTGCAGAGACTAGAGCATACTAATTTCGTTTAGTAAAGACATGTGCGCATTCCTCAGCGAATTTTATTTCTAAAAACGCTAACAAAATAACTGTATAAGTTGAAAAGATTTCAAATAAAGAACATTGCAGCTATGACAATATCTGTTATGAGCAAACTCTATGCATTCACAATCAACAAATCGAAAAAATTTGCCTCTCGGCTGAGATTTTTAAAATAAAAAGTCATCCACCAAACCAGAAAGAACATTCAGGTTTTAGCAGTCGAGAAGCATTCAAGTAAGCTTGGAAAAATAAATTTAAAGTTACAAAGTTCTAACATTACTGTCACAAAGTTGTAATCATTACTATGTTAGCGACAGGTCGCTAACGTGGTCAACACACCAAGAACAATATATGTTTTTATTATACAAATAAATTATTTATTATATCTTTAAAGTATGAATAAAGTTTTTGATGTCCTCTATATAAATAATTTCAACGTTTTACACAAGATGAGTAGTTTATTCGTTGTAACGCATTACGATTAAGCTTGTAAATTGTAACAATAGATTTACAATATATAATGATTTACCTAGTCTGATCTTTTTAATCAACGAAGCACACTGTTCAGACTGTCCAGAAAGAGTGACTTTTTGTATTTCGAGGTCTTTATTGAGATTCAAAACCTCCATATTTGCATCATCTATTTTAGCAATTCCATCCTCAAATCTCTTACACTAAAATAAAATTTCAATTACAAATATTTTATAAAATTACACAATTATACCATTTATATCCAAATACAAACTTGTTCTAAAATATATTTATCTTTCGATTCCACAAACTTAAGAAAAATACTTATAAATTCAATGTAATGTCTAGGAGTCACATAGTTAAATCGCTTTAGCTGCATAAAATATTCGTTAGAATAATTCTTTACAGACTCATGTACGTGTATTAGATGTTGTATTATCGGTTGTTTGTATTGTTCAGGCAAACGCTCCACCTATAAAACAATTATTAGAATTGGGCTAATCGATTTGTGCAATATAAATATTTAATCGTACATCTGCTAAAAATATATTTGCTACTGCGAGCAATGCTTGTTGCGGCCATGGAAATAGCCAATTTATCGTCATATTGTTAACCAATCCCGGAAAACTACTGCATTGATTGCAAAGAGTGGCCCCCGGTGGTGTAACGTAAACGATGTGTAGCTTGTTGACGCACAATTTGCAAAAATAATCCCAAATGGAATTTCTGTAAATTTTTAATTAAAATAATTTAATTTAAAAATAGTATATATCATTATATATGTACCTTCCCAATGGCAATCCAGCTTTTACGACATCCTCTTCTAACATACTTATAATTCCGTCTTTTTCTTCATCAGTGTACAATGTAGAAATCATACCGTTAGCCAATATACTATTTAATAAATCCAAAAAACATTCATCGATGATCTGTAATTATAAAATATAACATAAATTCATTATTCGTTCACATACCTAATTTAAATGCTAACATACTTGAGTTGAAGATACAAGGAAAACAACATTTGACTTTGTAGTAATAAGTTGATTGTACAAAAGCTTCAAGTCTTCTTTAAAAGCTATTTCGTTGTAACCATGAGTTGTTGTAATTTCAAATAAAGTAGCTTCAGCAGCAAACGTTGCTAGTTTGACCATACTCTTTTTTCCACTACTGCCAAATCCAATCAGCATCATATGATTACGTTCCATTCTTAACACTCTATGAATCCTAGTTAAATTTTCTAAATAATCTTCGAACAGTACCAATGATACTTTTGCTACATTTTCGTTATAGTCTTCAAGTATCTTCAATTATATTGGTTAATTAATAATATCATACTTAAATAAATGTAGTGTATAAAAGCAATATCAGACATGTCACATTTGCATAGTTATGAATAAAATGTAATAATATTTATCTTTTTTGTTATTTTTTGGTTGATATGATAAATTTGACATACGTAAGAAAATAATATTTTTATTTAAATTTTAGTTTAAGAAATAACTCCCTATGATATTTACTTATGTATTTGCCTTAGAATTATACTAAACTTACCGAATTTTACTCGCATTTATTATATAATTATTATATAATAAAGAAGCTATATAAATGGAAATCTCTGATTTTGATTCTATACGCCAAATATAAGAAAGTACACAAATACCTCTTGAAATAAATAATATACAGCATCGTAATCTAATAGGTCTTCGTATAGTCGTGGCTCATGATTTAGAGCATTTCTGAAGTCTCCGAATAACAACGGATCCCTTAATACATACTCCTCAACAGTCAATTCTTTAGACTTGTCATCCAACATTTCCTCTTCAGTTCCTTCTTCGTCTGTTATTTCAATACCAGTATCGGTTATAATATCTGAATCTGAACCATGCATCGAAGTTGTTGACTTCCTCACTAATGAACATATATTAAAATATTTAATAGTACATGAGATTTATACAGTATAATTCACAAAGTCATAAGCTGGTCTGGAAGTATCGATTGAAATTATATATTTTATAAATCATTCTAAATTCAGTTCAAACGGATGTGTCCTATTTATGGTATTATTATTATTTATTAATTTTTTAATTTCTTTTTTCGAAGGCAAAAGCTGAATACGTTACAACGGGGTAAATCAGTACCAACTAGGTAAGTTAATCAGACACAAACAATACATAGTAAGTATAGCCACCAGAATGAAGGTCTGGGAATCGGTGATATCTATATTATTAATTAAAAACTATTATGTAATATATCTCATAATCAATAGATGTCACTTTGCAGCAGATCAGGTTTTTAATAAGAGCGAATTTTTATAAATATAAATTAGAGTTAGCTGTGGGGACCCGAACTCGTGGTCTAAGGGTCTGTGACTAAGCCTTACGGACTGTGCTATTCCGGCCTTATTTATTATATGAATTAATGTTACATAATATATTAATAAAATGCATTTAACATACTTGGTTCTGGTTCTACTTCGTTCACTGTAATTTCTTTTTCGCTAGAATCATCAGTAAAATATTTCATAATCATCGATGCCATGTGTTCTTTCAATAAAGTTTGATCCTTATATATAAAAAAGCGAGTAAGTTATTATATACATATAAAAACAATACTATTATAGGAGATAATATTAACATACGTCATTATTAATCAGTCGATCGCATATAACACGACAAAATTCATTACGCCAAGCTCTTATTATATATTTCGGTTCTGGATATAAATTTGGTTCCGTTAGACATAATCCCGATATAATACGAGAAAGATCTCGCAAATTATATATGTAATGAAACTTTGACGGAGTCGGTGGTAGTTCCAGTAAAATAATCTAAAAAAATAGTTTCATTTAGGAATATTGAATACAAATAGTCTACATACATACTCCGATTAAATAAGCATACTTTAAATAAGTCCAAAGTTATTTGTATAAGATTAGAAGCAGTCTCTTGTATGTCAATGGGGAAAATGCTCAAATGACCGTTCAAAATTGACAAATAGATATGATTTAGTGTTTCGTCCGAAGGAAATGTAAGATTGTAGATTAAAAATTTTGATATAAATCTAGGGTCTACGTCGTTTCTTCCACCGCCACTTTTTCCCATAGCCGATATGAAGTAAAGATCAGTTAGATTCTTCCATTGCAAGTCTTTTTCGCGATCATAAAATCCAGCTTTGTCAAAGAACAGCTTTAAAAACGCAATCGGTTGTTGAGTTCCATATTCATCGACCTAAAACATAAATCGCGTTTAATACCATTATTAGGGAGCTATAATACAAAAAAATAAATATACACCAATGGCATATTCATATCATCTATAAAAATAAGCAACTTCTTTCCCAAAGGAGGCCCGTAAATATTTTTCGTTCGTTTCTCTACAAGAGATTCAATATTCTTTTGAACGTCTATTGATGAGGTACGGGATGAAAAATTTAATCTTGCAACCAGCTGTATGAAAATATTATATTTGTGATAAATATTAATAAACAAGATTAAAATACAACCAAAATAATCTTACATAAGAGTCAGTGTCCAACTTTCTCAAAAAATTTGTTATATTTGCAGTTTTTGATGTACCTATGTCTCCAGTGAGCAGAATCGGTCGATTTGACTAAAACAATAATTATTTTTTATTTGATATTTTTAAGTATTATTTATGAGTATCGAGTAACATACATCTAACAATAATCTCATAAACCAATCTATCTGTATAGTATCAACTGTTGGCACCAATATATCCGAAAAAGATATCGCTCTATTATGTATGTAAGTGGGAATTAACCATTCCCAAGCATCCCAACATTGGTCTTTAACATTCAAGCAGTAATCATATAGAGTAGGATACAATTTTGGTAAATTTTCTGAAATATGTAACAAATTATGATTACTTTGATCATAGAAATCATATATTATTTATATTATTTCAATGGATAATTACTCAAATACTAAAATACAAAAATCATTTTTAAATGCTCATAAATTTTTCATAAGCTAATAATGACACATAAAAATTATTAAAAATATTTCAAGCTATTTTTAATCAATTATTGATTTCATAAAAATTATAGTAAACCAGGTTTTGACTGTATTTAAAGTAATTTTTATCAGTAAAAATAGTTAAAATAAGCGTGTGTTGTTTTTTTGCTGAACAAATCCAGGTGTTTTAATTGGCTACTGTGAATATTACAATGGTGATTTGACTTTTGAGTAGTATATAGATTAAAGGGCTTGAATTTAACTTCTTAATTTTTTTTTATATGGAGCTATAGATATGAGCACATAAAAAATGTTCTTAGGTCACTGAGTTTCATCTGCTAAATGTACGTACGTGTTGTCGCTCTCTTCTCGAATGTATCATCTATGCCCATCATTGAACAAGTACTTTTTACATATTCATCAAATAGTGGTCTGTGATCTTTAATGATGGTGGCGCCAAGTGAATAATATAAACTAATAATAAAAGCGCACTGTATTAAGTCATCGTCATACTTCTCACCATTCTTAATGTCCGGTATCAATGCGTCTATTAGACAACATAGTTGTATCACCTGGAATATTGTATTCAATTATTATTACCACACAAACAATCTATAAATGATGAGCTACCTTACCAAATTTAATGGTGATTGTTCTATTATCATTTTCAAAGGTTTCTGTTGTTGTGTACCAAAATTTCCAAAATAAATATAAGCAATAGCACCAGGGACGTATACTTCGAACAAGTTTTTGAATAAATTCATTTCATCTTTGCTTGTCCGCCTTTTAAGCCATCTGTTCCAGTACGGAGAGTAACCAAAGGCATTTGGATCGACATATATCATTCCAGCTCTCGAAACTGTTGCCGGAGAAGCGTACGTTAAATTTCCAACCTTTTGGTACAGACAATAGTATTATAGTAATCGAGGCGATAAACATATATATTAATTAATAACAAATAATAACTTCGAATAATAAAGCACAGTTCGAAGCAAGTCTGATACGTTCGCCATTCGCTAACGTTAAAAGCTTATTATCATCCATAACTGAATTTAAATTTTCTATCCAGAGAGCATCAACATCGCCGTCGAATAGTAAATAGTGTTTTTCTGGTTTTTGTGATGGTTTATTCATTTTGCGGAAAATCATTGAGAATAATCCGTCCGTCCATTCTCGAGTTGTGGAGTTTTGTACGCCGTACAATTCAGAAACGGTAATCGCCTAAAAACATGGTATTATGTATTACTTAAGTAAAATTTAAACTGAAAAATATTCAAAAATATAAACTAAAACATATATAAATAATAAATAAAAAATATACAAAAACATTAACCTTTGGATTAATTGTGATCAGATTTGTCGGTAAACCGATGAAATTTTCGGCTTCAACTAATAACTCCACAATTGTAGTTTTTCCACCACCAGTTGGTCCAACTAACATATTACAATGTTGGGTAATCATTGTTTTATTTAGTTGATAAATTTTTTCAATCTATACAAAAAAAAAACGTATAACCACTATTTCATTGATAATAGAAATATAATTTTAAAAATGGTATTCTTTACTTGATTATTCAATATTTCAAAGTCTTTACGTTTCATAATTTCCTCGATGGCTCCGACTAAAACTGTATTTGCATCTTTTGGATATTCAAATCCAGGAAAGATGTCTTTAACCAAATTCAAGAATAACGGTGTGTCTTCCATAATGAATTTTGGCTGATTTATATTCCTTTAAAGATACATATACTACTCAATAATTCGTATATAAACTGACTATTTTAAGTATCCAATAATAACAATAAAAGCATAGACGGCTATAAATGTGGATACTACTAAAGTACAAATGTGCCGGTATAATGATAAATATTATTATGAGTAAATTACCTCAAGGCTTTCATTATCACTTCACTTTCAGATTCGTCTGGGACTTCCCTTTTTATAATTCCTGACATTCTCAACAAAGCGATCAATGCACGTAATCCCCAATCATAATGGGACTGTTTAGATAGTTGGTCTTGAGCCAATTTGTACAAGACGGTTATCTTCTTTGCTAGCACCTTAATTAAATCAAATACATTCATTGTCATTTATTAAATTTATCTTAATAATTTTCATCTTCATACCTTTGCTTCTAAAAATCCATCCGAATAAAGGGAGATCTGACAAATTATCTCAAAATCAGGCACAATACACATCACCGGACGAAACAACGTTTTGATAGTCTCTGGCAATTCTGTACGTCCAGCATAACCGGGATTCATTGTTATAAATATTCCGACATTACACTTAATTTCAAGCTCGACACCTAAAAACTATAAATTAAGATGAATTATTTTTTTGCTTATAATGACTGGATGTTCAATAAGCATTACATCGAATGTTTTCAACTTCATAATCAGAGCACTTCGTATGCACTGAAGTTGTGTAGATATAACGCTAAGCATCGATATATCGATTCGATTGAATTCGTCAAAGCAGCCCCAAGCTCCGCAAGTACAAAGGCCAGCAAATGTTTGTCCGACAGCTTGAAACGTCATGCTCTCCCCGCAATTTGTAACTACACACAGTAGACCTAAAGCTTTAGCCAGATCCTTTGTAGTCTCCGTTTTACCGGTTCCGGCCGGACCTATAAAAATACAATTTTAATGTTATCAATAAATTAATTTAAATTTTATTAAACTATAAGAGTATAAATAAATGATAACCTGCAGGTGCACCCCCTAAGTGCATAGTTAGTGCTTGAGTGCAGGTTAGATATATACGATCCGTTAGAGGCGTAATAACCAATCGACCATTCAGACCCATATATTCATATCCATAATCGAAAGATCCTATGGTATTTCAATGCAATAAGAAATTACCTATGTACTTAAAAGGGTTATAATTATTTTTCAGTAACCTGTGCATTGTTGTATTTGAAGATTGTCAATTGCCTTCAACCAATAAAATCTAAGTTGGCTTTCCCACTCAAAATCTTGACTATCGATGACATGTTTCATTACAAAGCTTTCTACGATGTCTCTTGCATGCACATCAATGGTTATCATGGTTTTTATTTTTTTGAAATCATTTGGTGACAATTCTAAAAATATAATACAAAAACATAAAAGTCATTAAAAAATATGTATATTCATTTTGTATAAACTTTAATGTTAATTGTGAATCAACATACCCTTTCTCACTCCGTATACTAAATTTTCTAAGTTAGTATTAAGTGAATTTAAAAAGTTTTTCATTGCATTATGTTCCCCTTTATTTAGTTTAGCAAAGGAGTTCTCCGTTTCAATAGTCCACCAAACAATGTTTGCAGCTAAACAAACCATTCCATGGTTTTTGATGATCCATTCATTTCTAAAATATAAATTTGTATACATACATTTTAAAAATAAAATACTAAGCAACTACTATAACCATACAAACCTGTTTCTATGTTCGGTCTTGCCATAATCGTATATACATTTTTTGGTCAAATATCTATTAGAAACTTTCATTTCATTTACAACATCGTTCATCCAATTTTCTATACGACCGTTTAATAATATATCCTGCTGAAATTCTAGCACCTAAACATAAGATGCGTTATTATTAAGATTAAATATAAAAATAATATCATTGTAGATACCTCATTTTCACTCGATACCATTCCGATAGCAATGGGTATATCATCATCATTATTTAATATTTGCAATTCTTTTATGTTATCAAACATCTTAAAGCACAATTTAATTTAATAAAAACATATATATTATAAATGTACCACTTTAACTTTATTGGAATAGGCCTAATGCGTTACAGCGGTGATATTATTAATATATTGTATGTAATAATATTTAATACCTTATTTATGTGTTCCTGTACTGCTGTCGGTTCACTACTTCCAAGAATAGATAGCAATTCATCAGTAGATATGAAGAAAAACCGAGGAAACATTTGTCTCTTCAAATCGATGTAGTCTATTAGAGACTTTTGACAATTGTCTAACTCGTTGCTTATTTTTTTCAATTTTTCTAATCTTCCAGTAACCAAACAACAGTGAACAACATTATTTTGATTTGCCACATTGTCCATAATCTACAATAAATGTATTTTGAGTGACATTTTGATATATACAAAGGTTCAAATAAATTTATTATTATTCACTTCTATAAACTCTGCATCCACACTATCAAACTTATTTGTTTCTTTAGGAAGTTGAGTTCTAATTTCGGTGCCGACAAAGATACTTTCTAAATACATCCATTTTTGTTGGGTACTTAGCCATTGTTCTACAACCTCGTTAATTTTTGAGAGGTTTTTGTCCCATTTTTTAACTTTTGGCTTAAAAGGTCCTATGAATCTGCATAATAAAAAAATATTATCAATATTCATACAAAATCAATAATTCAATTAAAATTAATTAAATACCTGGATGTACCCATTCTTTGTAAATTCATAAAATGATCTTCTAATGTGGTGATCATCTCCTCACACGAGAGCAAAGTATAACCGCGCAATGTATCATTGTGCACGTGTTGGCTTATGTTAAACTTTATGTTTGTCCAGAAATTTTCAATTTCCATAATATCCCTTTCAATGGTCAATTCCTTGCAGAAAAATATTTATTTTTAAATTTTTAATTAATAAGATAACTAACTTACATACTTTAATTGCACTGTTGACAATTTCCTCCACAATTTCTTGATGATCATGTAGCTCCAAAGAAAACATGTTCCCTAATGTAAATTGCTCGTCCGATATCTCGAAAGTTTTACCCGTTTGCTTCATTAACTCTTCCCAGTGCCTATCTCTGATTGCTTCATTCTTCAACGATTCCATTAATGGAATCATGTTTTTAAATTGATCTATCCTTTTATTCAACGCTGCCCCACAAGGCGTTGTTCTGGTGGTTCTAGTCAATTTTCTGAAAAACAAATGGTTTCAATACACATTTAGGAATTATATTTTCCATATCGCACAATAGTATGCAGTTTATTATTTTCAGGTAATACTGTCTCATTATGCCCCACTATCGAAATAACACTAGCTCAATAAACGCCACTTAGATATATTTAACATGATCACAATTATATTTGGACTTGCGTTTTACAATCTTTTGCCTACAAAAACTCCTTGTAGAAGAAACCACTGCATTTCAACACGGAGTTACACCATTTTGATCGGATACTATTTTGTAATCATGCACTTAAGTACATACTATAACTGTCTTGATTTTCTTCAAAATGTAATTTTCAATTAAGCAACAATTGCGGAATTATAAGAACAACAATTTTCTTCACATATAACATAATTATTAAATGTATCTACCTACCTAAATACATTTCTGAATCTTTCGCATCCTTCTATTAATATGTTAGTATTGAGTTCCATCCAAGTTATTTTGGACCATGTCTCCATTTCTTGGTTCATATCAGTATAAATCTTGTAAATCAGCTCTAACTGATCGTAATTGTCTTTAGCTTCGATGAATTCTGCATAATCTGCCAAAGGGTTATCGAACAATCTCTCTGCACTGCATAAAATACTTTTCTGAGCTTCTATATGATCAAACAGAGCTTTGTATTCCTAAAAAATTAATTCAATGAATACACGTCCTAAAAAAACATTTCAAAATAATAAATATCACCTTCATCAAAATGAGGCCTCTTTCGAAGTCGTGTTCGACACTACCAGGTCCTTTTTCTTTAAATTTTTCAACAAAACTATCCACGTATAATGTGAAGTCTTTCACCTTTTCCAAAGTGATTCTTGAAAAATTATCTTTTATCACGTCTAACTTCTCCAATCGGAACAGAGAGGAAAGGTACAAATTGTGCCACTCAGATTTTAACATTTGAGCACGATTAACATCTTCTTCCTTTAGCTAAAAACCTCAATATTGTGAGATTTATTTTTAATTAAATGAAATAAAAATATTTTACCTTGATATTGTGGCTTTTGAGCATGAAAAATACTTCATGAATCGAATTATACATTACTTCCATGCTGATCGTAGTCTTTTTAATCTGACTAACCGTCAACATGACCAATTTGAAGTCGTTAATGCCCTTGATTCGTTGGTTTAGGTTTTTACGAAGTCGCTGTAATAAAAAAGCATTAATACACACAAAATGATATTGAATATTATATTAGATATGCACATTTATGATATTGAACAATGCATAAGTCTTCTCTTTTGTTGACACAATAAGACATTCACCCAGAATCGTCTTCCATTGTAAGGCATGATCTTGTATTTGTACAATAAGTGGTTGTAAGTTGATCTGAATCGATCCAATTCCCATGAATTTTGAATGATCGTTCAGATCGCCGACAATGTTTTCAAAAAACGACAATCTCTCGTCAAATTTGACTATCTCCGAATACTTCTGAGTGTATTCTTCGCAAGACGACTGCTTATCATAAGACCATAAAGATTTAAACTTTGACCATCTAAAAATGAACAATGAACAGTTAATATTATTTTAAAGGCACTGCCAAATTTAAGCAATGTTACTTTTTAATGTAAGTTTGTGAATTAGTAGCCGCATTATTTGTTGTATTTAATAACATCGACAATACTTCGCTAATATTAGCATCTTCAATTATGTCAGAATAAAAACTATTTTTATCTGGTTCTGCCGAATCGATACACGTTCCTTTAATCCATTTGGGGAAACATTTGAATCTAGAGATAAATTATAAAAGCTTTATTAAAATGTATATGTACATACAAATAATTAAAAAAGTCTATATACCTGATTATGAAATCGTTTATGTCATTCAATAATATATTGTTAATTTCTTGCAAAGATGGATTGATAGAAACTTCTGAAGCTTGAAGTATTGCATCGATTTGAAAGACACAATCGTCACATTTCAAGATTTCGGTAAACTCTTGTATGTTTTGAATACAAATCCTATTTTTGGAACAAATATTTTCAATAAACATTTATAATTATATATATGTAAATCATGTTTTTGATAAATACTGTATAAATGTTTTATATATTTTCATTTCCCAATGATTGTAAACGTCAATCATTATATGCGATCTTCCCGTTTCCTTTCCGAGCACAATATATTCCAGTTTTTTAAGAATAGGTCCTATTTTTTTATAAACGCTCTTCATTTTGTTAATCTCTTCTGTTCTCATGCTTTCCATTTTTTCAAAAAACAACTTGAACAAGAGTTTGAGAACATTAATAAAAATGAATGCATAATGAATAACATTTCATTTTTACTTTACCTCGCATGGATACCGAGGAGAGTTATTATTCGATTCATTGCCTTTTAAGGCTGGTGTTATGATTGGAAATAAGTTGAAGTTCAGCAATTCTTCTAATATGCTCTGCAGCTCATCGTTGATCATTGCAACTTGATTGCATATCGATTGCAGTACATGCATTCCTAAAAAATAATTTTGAATTACTACATAAATAATAATAACAAAAATATTACATTACCTGCAATGCAATCGTTATAATATTCCATAATGATCAAAGAAGTCCAAGTGATTCTTTTGGAACCGGGATATATTTTCATCTCAACTTTGTATAGGTGCCGTCTCAAAATTTTAATTTCAAACGGCGTAAGTGTATTCAAGATTTCATTATAACTTTTTATCACACCGTTGAGGGATTCATATTCGCTGTTAAAACGATCTTTTTGCATTGCAAAAAATTTCACATTTGTCGGTAATTTGAAGCCTAAAAAACAAGAATTCTTAATAAACTGAGCATTAATACTGCATAGTACAATAAGTATAAATAAAACCTAAGCGTTCCATTAAGATTATTTCTTCAAACAATTGGAATAATTCTTGCTTAAAGTTGACTCTGTATTCTAGATTGGAGTCGGACAATAATTTACAATCTTCAACTGCCTTTGCCTTTATTTGAACATTGTTTTTCTGTCGAAAATTATAAAAAATATTTAATTTCTAAGGAATTGTTTCATACATCTTATTATCAAAAACTTACATTTATATTTTTAGGAATTTTAATTTTAGAGCCTGTAAAAATTCATAATTTAATAAATGATGTGAAAAAACATAAAGCAAAATAAAAGCTAACCTCTTTTAGTTTTCTTCTTTTCTTTTTCAATTTCACTCAGAGAAGAGTGTGCATTATCATTATCAATATCTATTTTGTAAACATAATTTATCAATAAAAAATAAAAAATAAATTATAGTAAATAAAACCTACATACCTTCACCACAATTATTTTTTGGTACAGTTTTGAGGAGATTGTCTTGTAAAATGTCTTTTATGTCCTTTTGAGCTTCTTTTAGCCAAGAATTATAATATTTTGTTTTCTCACTTATGACTTCAGTACTAAAAGATTTTAGCTGCGATTGAGCAATAATCATCTTAGGAGAATCTTCTAATTCTTGTACCTTCAATGTAATACTTATTTAATTTAAAACATTCAATAGTTTTTTTTAATCAGTTTCAAAACTTCAAAGGATGACAAAATGACACAATTAAATTTACACCTAGCAGAATGTATTCCTTACAACCGTTTTTCTCATTCTTACTACGTTTTGTGGTGACTAGGTGACACTTTCCTCTAATAGCTAACACTTCATATTAGGATTGTATTTTGACTAGGAATATTACCATGATGATCTACAATAAAATATCTGCAATGTGAAATGCTACGATAGAGCTCGGTGTTGCACAGTCCACGGCTTCGTGGTTACTAAATTGACACTGAACAAACAACCAAATGAACAGATCGCACCCCCTCCACTCCCTCATCTGACTAAGTACAGACTGTCCCAAAATCGTCCAGTTCATCTGCTTTATTAAGCTTGGTTGAGACTCGCAATAGACCACAGCAAATCAAAATGCACATGCAAAATGCATGGTTCATAGTTCCACAAACTTACAGATCCGATTTGTGAAGTATTAAACCTCAATTCTATATACGCACTATGATTACCTTGTTAAAATTATTCCATGACTTTCTTATCTTTGCGTGAATCGAATGAAACCAGTAAATGGCGCCAGAAATTGGTGGATGATTACGTAGCAACGGTGGAGTATTTTTATGCACCTTAAATATATTTAAAAAAATTTAATTATTGTGTATAAAATTAAAATAATACATCAACATATATTACTTGAAACAGATAGTCCATTTCTGCTATTTCATTAATAAACTTTTCCCAAATGTAGTCAAATTTAGTCGCGAACAGATTATGTATAGACGGTCTAGTTTGAAAGTTAACAAACTTTAACAACATGTTTACAGCGTCTTCAGAAGATCTATGTATACATACATAATCGACATATAAAAATTCCATCATAAACTATAATATAATAGTAAATGTATAATTTTATTAATCTTTACCTTAAGCTGTCGAATGTTGAATCGATAAAAAAGTGTGTCTTTCGTTCCATAACACTGACTTCTTTATAGAAATCGTTCATTATAACATCAAAGTTTTCTTTGTTATCGACGATGAAAATATTGAAATCGACCGTCTTGATGGGTTGAATCAGTTGGTACAGTTTATCAATGAATTCTTCAACGTCGCTTTGATTTTCTGTAACCATTTTAAGCTCGGGACCGAATATATTTTGGAAATCGATCAGCACCTGAATCGTCAGAATTTAATATATTTGTGTGTATCAGGCGCGGGTGGTGAGATACTTACCCTCTCGATCGCTCATGTGTTAAGTGACGAGAGTGAGTGAGATATAAGAGCAGGCGGTCCGCATGCCCTTATCTCTCATTCACTCTCGTCACTTAACAAGCAAGCGATCGAAAGGGAAAGTATTTCACCGCCTGCCCCTAGTGTGTATACAGCTTTAATTATTAAAATACTACCTGCGCAACGTTGGACAGATTATCACAAACGTTTGCCAAATAGTCAGTTCTGTGAAAAAGCTTTTTCTTATCAAACTCCCACCTCTCTATCATACCAGACTCTTCAATAAATTTTCTTGTTTTCATGTAACACTCCTTCCATTTAATCATCATTATCTTTCCATCATTAGCCAATCGGTGTATATCTTTGAAAGGCTTGCTAAAAAATCATATTATAGTATATAGTTTAAAAAACATTTAATATAATCAATTGATTAAAATATTATATAAAAAAATGTGCATTATTAGTCATTAAATATTATTCTAAAATGATTTTCATTTGTTATATATGTATGTATATGTCTGAGAATGAAATTTTATTATTATATCAAAACCAAGATAAAAAACAATCGAGATAACAACCAATGGCGTCATGAAGCAACCAAAACGGATAGAGTAATGACCGATCATGTACCCTAACACTGATCTCTATTTGGTTGTTTTTATTTATCTGGTTTTAATATAACTTTTCTTACATTAAACTTGTAAATTAACATTTTTTAAATTTTAATAGACATAGATGCTTATTCGCTTTGTATTTCTACGCATATTGTAAGAAACCATTAAAAATGTATACGTATAATATTGATTCCGGTTGTCAATAATGAAATACTTACGTAAATATTGATTCGACTGCTAATAACACTTCAATTTTTTTACACAAGCAATTGGCAATGTTTTCCAATAGAAGCAACATTCTATCGTCGCTGGAATAATACTTTGATAGCAACCATAGTATACTTATTCCATGCATCATACTACTGAGATTACTTCCGACCGTTTTCAAGTCATAGCTATTAGTAACGATCTAAAATAAATTAAATCAAATCATTAATAATACAAAATAAAAGTTAAAGCTTTAAATACCTGAAAGTATCGCAATGACGTGAGCATCAATTTCAACGTTTCCTTCGAAGTTTTGTATGCGTCTAACAGCTTTTCTTCCTTTTCTGTGAACGTTTTCACAATCGGCGAGTTTACCGAGTTCAAAGCGCTGAGAATCTTTCTAATGTTATCGTTTTGTAAATACTCGACCAGTTTTGATATTATGGAGTTGTAACTCATCCAAAATTCATATTCTTTTAAAGGTCCATCTTCAAGCGCGTTCTTAATTTAACATTTAACATACAATAAATATAATTACCGCTTATATATATTTTTTTAAATTGTGTCTAGTTATGTAAAAAGCAACCATCCTAACATAATTAAGAAAAAAATACTTTTATTTGCATTTGGCTGCTATTAACGATATATTGTTATTGGTAAACTTTGTTGATAATCTTTGAATTACCTTCTCATACAAAAGTGTGATGCTTAATATAATGGGAATACTAAGTATAATTAGCAATACAATAATATATCGTTTCATGGCAACTATCGTTGTAAGGGCGTGGCTTTATCTGTTTGCTTGTTAACAAATGGAAACTATGGAATTGGCTGATTTTTGCAAAACTATTTATATTAAGATTACATGAGAGTCATCGACGTTTGACGTTATATAGGCACACCAGCTTTTAACGGCGCTCTCTAATAATTTAATATTCTCACTGTTCTTAATAAGTGCATCTGCATGTACGTTTTTATCATATATTTCAGGAATATTTGGAATTTGAAGCTGTATTTCACATTCGTTGCTTTCATTAAATCTATAATATTATTAGTTATTGTTAGATTTTATTATTATATACACAATATTTTAAAATAACTTACTTCTCAATAGAATTTATAAAAGAAATTAAATAACCTAATACTTGATTGATTATAATGTCGTTAACCTAAAACAAATATTTAAATTTAACATATGATCTGATATCTATGTGAATAATTTAATATGTGTGTTAAATTAAATCACTTACTTCTACTTTTCTATCTTTGAAATATAAATCCATTACATTTGTTATATCATGTATATGTTGATTGTTAGATTTCAATCTAAAAGCATAAGATATAATATATTAAATAAACATGGATATCCGCATATAATGTATGAAATAATTAATATTAAAATAATGGTTTGAAACTAGGATAAATCTATTTACTAATAATTTTAATATTTTTTTATGATCATAGATGTCTACATTTGTTTAGAAATAATTTAATCTCATATTTATGGTAGATCTATATATTATAACATACTTCCTGATTTTATAAAATAAAATAATAAAATAGCAATGCATATATATTCTTAATTTTGAATTTTGGATAATAAATATTGAAAATTTTAAATTTATTTATACAGTTTTTATCTACATCACGTTTATTTTGCAAATTTTATGATATTAGAAAAATATAAATATTTATTACCTAGTTTCAACTGAATTTTTATTAATCACTTGTTGATAATACGAAGCTTGATAATATATCTTTCGATTTTCATAATCGTTGCCTGTCTCTAGCGGTTTATGTTTAATTTCCTTTACATTACTTTCAATCAGCACACTATCACATTTTAAAACGTATTTCTGACATTTTATCATTTCTAAGTAAGCCTGAAAAATTCAGTACAAAAATTGTTTGAGTACAAATTAATTTGTTATATTTGAGTAATAAAAAATGTTACCAGTTTTAAAACATTCAGCATTGATTTCAAAAAGAGTCCCTGACACGAACCCAAAAGGAAATAATCAGGCATGGTGTAGTTAGCGTGATCGTCTGAAAGTGGCACAGGAACAGAAGATTCCGTTGTGCGTATTATATAAATATATTTGGAGTCCAACATCGAACTGTCCATATTGGTGTATCCGAAAGTAATGGTTAGTTTTGGATACTTGACCATCATTGGAACGAAACGCTGAAAAAATTATAATTGTTTTTTCAGCAAAGAGTCCTAATTTCTATCGTTATAAATTGAAATAAACCTTCATTGTGTAATATTCTATTGTGCCATCGATTTCAGGATCTAGCACTGGAGCTATAAATATAATTTTCAAAGATATAGGTATAAAAATATGGTTTTTAAACTTAAATGACTAACGTTCTTTTGAAGAAGACATTTGGGTGTCTGTTTTTTTATAGGCAGATTCTTCTGTAACAAAGTTTTCTTTTACAGTTTCTTCATATTCAGCATTATCAGCATCGTCTAAAACAGTTTCGGGCTCGATCGCCAAAGCATCTGAATTTAAACAAATAGTTGTTAAAAAGTATCAAATCAAAAATATATAATATAAAATATTTTATGTTATTGCGAATTAATTATTTTATTAATATGAATTTTAGAACACTTGATGTATTAATATTCTCAGACTTTTAAATTAAAATAAATAATTTGTTTTAATTAATAATAAAATATTCATAATTTGTAAACTTAAACTATTGCTTGTAATTTGTAAGCTGACTTTATAAATTACAAATTTTTGCTAGGTTTATTAGTAGTTTTAAAACTAAATTAAGGTATATGTTTTATTTATGAAATAAAATGAGCTAATGAATGAAGTTCAGATATTTATTTGTTTAATACCTCTGATAATAAACGAAAATGCGAGCAAATATCAATTTTATATTCAAAATTTACGGGTAATTATGAATTCTAAACGTATACTGAACGTGAGTTAGAGATAAGCGTTCATTATAAGATTCCTGTTCCTCGATTAGTATATATGAGCAACTTTAAAGAATTTGGAAGCCTTGGAACGCTTCGGTATAGGGTCTACAAACTATTTATGCAAATGAAAAAAAATACACACAAACAAATTGACAATTTACCAATATATGTATTTAATTTATAGATGAAAGTTACAAAAAATCTTATTCTGCAGCTAATTAAAACTTCAAATATTTTTAGATTCACTTTGATTATTAAAAAAAAATGCTTTTCACAATACATACTAAACGTATTATATTTACATAGTCTTTCTTGTAAAAATGAAAATATTTTCCCCACTATTTCCTTTTTTAATTAATAATGAATTTTTTTATTTACTTGCTGAGTATAAATGCAGCAGAAAACGATAGTTTTTCCAAAGTTTCGCCACTAAGGTCTTTAAACGGCTCTTCTTATGGAAGTTTTATTAATGCATAATGATAATGAAAGTAACTAATATTATTATAAAAACCTTTTTTGTTTTCATTCTTTTCCCTTTTCTTTTCCGATTCTACACTTTTTGTGGTACTCTTTTTCTTGCCCTTTACTAGCCTTTTATCTTTCTTCTTTGACGACTGCGCGGTCAAATGAACAGCTACATTTTCTTTAGAAAATAGCACTTAATCATAATTAAAACCACTCAAAATTTTCGTAAGCAAATTAAATTAAAACAGCAAGCAGCAAAAATGTTTAAATTCGTGTTATGTAAATAGATTAATATCGATATTTCTTATTCAGGAAAATAGCAATTTGTGAATAAAATATCTCAATCTTTCGCGTTCCCTGGGTCGACATATCTTTACGGTAAAAGACAGGTAAATGTAACATACTTAATAATTTCGCACTTCACATCAGAATAAATATTGAATTTTGCTTAATAAAAATTAAAAGTTTGAGGTCCACGAGTCTATGTATTATATATAATATATTTAAAATGTATTTACATTATTTTTAATAAAATATAATTATTATTCATTTTTATATATTTTTTAATTAATTATAAACGATACTAATAAAAAATGTGCTAGTATGTAAGTAATAATAATTATATAAAAACCTTTTTTGTTTTTTCCTTTACTTTTATCCTTTCCCTTTTTCTTATCCGTTTCCTTTTCCTTCGTAGCACCCTTTTCCTTGCCCTTTGCTTTCCCTTTGCCTTTCTTCTTCGACGACTGCGGCGGCGTAGGAGATTTGAACGTGGGAGGAACAATTCCTTTGACAAAAAAAAATGAATTCAAAATATTTTTGTATTAATGTCTTGTTATAATCATGCATTACTCACTCCATTCAGTAATTTCCTTTTCCACCTCTATCAACTTATCGAAGTATGTTCTTCGCACGTATATAATCCTGTTTTCGAAGGTGTCTTCGAAATCGCGGCTCGTGGCGTTGACGAAGCGCGACATTTTATCGTTCAATTCGCCATCGTTGGCTTCCAGAGAGTTTTCGAATAGATCAAAATTGCCCAATCCTAGGCAGGATAAAACCCTTCGCCCTATCCATCTCGCCCTGTTATCCATGTTCGCGTCCTACGATCCGGAAAAAAATCGAGTGTCCTGGAACGCTTTGTGTTATTTTGTCATAGCAACGAGGTGTGTGTTGTTTTCAATTTAATAAATTATTTAAACGCCTTTACCTAAATTGTAGAATGGTTCTTTGAAATTAACTAGTTTAAACACACCAATGCTGAACGTTGCACAGATTTTAGTTAAGATATCGTCAATAATAATATACAAAAAATGAATCTACAATAGTATTATATTGCCCCAATTAAATTATTGTGCTAATAAAAGTTAGAAAATAATATGTTACCAGAGTATTTTAATAGGTAATAAAGATGCTCATACATAGATTTAATACTATACATGTCGTAGAAATTCGCAAAATTTCTGCAATTTTGACGTATTTTAGAAAGAAGAGTTTCGATGTCTAGCAGAAATCCAGACTTTTACTTAGGTCTTTTAGTCATGAAAATTATTTTGATACTTCTCGTTGCAATTGGTCAAGTACGTTTTTTATAATTTTTTCGATTTTGTTCTCTACTGAAAGCTCAGCATCAATTAATACTTCTGGCAAAGACAAGACAGTTAAATCTGTCTCGAGGGGGCTTCCTGAGGTTCCCGTTGAAGAAATCGCTGCTGATTTGGAGCGGCAAGGATTAAGCGTCGTCAAAGTAACGGCGATGAACACCAAGGCAGAGACCTCCTCGCGGCTCTACCTGACGCAATTTTCCGCTGAGACGACGGTGACGTCCATAAGAAGCATCCGGTACGTTTGCTTCACTAAGGCCACGCTTGAAAAATACAAGCGTAATAAGTCGCACGCGACTCAATGTTTCAGATGCCAGCAGTATGGCCACGCTGCGAGGAACTGCCAACGAGACCCCAGATGCGTGAAATGCACAGGAAACCACGCCACTTCCGAATGCACTAAAAAAGACCGAGAGACGCCAGCAACCTGCACTGGATGCAGCGGAAGTCACCCGGCCAACTACAAGGACTGTCCTCGCAGGACAGAATATCTCCTGCAGATGAAGAAGAGGCAGCAAAAGCCACATACCGCCGTACTGACCGCACCCAAGCCAACGTTCGCTCTGGAACAGAGTCAGTTTCCTGCCCTTCGGCCAACGAAACCAGCAGTGAAAAAACCGACTATCGTCCCGGAAGCCACCCCAATTAAGACGCAACAACGCCCCCAAGCCCGACAGTCTGAGAAGCCCTCATCAGAAGCCATGTCTACTGATGAGCTTCGCAGGATGCTGACTATCCTCCAGGAAATCCGAACTAAGGCCGGAAAGTGCGCTAGCAAAATTGAAATTGCTTTGATGATGGTCGAGTATCTCGATGACCTCTTCTAAAGAAGACATTCAACTCATGACGTGGAATTCCCGTGGGATCCGTAACAAAACCGGAGAGCTGGAGCTGTTAATCAGTGAGTACAAACTTGATATTGTCGTAGTCACCGAAACTTATCTAAAACCACATGTTAACGTATATTTATCTAACTTTGCCTGCATTCGGAGGGACCGACCCTCAAGGCCAGGCGGAGGGGTCGCGATATTTGTTAAAAAATCGATAAAACACGCACGTATAAACACTAACACTAATAATCTAGAAACCGTCGCGATTCAAATTATTCATAAAAATAAAATAATAATAATTGCTGCGGGGTATAATTCGCCTAGTGACGAACTGCTCCGGAGTGATCTAGATTCGATATTTTCTCTAGGAGACTCGGTCATTCTGACTGGGGACTTCAATGCCCGTCATATGCATTGGGGCTGTTCTGGGGCAAATCGATCTGGAGCGTCACTTTTTAACTACTTGAGCGACTCTGACACGATTGTTAACTTTCCAAATTCACCGTCGCATTACCCTTCCAATCACATGACGCCGTCAATTCTGGATATTGCTTTGGTCAAGGGTAACTTAAATACGTCAGAAATGTATTGCGTTCAGGCATTGTCTTCTGACCATCTTCCAGTGTTATTCTCGCTGGAGGGTTCAGCGGAGGTAGTCTCTGAAACGCTTTTTGACTATTTAAAAGCTGACTGGAAAAAGTTTAAAGATATAGTCGAGTCTCGTTTGCAAGATGAGCGACAGAATTATACTCCGCATAACATTAAGCAAATTGACGATGATATCAGTTATTTAACATCCGTTATCGAAGAAGCCAAAATATCATCAATACCGACGCGTAAAAATCATAATAATAAAAATCAACTTACTCCACAACTTATCGAAATAATAAAAATCAAAAATAAACTAAGAAAACAGTGGCAAAATAATAAATCTCCGCGACTTAAATCTGTAATAAACCGCGTAACTAGTTATATTCGCGATAAAATTCAGCAAATAAAAAACGAATCGTGGACGCGTAAACTAAAAAATCTAAACCCGGCAGATAATTCCTTATGGAAAATAACTAAATCACTTAAATATAAACATTCGGAAATTCCCCCATTAAAAAATGGAAACACCATCGCATGCACGAACAAGGATAAGGCAGAAAATTTAGCCAGCGCTTTCTCCACATCTTATTCGCTTACTGTAAATTACTTAGATTCAAAAATAGACAACAAAGTCGCCCGTGCGATACGAAATATTAATTCATCTAGCGTAGATATTAGTTTAGTGAACAAAGTTGGTTTATCAGAAGTTAATAACATCATAAAAAATTTAAAGAATAGAAAAAGTCCCGGTATAGATAAATTAGATAACGTTACGATAAAACAACTTCCAAGAATTAGCATCAATTATCTAACAAATATTTTTAATGCCTGCTTATCTTTCGGGTACTTTCCCGCTATTTGGAAAACCGCAAAGATCCACCCAATTAGAAAGCCAGGAAAGGATAACACTATCGCAATTAATTATCGTCCAATAAGCTTATTACCGTCATTCAGTAAACTATTTGAAAAAATAATTTTATCACGTTTAAAGGGATCTTTGGGGAATAAAATTATCAATGAACAATTTGGCTTCCGCGAAAACCACTCTACGACTCATCAGCTCAATAGGTTAACAGAGCACATCTCTGCTAATTTTAACATGAAAAAATCAACGGGACTCTTATTGTTAGATGTGGAAAAAGCGTTTGATACTGTGTGGCATGATGGGTTGATTTACAAACTCCACAAATATAAAACCCCTAACTATCTGCTACACTTGTTACGCTCCTACCTTGATCGTCGAAGTTATGTTGTTTCAGTAAATAATGAACAATCGATACCGCGTAATATCCCAGCTGGTGTTCCCCAGGGGAGTTTACTTGGACCGTTCCTTTTCATTTTGTACACAAATGATATACCTATTTTAAAAAATACTTGTCTTTCAATGTATGCCGATGATACGGCGATAATGAGTAGCTCTTACGGTCTTAAGCCTATTTCAATAAAATTGCAAAAATCCTTAACTCTCTTAAGTAATTATTTCAAAAAGTGGAAAATAAAAATAAATCAGGACAAAACGGAGGCTATAATTTTTACAACTCGAAGACAACCTTTGCCCCCGACTATTATAAGCGAGCAGGGAAAGTGTATAGAATGGAAGGCGAGCGTTAAGTACCTCGGAATTCACCTGGACTCCAAGCTTAAATTTAATAAACATATAACCGAACTTAAATCTAAAGGGCTCGCAGCCATTGCGGCGTTAAAACCAATTTTTAATCGAAAAAGTGCGCTAAATACTAAAAATAAAATTCTTTTATATAAGCAATTAATCAGACCGGCAATGACTTACGCCTGCCCAGTGTGGAGTAATACGTGTAATACTAACTTTTCTAAGCTACAAGTTGTGCAAAATAAAGCTATAAAAATAATTTATAATACACCTTTTTATACTAACCTCAAAAAACTTCATAATAAATATTTAATTCCAACTATTAAAGAACATGTTCACCACCATACTAATAATTATTATAAAAAAATACCGCGAAATCATACTAACCCGTTAATCTCAAGAATCGGTGATTACGACAAAAACAAACTCCAATTTAAATATAAACACAAAATGCCAAAGCACATCTTGCTCTGACGCATAAATTTTATCTATTAATTTAACAGCTCCAGGTCCACGAGTTTTATATTAAAAATATATGTTTATAATTTATAATTTTTTTTTTTTTTTTTTTGTTAAAGGTGTTTATGTACTTTGACCTAAACTTAACGTATTTTATGTTCTTTTATTATTCTTATTTTTGTAATTCCTCTTAATTTAGCTAATCAATCGTAAATTGTGATAAATATATATGTTTATAAAAATGTATTATTTAATTATGTAATAAACAAAAATTAAAAAAAAAAAAAAAAATACTTCTGGCATCCTTCTACGTCACCAAATTCCTTTTCAATTTATATTTTTCAATCTGTGCGTTTTATTTTTTATAATTGTTTGAATAAATTATCGTGGAGTTTAAACAACTCCATATATTCAAGATCAGTTAATGTTTCTGTGAAATTCATAGTAGGATCTTGCAATCGCTTTTAAGTATATATTTTTAATAACGTTCCAGAAAGTAAGCAAAAAACGAAGGTAAAATTCAACATATTTTATAGCAGTAGTGTTTCATCGCTTTTAGTTTCAAACGTTATATCTGAATCTTTTGACAATTTTTCTAAAAGTTCTACTAACGTGTCCTCGATGAATGTCTGTGACAGCTTCTGTGACAGTTTTAATGTTTATGGTAAAGTTTTTTAAATTCTCCCTCGCGAATAGTAGAACGATAAAAACCGCCGTTAAACTTTCAACTGTTCCAAAAAAAGTGACTACTACTGGATCTTGCTTGAGTGAGTGAATTTCAGCTAAATTTAAACTATGGTTATCACAGTTTACAAATAATGCCACGAGATTCCTGAAATCTGACCTGATTTAATAAATTGTTTGAGTATGGATTATTACTAACTTCGTTTTGGCGACCCCTCAATCTTGCTGCACCCTACGCTACGGCCCTGCACCTGGCTTAATCAGCAGTTGAAGTCTAATGTTATTTTAAATAAACATTGATTTACGTTGTTCCGATTTAAATAATCATATAGGCAGTAAGAATCGGGTGGATTTTTTCCACATAATATTCAGTGGCAATTTTGTGGTCGATTTGTTTGCGGTATGTCATATATTATATAAGAAAGAAACAGAAGATAGACCAGGATGTGTATTATTGCTCAATAGTACAAATAATGGATTAATACTAATTTGTTAATAATTTAAAAGCTACCGCCTTTTCTGTATCTCTTTATTGGGAGTGAAAAATAATGCGTACTTAGGTATACACAATTGTTGTAAATATTTGGCGTGGACGACATTAGTGGTCAAGAATGGCATTATTTGTCCCATTTATGTAAGTCGTCACACGGAGAAAAGCAACCTTTCCATTTCGATCGTCAGAGTCGGTTCAGTCAGACCGTTACCTCCAAATCGCTGAGAGGCAGAAGCAGAGCAATTGCACGAACGATGTTTATAATAAAAAAAAGTATCACACAAGACTTGTTATATAGAATTTGAAATAAGTAATTAAAAAGTAAGATTTAGTAACTGTCGAACGAAATCAGCTGTTGTCAGTAGGGCCGAAGCGCAGAGGCAACGTCGCTTCGAGAATAGAAGAAGAAGAGGCGAGCGACGGCGCCGCTTTCCGTCAGTCGCGCGACGTCCGCTGTTCGCGCAGGTCGCGCAGGTGGAGGGATGCGAGCCGAGTCGTCCGGCGCTTCGATTTTTTGTCACGAGTAGAGCTTTGCTCGTCGATACGCGAAAATGTTGCGGCTCCGCGTTGCGCGTCTCCGGCGCGACGAGTCGACGGATCGTTTCGGAAGAGGGCGGACCTTTTCTCGCGCGCCCGACCGTCGCTCGCATTCATTGGTCCGTTCGAATTCCGCGCGCTCCGTCGACCAGTCGCGAGCCGGCGGCAGCGAGCGCAGCGCGTCGCGCGCCGTCGTCCCGGCATGTCCCCCGTGTCCCCCGAGCGCGTCTCCGTGCGCGCCCCCGAGGCGAAGGCGTGCGTGGTGGTGCGAGTGCGCGTGCGGCGCGGCGCCGTCGTGCGCGCCGGCCAGCCGCTGCTCGAATGGCGGGAGATCGAGAGTCCCGCGCGCCCGCCGGGCGGAGCCCCGACCCCGGCGACGCCTCTGCGCGCTCCGAAACCGGGCGCCGTCGCCGAGGTGCTGGTCAAGGAAGGCGACAGATTGCAACCCGGGTGAGTGCAAAGAGGGCGAAGCCTCCGAATAAATTCCCTCGCGTAGGACGGCGCATGCGCGCGGAATCGACCGCCGGTGTAAACACGAGCACGCGGTCCCGCGGTCCCGCCTCACTCCCGAATACTGCTTCGTGCGCAACTAAAACTAATATAACCTCAAAAAATATTACATTTTTTTTAATCTTATATAATCGAAAAATGTTGCATACAATTTATTTTCCTATTTCAATGAAATGTCAAACATACGGTCATACCGAAAATTATTGTAATAAATTACCAAGGTGTGTCAAGTGTGCAAGGATGCCAAAGTAGAGATAAAAATAATGACCACCCACTGCTATATAAGCAACTCAAATAAAAACAACATCTACGACTTCGAACAAAACAAATCGAAATATTACAAGAAAAAAAGGATGTTGAAAAGAGTTAATGCAATAAATGAGTACTATGCTTAAACTACTAACAGTAGTTGTATTTAAAATTGCAAAATTACTTACTAAATATTGCCATATGGAACACCAACGGTCTATCGCAACAAACATTATAAATAAGATGAATACCTTCAGGCGATTTATGTTAAAATTCAAGATCGTTACTCATCATTAACAATATTAAAAACAATAAAATAAAAAAATGTTCAGCAAATTGGGAAATAAATTTATTGCAGGAGGGGATTAAATTGCCAAAAATCTTTTATGGGGACCAAGACTAAAAAATAATAATGGGAAGGAATTGTACGGTGCAGCTGTGGACAGATCAGAAAAAAAACTACCTGACTCGATTTTACGAATTTAATCCACAAACAAACTCCGACCTTAATTATCCTCATAAAACTCAATGGGATTTGTTCAGAAAAAACTTTGCCTAAATTATCGAATTAAACATTTTCCTGAAATGCAATTAAGAAGTAGAACAAACAGTACAACACTTACAAAGGAAATTTATATAGCAGCTTGCAAAGTCGGCGTCAAGAGGTGTGACCTCCCAACCAGAAATAGACGCCGAAAAGCTGGTAACAATTTCTTCAGTATTACATATATCGAAAAACGTGCTTTTCTGTATATTATCTGATGTCTCTTGTTGCTCGTCGCCGTTTACAGTGTCTCCTGATCGTCTATGTCAGTTATTTTGTACCGTAGGTTGGGAAGGTCTCCAGCGAATCACAAGCAATTGAACCAATTGCACTTGTATATTCGACCAAAGAAATATGTTCACGCCTTGAAAGAGTGAAATTTGCTAGATGGACATATTTGTTGGTCAAATAATGCAAATGTTGAATATTAAAAGTCTTTTTTGTGTCGCCCGATGGCGTATTGTTTGCGCAACCATAATACAAAAAAGGGTATGAATTCTCTGTATTTACACATTATCTGACAGACGTGACATAATAAATTAAATAGAGTAAATTAAAATAAACAAATAAATTAGTATTATATAAAAAAAATTGGATTTTGTATAAATAAATATGAACGTGATGTATTTTTACCAGGGCTGTGGAGTCGGAGTCGGAGTCGGAGTCGTGGAGTCGTGGTGTTTTGGCCGGAGTTGGAGTCGGAGTCGTGAAAAATGAGCGACTCCGACCATTTTTTCTATAAAATGCATTTTTTTAAATTATGAAATTTTAATTGCGGAATAATGAATGTGTATAGCGTATGAATATTAAACGTGTAGAAAAACACCAAAAATACCTGATAAAATTAAACTTTTTTGTCGGAGTCGGAGTGGAGTCGTGTTGTTGGTAAATATCGGAATCGTAGTCGGAGTCGTGTTTTTTTTTAACGACTTCACAGCCCTGATTTTTACATGCCAATATTGAAATAAAAAAAAGTACCTATTGTTACATGCTGATACATGTTTTTTCTTATAATTATCATGTTCTTTTTTAATTCAAAGAATCGGCACTTGTTAAACTTTGTGTTACGCAATCAGATTTGATTGTCTTACTTATGTAAGTAATCTACAAAAGAGTAATATGTAAATTTTCATTACCGTTCGATTCATCGATTTATTAAAAAAACATTCTGAATATCTTGTTTGTGGACGTTATGTCGTTGGACTAAATGAGGTGTGGGGCATTTGTCGTGGAACCCAATAAAATAACATACATGGCTCGATACATGTTTTGTCGAAATTAAAAAATTATAGGCATATTTTTATAATTTATTTAATATATTTTTTTCTACCTATATTATTCGTTTATATTTATATGCTAATTTATACTAACCTTACGACTTCTTTCCATAGTCTTTATATTAATCTTAAACCTCTCTTTCAGTCAGTTGATTATGCAGATCGAGGCATGCTCCCACCCGACTGTGATGAAAGACATGTGCGCAGATTGCGGTGCAGATTTGAGGTCTGACGATGCGATCCAGACCAATATCGCAGTTGTCCCTATGGTTCATTCCATTCCCGAGCTCAAAGTCAGCGAAGAGCTGGCTCAGAAGATAGGAAAAGAGGACAGCGACCGACTCCTTAGAGACCGGAAGCTCGTCCTCCTAGTCGATTTGGATCAGACGTTAATTCACACCACTAACGATAACGTCCCCTCCAACTTGAAGGTAATTTATTCGTTAACTCGAGATTTTGAGTTATTTTTATCATATTTGCAATCTTTCGCAGGACGTTCATCATTTTCAATTGAAGAGCTGGGGACCAGGCGGAAGCCGCTGGTACCATACTAGATTTCGACCGGGCACTCTAGATTTTTTAAAGACCGTCGCCAATATGTACGAACTGCACATCTGCACTTTCGGCGCCAGAGCGTACGCTCATCGAGTTGCAGAATTTTTAGATCCGCGCGGCGAGCTGTTTTCTCATAGGATCCTCTCTCGGGACGAATGTTTCGATATTCACACAAAAACGCCAAACTTGAGGTGAGAGAACATTAATTTATAATCTAAATTTTTTATGGTAAAATGTACAATAAATTAATAATTTTTCAGGGCTCTGTTTCCATGCGGCGATAATTTGGTATGCATCATCGACGATCGAGAAGACGTTTGGAATAGGGCTGCAAATCTAATTCAAGTGAAACCATACCATTTCTTCGAGCACACCGGTGACATCAACGCTCCGCCTGGTCTTGAAAAAACAGAGAGAGACATAGAAGGCCAAGGTGTTCATTTGGAAGGTGCGTACAGTTTTTTGCTGGTTCGTTCTATTTTCTTGATTTTTTAATTAGAAGTTAATTTTTTATATTATATTTTAGATTTGGAAATAAAGAAAGAAGTGAAAGTTGAAACTCAAACAATAAGAAATTCAACGGAAATGCCTCTTTTAGACGTTGATAAAGCAGGTGAAGCAGAATCGGTAAAAAAATCTACTGAAAAAGTTGAAAAAGGTGAGCAAGTCATACTGGTAAAGGAAAATAAGGTTGTAATTGAAAAAAGCGAACGAGTCATACTGGAAAATGACAATAAGATCTCAGTTGAAAAAGATAATAAAGTCACACTCGAAAATGACGATAAGGTCTTATTTGAAAAAAGCGATAAAGTATTACTAGAAAACGACATGGAGGTAGATGAGAATAAACCGATCACAGTGCCAGAATCGCAGATAGAACCCGTCTCCGAAAATACTATTGTGAAAGATATAGAAAAGATTGTGTCGCGAGTGCAAGAGAATTTTATTTCCAACGAAGCTGTCAAAGACGGCAATGGTAAAATTGACGACGTTCCCCAGACAGACAAGAACGACGAACTCATAGAAGGCGCTAGAACGAAGTGGAAAATGACAGAAAACGGCATGATCGATGTCGAGGATGCGGATGATTATTTACTATATCTAGAAGAAATTCTAGAAAGGATACACAAATTGTTCTATGAGCATTACGACAGGATGAAAGCAGGGCTGGTTCCGGATTTGAAAGTTGTAATACCGCAAGTGAAGGTGATTATCTTTTGTTTGATTTATATTTAATAAATTGTCTAAATAATTAAATAAAATGTCATTCTCACCATTTTCAGAGTCAAGTTTTGGCCGGCACAAGTTTAGTTTTTTCAGGTTTGGTACCCACTCATCAAAAGTTGGAGCATTCTCGCGCTTTTATGGTGGCTCAAAGCTTAGGCGCTGAAGTCACGCAGGATTTTACAGAACGGACTACACACTTAGTGGCTGTCAGACCCGGTGAGAATTGTTCTTATCAATTTATACGAGCTGTTACAGATTCGCTATCTCTTTTAAAGATTATGAAATAGCCACTAGAGCTCGTAGAATAATATTCCTTTCGATGACTGCTTTTATCTAAAGTTTTTAACAGCAGACAGATACGAGGAGTACATTATTATAATAACACTATTGTGACCATTTCTAATATTAATAAATGCTTTTAGGTACTGCGAAGGTCCACGCGTGTCGAAAAATAGCCTCGACGAATGGTGGAAAACGTCCTCACACTGTGACCCCCGCTTGGTTATGGTGCTGCGCAGAGCGCTGGCAACATGTGGAAGAAAGAGTTTTCCCTCTACGAGGGAACACGAGGTTGATCAGACGACCTCCTCCGCATTGTGGGTCGCCTCCCCGTCTACCCATAAGTAACACAATAGCACCCCGAAAACGCACTCCCAGTGGACGATTTATGGACACTATTAATCCATTATTGTCATTTTCAAGCGATGATATCGCCAATATGGATAAAGAAGTATGTACAATATACCATTGTATAAAATTCATTGTATGTTATTGTATTTAAAATTATATTTTTATTAAAATCAGGTAGAAGATATGATAAACGAATCAGAAGAGAGCGATTCGGATAATAAAACTTCAAATAATGGTAACGCTGGAGACGATAGACTCACAGATTTCTCTGCTGACGACAATTCTCAAACAAACATATTGAAACAAGATTTGTGCAATATATCTAGTGGCAGTGATGATTCAGTTGAAAGTTTATCTGGCGGTAAGATTTATTTTATATATATATACAACAGATATGTAGATTTGGACTATAAACTTAGCTTGCCTATCCTATCATAACGACTGCCATTATTATTCAAATGTTTTAATCCGGAATTCCTTTTGAACGATTATTATAACTATTGATCTCATTAAATAAAATAAAATCGTGTTAATGTGCTTTTAATGTTGATTTATAAGTTTATAAGGCTTGCTTTAAATTGCAGATTATCCCCATGGCTGGAAACCTGAAGTGATTCGCAAAAGGCGCAGATCCGATTCTTTATCGGGAGATGCAAATTCAGAGATTACTCCACCTAAGCAAATATGCGATACAGACTTAAAATTCGTCGAAGACAGTACGCAAGATCCCAGCGATGAAGAGTTTCCCAGCGAAAAATTCAAAAGAGGAGGCTCACTTCCGTCGGACGGACCCGACCAAAACGAATCCGATACCAACGGTTCCTCCGATCCGCCCGACGATATCGACGATGGAGAATGGAACATGATGGGCGCAGCGTTAGAAAGAGAATTCTTAGGACTCGATAAGTGAATTTATAAATTGAAATGAAATTTGTGATTTAATATTAAATTAGCAATATGAGGATAACGTTTTAATTAGCAGTTCCAGCCTTTTTATAAGCGTAAGTCGAGTATGTTTGTTTTTAATTACTGTCTACTTAATTTCTGGTCGTGTTGTCGAATCGTTACTAAGAATGTTGAAATTTGTACATTTTGTTCTTTCTTTTTCATCAAATTTACAACTCATGTAAGGAATTTTGTAAATTCCTAAAATTCTTATATTTATATTACATGAATATGTATTAATTTTCTCTCATCTAATGTTCAATAAAAATCGAGAGCAATAAATGTTTATATTGGTTGTATTATTTCATTTAATTGAGGCATTTCTAAATGTGTAATACTGGTAAATTTTTTTATTCGGTAACGGCAGATATAAAATAGATAGTTCCCCATGAGTTTTATTATGGGTGAAACGTTTTATCGTAACAGTAAGTAAACATCAAACTATGATGTACTTGTGTCTTTTGCTTAATACTATCAACAGGCCGAGTGATATCTATCTGCTTTGTCTGCTGCTGGTAATCCACGAGATGGGTAGTGACTACCCTTTACGATTTCTCATGTTTCACAATGGATTTGGTGGTATCTACTCGCAAAAACTAAATCGTTTTGTGCTGCCATTTATGAATCAATGTTTATACCTTAAGAAAAAAAATATTTCAATGCATTATTACTTTTATTGTCACCACTGACTTCCATGTGAGGAACCATCTAAGAGCTCTTTGTTTAAACAGAGATGCTAGAATAGTTTGGTCATAAGCTATTTTACAAGCATCGTAAATTATTATTAAAGTGTGTGTGACAAAGCTATAAACAAAAAAATTAACCCACGATAGAGTACGCTCGGGATAAGGATTCCGGTTTGTTATTGTGTGCATCAACTGTGTGGCGCAAAACAATTTCGCTCAGAATATTTAATTTTTATATTTTAAAAGAAAATATATGTTTATTTAAAATACATACATCTGAGCTAAGTTGGAAATTTCAACGGACAATTAAAAATATATTATATAATCGAAGAAACCAGACATTGATGTAATTAATTAAATATTTGCAAAATTCAAAATCTTTCACTAGTCAAAAAAATAATGAAGTCTAGCTATTCTTCAAAAGCAAAAAGATATAAAATGGGAAAAGAAATTATTCGCAGATTGTTTGATGGCTCGACGACTCTATTAAATCATTAGAATTCATTGAATAAATTAAAAAATTATCATTGGCGCAACGATAAGAATAATAACTTTTTTAAGTCTTACAGAGAATAGTGTAAAAAAACCAACAACGTATGGATTAATGGAAAAATAATTAAAATATTTTAATCCACGGGTAAGAGAACGAATAACTTAAGTGCATATTTGAAGCCTTGATATCAATTAACCCATATATGCCCAGGAAATTTTGTTTTCTTAAAATTTCATTTATAAATAAAAAACAGTGGCACGAGTTTAGTAACCTACCCATGGGACAGTGGTCATATCTGGGTTAAACCAATATCAATACAAAATTATTTAAAATAAATCACGAGGGAAGATCTAACTTCTGTGCCACACTGCACTTTAATGACGAATACCAGCGTTGACGAATCAGCGACTGTCCTTAAAAGAGAAAGCGAGACAACAAAGTACACGCTACATCGCTTCTCCCTCTCATATACATGTACACGCACACAATAACAAACCGGCATCCTTATCCCGAGCGTACTCTAGACCAGGGGCTCCCAACCTTTTTGTATCTTAGAGCGCATTTTACAATATCGGTAGGGCGGCGGGCACCACCTGACTCGTCAAAGATTCATTTTTTGCCACTTACAGGAGCTATAATCGGAAAAAAGTCGGCGATCTCGGCCGATTTCAGCTGTAGCTTCGGTTCGGACAACTTCGAGAGAGTGTAGTAGAGGCTTAACAAATAATTAAAAATAATTTAAATTTTTAATTAGTGTTTGTGAAAAAAATTCTATTGCGGTCGAATAGTGGCGGGCGCACACAAATCAAATTTTTGCGGACTGGAATGTTTTGCGGACCATCAACATTGGAATAAAATAATAAATATTTATATAATTGATTTTTTATTCAAAACAATTAATTTTGCAACACAGTATGCTGATATAACCATATTTAAGTATATTAAAACAGTCAGTAACAAGAAATATAATTTAAAAATCCATAAAATACAGCATAAAATTCGATTGCTTATCGAAATAATAAAAATCAATTATTATATGAATTTTCAGTATTATTTATAGCTCTTCCAGAATTCCTATAGGGCTATTTAGAACGATTTCTAAATAGCCCTATGCAAATACAAGCGAATACAGAAGAGATGTGAAATTAATTTTATTACTTGCGGCCCACCCAAAAATCTTCGCGGACCACCGGTTAATAAACTATGCTCTAGACCAGTGTTTCCCAAACTTTCGACATCTGTGTACCCCTTCTATAATTTTCGTAGCACTGAGTACCCCTCGTTAAAAAATACATATACTTTAGTAACAAACAAAAAATATTCTTTTTTTTTCTAGTACATAAACGAAATAATAATAAACGAAAAATAAAATGCATTCATCCTTATTTGGTTCCCTGGTTGTTAATTTCAATCTGAGATGCGGTTTCACATTCAAAAGCTTGTTCCTTTTTTTTGACTTAATGTCTACAAATGCTAAAAACCCAACTTCACATAGATATGAAGTTGGAAAAGGCAAGATGTATTTTAGGACTTTCTCTGTTAAAATTGTATACTGGATGCAACCAGAATGATGTTAAAGTACACTTCTTATATTTATTTTTCAAGAATCCTTCTAAAGCTAATTCTAACAATTGAGCTTCTTTCGCATGCGATAAACATTCTGGCATGGATGTTGTATTAATGTTGAACGGACATCTTATCCATTCAATATTTTTGTTTAAATCAGGAAAATGGTTTAGCTAGGCCCACTTGTAAATTCTCTAAATGTTGTGATATAAATTTCAGAGTATCATCATCAATTTTACCATCCGAACTTGTTATAAAATCACGAAGAAAGAGAAACGAGTCCACTTATCCATTACCAACTCTCTTTTGCCACAAATGCATTCAAAGGATAGCCTTTAATGAATGTAGTTTATGATTTTCACGCTTTTATCCAGAACTTTCTGTAGATCAGCGGACATTTTTCGTGTTGCTAAAGCCTCTCTGTGTATGCAACAGTGTGTGGATGTGAAATTTGGGGCAACATTCTGAATTCTTGCAACGAGTCCTTTATTAATTCCGACCATACTTTTTGCTCCATCTGTGCTTTTCCATCACATCTATTCGATTTTTTTCTTTTGCATAAATTAATTCATAACATTAAATATATCTTCTCTAATTTTATGACTTGATAAAAGGCTGGCAAAATTAAAAGTCCTAATGAATTTCTTGATCTTTTTCGTATCTAACAAGCGCCATAAGATTTGCAAAATTTACAATATCAGTGGACTCATCGACTTGTAATACATAATAACGACTTTGAAAAATATCAGACAATAACATATGTTTTACATTATTAGACATATCAATGATTCGTCGATGAACTGTATTATTTGAGAGGGGAACGTGATCAAAAGTTTGTTTTGCCTTATCTACTATTATTACTTCTGCATTATCTTGGCTGCAGGCTTGATTAAAGTTTCGCCAATCGTCTTTGCTACACTGCATTTCGCAATCAAAAGCGACACCCGATACGAAGCTAATAGGATTTTTTGAATGACAAACTCCGCATTACTTTTCGAGACTGATTTAAATCCTTGAGTTTATTTTCAAAAAAATCGATTGGTTTACTGATTGTGGTTTGTCTCAAAATGGCGCTTTAAGTTGGGTGGTTTCATGCTTTTATTTGTTAGATTTTCAGAACAAATGACGCAAAGTGGAATAGGCTCTTTTTCATCTCCAGTCCATGAGAATCCAAATTGCAGATATTCTTTGTCGTACTTGAGTTTTCCTTGATTTTGTCTTAACTGGTTCTTTCAGAATTGAAGGTGGTTCACCCTCGTTAATTTAATTATTTTCTGTTTGTTGATTGTTACTACAATCACTGCTTTCTTTCGGTTTAAAAGTCCCAGATTTCAATCAGCGATCAATAATCTTGAATGATGGGATAAAAATTATATTAAGTATGAATTACCAAAATCAATGGGGCTTACTAAAGCACATAACAAACCTTTTCTATTACTTAAAAGAAATAATCTATATTCCACACATACGCAATACTAACGAGTAACGAAAATTTTATTAATTTTCTATTTTTGTAATCGAAAAAAGTAAGCCGCTGGTTGCACCAGGCGCAGCCAAAGACTGATGCAGCGCGTACCCCCGTCAAACTCTTCCCGTACCCCCAGGGGTATGCGTACCACACTTTGGGAAACACTGCTCTAGACTGAAATATAATTTTAGACAATTCAATAAGGAAATGGATTACTATGTAGTTTCTCAGTTGTCTACCCGAAATGATGATTTTTTTCCCAACATAATAAAAATGTAGAATGTAGTTGTACATAGGTTTATTAATCTTCAATGAAAATGAAAGCAATTGCACTATTCTAAGATATATTTAATTAAAAGACATTAATCTAAACATTACATATACAACTAAACGGCATAAGGATCTTCTTTTTCGAATATGTGATATTTGGGGTATGTCGGTTTCTCTGCAAAGCTCCTTTTTCCCTCGGTCCAGCCTCTTGGTGGTGCAGATTCGTAATCAAACGTGGAAGGCAGTCTACCGAAAGCGTCAATCTCCTTCTCAATGTCATCTCTGTAGTTCAGCCACACCACCTTCTTGCCGGTGATCGGATCTGTGACGTCTCCGTATGGATAGACTACTTTCACCAATTCGTGACTGATGAGCTTCGTAAGGTTTTCGGGCAACTTTTTTATCAATACTATGTCTCCATATCTACAAATCTTGCTCGGATCGCTTACGTATACAAAATCCACCTTGTTGTAGTGCTGTAACAAGTATACATAATTACAGTTAGTGTGAGAAACAATTTAGAGGTTAGCCGGGTAGTTTACTTACCCTGAGTATGTGTTGATTTAGTTGGAGGCGTTTTATTTGTATCTTTGAAGCATTTTGCTTTATGCATGGAACGCACCGCCCTATCAGCAGCGATATTTTAGCAGCATTTCTCAATGCAGGAAAGACAAGATCCACACGAGACATGACAGCAGAATATTTTGACCATAACAACTATTGTATCGACCATATTTTTTTATTACTACCTCAATGTTATAAATTGTAAAAAAAAAAATATAAGTTATCAATAATGTCATTTATATCATTTAAAAAGAAAACATAATAATTCACCCCTTTTTATTTTCAATCAGTTGGTTGTATAATCAGCGTAATTGTACCGCTTAAGAAATTATTTTGAATAATAATAATAATATTGACTTTATATCGATTTTACTTAAGAGAATATCATATTATAAAAGAAAAGTAGCTGTATTGAGTATTTACATTTTTATTGTTCTATTCATATACGTATCTAATAGAGAGGCATAGAACATTTGTTAGGAATGTATACCATCGCTTATCTTAAATATATAAGTAACATGAACTAATTTAATATATTATTGTTCGTAATATATTTAAATATTTTTCACAAAGAACCTCTATTTTAATCGGTTAAGGCAATGAAATGACAATACAATGTCCATATGCCCTATTAAATAATAAAAACTCACAGATATTAAAATTTAAAAAAAAGCATGTTCAATTATCGCAATGTCTATTCAAACAATAGAGTATAATTTAATACGCTTTAATATTATATACTAATATATAATTAGATTACGTACGAGCTTACCATTTATTTATTACATCTAATTAAAATATAATTAAAAGTAAATATAGCTTCTAAAAAGATTTATTTGAAAACGACGCTTCATTTCGGTGTTTGCTCGCGAAAAGAACCTCTAGTATAATAAAAATTAAGGGTTTACTTTTCACGAATTACACGTTGAAAGTTTCAGATTGATGTCAAAAATAAAATATGAAACTGCGTTTTATCAAAATAAAATATTTTTTACATTTGATCGATTTATTGAAATGAATGAGCAATATTCACTAATTCTTCGTCAAAGCTACATCATTCACGACACGATTTAATTCCTTTTGACGTAATTTTTTTACGTCTGAGAAGTGGTAATTGTTTTTGCACTCTCCTATTGACCAAAATTCGGTTCAAATATATTTCGACCAATATTTAAAATAAAAAATATAAAATCGTACCATCACCACCCTAGCAGGGACGTCATTGGGAGGGGGAGGGGGGGGGGAAATTTGCTAAAAGTTTTGCGCTTTGCGGCCAATAAATTAGTCGGCTTAATTGTACTCGTTTTTAATTGTAAAATAGCAATCTTTGAGAATTGTTTGCGGTTTATGATCAAACGATTTTCCAATTATTAGAATAAATGACCAAAACCACAATTTGTGATTAACGTATCTAATAAAATCGCGTTATGCAGCCAAATTGGCTTTAAGATTTTAAATAAATGACTAATTTTTGCCAAATATTAAAATAGTTGACTCTGTCTCTTTCTAAGTTAACTCATGTTAGTATCTATTGACAAATTAACAATGTATGGTAAAATATCTTTCAATTTCTTCGCAATTTATTGTACGGTATGGAATAATATTATATAATATTAAAATATTAAGCTCACGCAATAATATAAATCAATCAAATAAATGATTGTGTACAATGTTAAACAATATAGATTTTTATCATTTTTTTATGTCACTTTCGGTGGGTACATCAGATATTCTATTTTCTTTCAATAATTATCATTGTGTCAGATCCGAAGCTTTTTTGACTTTGTGTGAATCTTATCAAATTATACGTCAAAAAAAATGACAAACACTCAACCAGTGTTGGAACAACAGGGTACATTGATTTTTTTATTCAAAATTTAATATTTTTGTTTATTTAAATATACATATGTTCTTTATTCCTAATCACAGCTCAGCATAATATTATATATATATTTCGCTAGTCACTGACGCGAAGCGTAAGATCCTTTATTAAACCATTAGTTTCGGTCTGTCTTGTAAAAGTAAAGTATTAAGTATTGAATAGTATGTATAAAAACACAATGCTTCATTATCGATTTTCACTTATGTATGTATGTAATTAAAACGTTATCCTTATCAGCCATTCACATGTTATGTCACACAGATATATTGATTATTTCATATTTAATTTGAAGATGCTGATCCAATTTATATCTAATAGTATATATTTATATCGTAAAGAAAATATAATTTCGGCTTACGAAAATTTGTTAAGGTAACACTAAAATATAATTTTATTAATAAAATATCCAAAAACTTTGGGTATTGCGACCAAATTCAGTCTATTTTTCTAATAAAAAAGGAACTAAGGAATAAATAATCGTATTCTGAGCGATCAATTATACTTCTATATAATATTTGATAAATTTAAATTTTACGCATGAGCATTTTCTTTGAAAAAAGTAGTAATTTAGCAAAATATTCCAAAAAATTATCGCTGTGTAGCAAATAAACTTTGTGTGTGTACAGAAATTATTACATTTTTGTATACAGTGGTATTACAAATTATTGTTTTTGTACAATTTTTTTATTATTGAATATAGATCTTAGTTTAATTTATGGCGATGGGGAAGGACTAATATTTATTCGGTTGGTTTCAAAACTTCAAGTTCCGCCACTGCACTCAACTGACTCAATATAAATAAACTTTGTTCGCCCTGAACGTATACAGTCGGCATTTATACCTCGGCCGACGAAGGTGTGATATTAGCGAATCCCTGTGGAATACACAATGACGTACTTTTCAGGCTGTCTTCGGATAGCCGTTTTGTTACTTTGTGTGGCATGCTTGCCAGTGTGGAGCTACATAGAGCACCCTGGATCAAGATTTCCACCTACGAAAGGCGAAATATGGCCAAAGCCTCAAAGCGAAAGGAAACTGAACGGAACTATGACTGTGCTGCCGAAAGGGTTCGAGTTTAAAGTAAGTGGTTCATTGATCATAATAACACTTGATACAATAAAAATATTCATTAAGCCCTCGCTACATAATTGAAAAGTATTTGGTATGATTCATCTCTGCGGAATCAAATTTTGTCATAACATTGCTATGAGTCTCTTAACTAGTCAATATTTTTTGTTATATTGATTTTAGCAAAATTAATAATATTACTTTGACGAAATACTTAAAAATCATTTGAAATTGTATTTTTGACTATGATGCATAGTACATATTGCAATGGTTTAAAGCTGAGTTTTAGTATTTAGATACAATAATAAATTTAATATGTAACAGGAAGAACTGTATGTGCTAGGAATAAAATAAACAACTGTTTAAACATCAGCGCGAATGTAAAAATAAATAATTTTAAATAAATAGTTTTGGGTTTAATATAATTACATAATATGCTGTACAATGTACATATTATATATGAAACATAAATATGATAGTATACCGCAAATATTATACAAATGTTTATAAGAAAAATATATTTATTGTCATTGACCTTAATAAGTCATGATTATGAATTTATATTACATCTATTTTTGATAATTTTTGCTTGTTATAATTACATTTTTGATTGTTACCATTTATTAATAGATAATCATGAATCTGTTTATTTGTAAATGTTTTATATTGTAATTGACATAGAAATTAATTTATAGATTTGAGCAATTTGATAAATATCCAATCGATTACAATTTAACTTGTATATAATTAAAGGTTATTTAAATCATGGGTTAAATACTAGAATATGTTAACAACCCATTCTTAAGATAATTAAATCATTCTGCTATTATAATATTTATCATTAAAATTATTCATATATTATATTATGCATATGTATATTTAGAAAAAAATATAATAAATATAAAGTACACTTTAAATATTTATCATTAGATTTTTAAATAACAAATATAAAAAGTAAGAAACATAGTAAAATGAAAAGGAAAATAACTATAGTATAATGATATGATATATGTATGTATTATTTATTGACTTAATTTTATTTGATTAAAGTTTCATAAATTTTTTTTTTTTAAATTTCTTCGCAATTATTCCTATTTGATTTTGGTAATTCATTAAAGGTATTAAATGCAATAGATGCTAAAGAATTTGTGCCGAGATTCAGATAAAATGCTTAAGGGATGTGTAAATCATCCGCAGATCTAGTTTCATAATTATGTAGTTGTTTTTTGAATTTAAATTTAATATTTAGTTACCATTATATAATAGTTCATATTTTGGTAGAATAGTTATGAGCAAAATTTAAATTTTCATTTACATATATGCAGTGGCGTAGCTATGGAGGGGCGGAGGGGGCGGGCCGCCCCGGGTGGCACTTGCTTGGGGGCGGCATATTCGCGATGGGATCGTCTAGTGTAGTTTTTAACCCTGAATGCATATATAAATCCACGAATTACAAAAGCTTAAAAATAACCAATTTATTATTTTAAGAAATGCTGAATTTATGACCCTGCAAAAATTTTGTATCATTGTTGTGTTAAACTATGCAAATTTCTTGCTAATTTGAAATATGTGAAGTAAACTTTAACAAGAAAATATTTATGCGTCAAGCTTAAATGCTAAAATCGATTAACCACTTGTCAATGAGCTTCTTAGCTAAAAATAAGAAACAAAAATTGTAAAAGTAATATTGAAGAAAACGTTTTTTTTTATATTAGGTATATAGTATATTTTTAATTACAAAAAAATAGATCTACCCAAATAGCATACAGAATTATTTATTTTTGATATTACGTACAGTTTTGTTATCTAATTATTATATAATGATATACAAAAAAAAACAATGTTCCATTATCGATTTTCACTTATGTGTGTACAATCTTATTATTATCAGTTATCACAATATCATGTCACACAGGTAAGTATATCAATGATTTTTATTATTAAATTTTATATCATATAGTATATATTCATGAACATTTATTTTTATAATGAAAGATAATATCGATGTATAAAAACTTGCGAAGCTAAAACATAATTTATGTTGTGATTAGATAATACATGAACATTAAATAAAATCGTTATCAACAAATACTAACATATTTTAGTATGTATTAGAAAAATATGGCTCGTGTAAAAATTTATGTTTTTTTTTCAAATCAAAGTGTTATCAAATGTGATTTGATTTTAATGTAATCAGTCTATAACTAAACCAAGGATAAGCAAGTTATCTTCGGTTTATTTATAGACTCACGCAACTGATTGTTTTTGAAAATATATATTATCTTTCATTAAAATATGCATTATGTATGAATATTATAGTATTAGCAACTTTTATAAATCTTCTTTGGTTTAGAAGATAAAAGTTTTTGACAATTGAAAACAAAACTTTAATTTATAGAATTCTGTATAACCAAGCGTAAATATCGTTCTATTAAAGATCATTTTGGAAATTAGGGAACGTAATGTTAGTGTCGACAATGACACGCTACGTTGCTGTTTGTAATTATTTATTTAGATTTACGTTACAATGTTAATGCGCGAAAGACCACACGTGCGGTTGTCGTACTGGCGGCTGAGAAAGTAGGGTGACGCTCCGTGCTGTGGTGTGACGAGTCGCTGGATTGCGTACACGTTTGAATGTAGAAAATAAGGGGATTCAACCAGTGCAATGATACCAATGATACACGACATGTTTGATAATAAATCTAAAAAATCTGAAAAAGAATGGATTCTAGAATGATATAAACAGAATCAAAAAATTACAATTCTCAACAAGACTCTATTACTAGTATGTAATATCTGTCAGTTACCTTTTACGTTTTCACGATTGTTTCCGATCAAGGAACTTGTCCTGAACCAATGAGGGTGTTTGGAATGCAGTCGATAAGGACAGCATACAATAAAACGTGTACATACAAGTAGATCGTTGCACTTGGCAGGACCCCACTTCCGCCATATTTAACGCTGACACGTCCTGCGATAAAATCAATCCGGAAGCATTACTATGTCTTCCTTTTGCCATTTTAAGTTCAACAGCGTTGTCAATTTGAGTTATTGCTAATCCGTGTATGTCTATGACTCTTCTGAATATACTACATGTTAGATAGATTTCTTAAGAAATATACATATTGACTCATGCGTGACTTCAAAAAACGTTTAAATGTAATGTCATCAACTATCATCAGAAGACACCCAAACCACCCTCAGTAAATATATATATATATATATTGGGTTGATGCAAAAGTTATGACCGTTTTTTACATATACAATTAAACATTTTTTTTTTAGATTTGTAATATTTATTTAATCAATTATATAATTTCCATCAGTTCTTATAACCTTCTTCCATCTTTCTATGAACTTATAAATACCATTTGTGTAAAATTCCGTGGATTATGATGCGAAAAATGTAGTAAGGGATGTTTTTACCTGCTCTATTGTATCAAATTTTTTATCATTTAAAAATTTTTTCAGTGATCGGAATAAATGAAATTCGGAAGGAGCAAGATCAGGAGAATACGGTGGATGCTTGATAACATCCCAATTCAACTCATTTAGCTTGTGTTGGGTCATCATAGCCACATGTGGTCGCACGTTGTCGTGGTGAAATACTACTCCTTTTCTGTTTACCAATTCTGGTCTATCCTTTTGAAGGGCGATGTTCAATTTGGATAATTGCTGACAATATCGTTCTGCTGTAATTGTCTGATTGCGTTCCAAGAGTTTAAAATACACAATACCCTTGCAATCCCACCAAAAACAAAGCATAATTTTTTTTTTATGGATTTCGGCCTTCCAAGTTGTTAATGGGGCTTGTCCAGGTATAGCCCAATGTCTTTTTCTTGTCACGTTGTTGTACACGACCCATTTCTCATCTCCCGTTACCAAACGATGCAAAAAAGGTTCATGTTTTTGTCTCGCACTCAAAGCAACACACGTTGAAACACGGTCCAATAAATTGGCAGCCGACAATTGATGAGGTATCCAAATGTCGTACCGCGAAACCATCCCCATACGGTTCTAATGTCTTAATACGGTTGTTTTGTTGACTTCCGTCATAGACGCGATCTCCCTGGTGGTTAGACGTGAATTGGTGTCAATTATGACTTTTAACTTGTCGTCATCAGATTTCAATGGCCGCCCGGTACGTGGTTTATCAATTAGTGAAAAATCCCCAGATCGGAATTTTGTAAACCATCTTCGTACCTGTCGAACTTTGATGACATATGCTCCAAACACTTCGCAAATGTTTTTGGTTGCCAGACTCGCGGTATTGTCTTTACGGAATTCATAAAGTAAAAAATGACGTAAATGCACTTTATCGACCGACATTTTGAAAAAATACAAGGGCTCTTCACTGTACTCTGGCCAGGGCAAAACTAAATAGAAAGTAGAGGGAAAGTATCCTTTATACAATGGAGTCATTTAAAATAAGATACTATTCATCATTTCTGAAGAAAATTTTTTTTTACCTAGGATCATAAAAAAGGGTCATAACTTTTGCATCAACCCAATATAATATGTGGGATATTACAAAATTTGAAGACGCAACAACTAGTAGTTTTTTTCCTTACGACATAATTTTTTTTATAAAAATAGACATTGCAAAATTCTTGGCTAAGTCGGTAAGCCAGCTTGATCTGCTAATTTATTTCAAAATGGCGGCTATTAAAACAAATAAAAAAAGCATAACTCCGTTAAAAACAATCTAATTAACGTAATAAACGTTTTTCAGTAGAAATAAAAATAAAATCATTTTTTTTTTAATAAATGTTGAGACACGGTAACTGCCGTATACTTTTTCTAAAAATATAATTTGTAAGAATCTTGGCTAAGTTCGTTGGCCAGCCTGATCCGCTATTTTGATTCAAAATGGCAACCAGCTTCGATAAAAAAACGTAGAGAACAAAGGTCAAAAATGGGTATTTATAGAAATTAAAATAAAATAAAAATTCAACGATAGTAGTTTTATTTTTACAATAAATATATCTTATAACCCAGAATATTCAAGTATCTTATTATGCTGTGTATATTCTAATTTTAATTTTAAAAATATTTTTCGTAAAAGGCTAGATAAAAAAGAACGATTTTTTTATTGTGTTCTGACATTCGTGTCAGAGGGCAAATTATTTGTTAAGATAAAGTTTGTTATTATTTAATATGTAGGAAAAGGTCGTTTCGAGGGAAGCCCCGACGTACGCTTTATCTCTTCTCAAGGTGACGAATATTTAACCCTTCCTGATGTATAGCGTGTATGTTGTGATTTAAGCTGTTAAAATATTTCCCACGGTGTTAAAACGTTTCATCACGTACCATATTGAACTTTTTACAACATGAGCTAATACCTATAATTTTTAATAAAAGAGTGGTTTGATAAATCCAAAAATATTACCTGAATATTTAGGGTTATGAAAAATATTGCTTTTAAAATTAAAACTACCATCGAATCGGTTGAAATGAAAGTACACAAAATTAATGCAAATAAATCGAAAATTATTTTTATATAAAATATAATTTATTTACAACATATGAGCTTGTCGGAATCGACAAGTTAACTGCATATTATTTTTATTAAATAAATTCGCATAGCAACAACGAATAGACACATGTTACAAATTAATTAAATTATATATAAATAATAGTTTACACGTGTGGCTCATTAATAAGTGATCGTCATTATTGCACGAGTATCGTATTAAATATTTAGTATAAATATGGAGCGATTAAAATAAATAAATGTCATTAACTAGTCATCAGAAAAAAATACCCATTGGAGATTCGGCGCTAAAAACTGCTTGAAAATATTGTTGCATTAAAATGTTTTAAAAGTTACAGCAAAAAAAAGATTAAAGGCAAAACCATCTATAAATTTTATAATGGACTCAGAGAATAATAATTAAGGTTCCATTATTTTTAATTTATTATTATTTCACTGATGTTTAAAAATTTGTGTGGGGTCCTATATTCTCCGCTACTATTTTTCACACATTATCGAGGTCAAGGTTGTTCAACACCTTTACCACCGTTCACAGTAAAAAATATGCTGAAAATAGAAAGATGATGTCTGGTTGTTGGCGTTAGAGCTGTTTACTGTGTTAATACAAAGATAGTTGTTGCTTAAAGACTGAGACTTTCACGTTGGAGAGCCTTTAAAAATCTGATGAAAGTATGAATACCAGTAGAAGTATCGGAGGGGAAGTAATTCCTCCGTGATAGATTTTGTTGTCCGCCCCCTTTATCAATTATAGATTCCTAGTTTTTTTACTTACGAATTGGCGTTGGCCGCTAAGGTAAGTCAGAAGCGGTTGCTTTGAATATAAATCAAAATTTCTCAAAGCGGCGGATATTTAATTCATTTTGATTTAGAGTTAGTTAAGAGGTCTCCCACGGTGTTTCATTTTAACGAATAAACAATTTTTTCTTTAATGAATTAAACGCTTTATTACCAGTCGAACTGACCTTTTTTATGATTACAAGTTTGGATTAATCCCTCCAATTGTAAACAAGGAAGTGCAATTAATGAATCTGACACTGAAATGAATCACGATATCATGTCTTAGAAACAATTGGTTAAATACACTATTTAATAACAATTTTTTTCGTAGGTCGTCGGAAAAACCTGTGAAATATTATCTGAAGGAATAGGTCGCTACACAAACATTATATTCAAACACGGAACCAGATATTTGAGAAGTTCGAAGCGACATTCAAAAATATTTTACGTACAAATGGAAAGCAACTTAGACAACGTTTTGGAGTACCTAAATGTTAATCTTACGTCAGAGTGTGAAGAATGGCCGTCACTGAACATGGACGAATCTTGTAAACATAATTACATTCAATCAAGTCATTTTTGATATCAATATATTATTCGTGTTGTTTAAATTGTTATTCAGATACGTTAAAAGTGAACATTGATAAAGCATCTACATTGACGAGTAAATCCATTTGGGGAATACTGCGTGGATTGGAAAGCTTTTCGCAGCTGATATATTTGGACAGTCCAAAGACAAGAGTACGGTTAATTCCTTGTTTATTTATTTAATTTAATTTTTTTTATATATGTATGTGTATATTTATTTTATTTATACATACATATTGCGCATATTTTATAATATATAATGTTTCTTCAGGATTTAAGCATCAGACCTACAATTATCTATGATTTTCCGAGATTTTCCCACAGAGGTATTTTACTCGACACGTCCCGGCATTACATATCCGTTACAAATATTCTTAAGCTGATCGATGGTTTGGTTTATAACAAGCTTAACGTTTTCCATTGGCATATAGTAGATGATCAGAGTTTTCCTTATGAAAGTATTAGATATCCGTCTTTGAGGTCAGTTCAGATTTATATATATATATTATAGAAATATATTTATAATAAATGATTTTATGTAAATTTTATATCATTAGTGGTTTGGGAGCATTTTATGAATTATCAGTTTACACCCAAAAGGATATTCAAAGAATAATTGAATATGCAAGAATAAGAGGAGTGCGAGTAATGCCAGAATTCGATACACCAGGTAATTTATATGGTTTAAATTACATTTGTTGCTTAATTCAGAACTGAAATTATCGGCTCGAGAGAAATTTATCAAAGCTTTGCTGGTTATATCAATTATATTTTTAATTGTAGGCCACACAAGATCATGGGGTGTAGCTTATCCAGAACTACTTACACAGTGTTACGGACCAAATAATGAGCCAAATGGAGATTTAGGTCCTATGGATCCCATAAAAAATTCTACGTACACATTTATGAATAATCTATTGAAAGAAATTGTACAAGTATTTCCTGAGAAATATGTTCACCTTGGCGGTGATGAAGTTGATTTTGATTGTTGGTAAGGAAAATAAATAATTTTTTACGTGTATCATATTGGTCAGTTTTAAATTAATAAATAAATAATGTTTTTTTTTAATATACTAATATTTTACAGGGAAAGCAATCCTGATATAAGAGAATACATGCACGCCAACAACTTGACGGCTTACAATGCTCTAGAGGAGATTTACATTCAAAAGATAGTAGATTCGGTGAACAATTTGAATTCTTTTTCGGTAGTTTGGCAGGAAGTGTTTGTCAACGGCGTAAAATTACCGCAAGGCACAGTGGTTCACGCATGGACAGGCGATCAAAAAACTTTGCTGTTTGATGTTAGTATCAAAATATTAATGATATCAAAATATAAATAGTAATAACTTGATACACTACAGATTACACAAGAAGGATTGCCGGCTTTGTTGAGTTCCTGCTGGTATTTGGATCACCTTCAAGGCGGAGGCGATTGGGAAAAATATTACGATTGTGACCCTCATGATTTCCCCGGTAATGATACACAAAAGAAACTGGTAATGGGCGGAGAAGCTTGTATGTGGGGTGAGGTAGTCGACGACAGTAACGTATTATCGAGGTGCGTTTCAATATATTTTTAACAAAATAAACAAACAATATTAATGAGTGCGTTATTTTTTAGAATATTTCCGAGAGCGAGTGCTACCGCTGAGAAGTTATGGTCTGCAGTGGATGTAACGGATAAGAATGCAGCTAGATATCGACTAGAAGAGCATTATTGCAGGATGAAGAGGAGAGACATACCAGCACAACCCCCGAGCGGCCCAGGATTTTGCTTTTAGATTTTTAAATATGTATACATTTTTAAAATAATAATTGAGAAAAACTACTTTTATTAAATACTTAAATAAGTAATGTAGTATTTGGTTTTATTAAAATAACAGTAGAGTTGTAAATAATTGAAAATGGTTTTGTGGGGGTTCTTCTTTAAACTCGCGCACTAAATCACCGTAACCGCGGTAATTATAAGGATGAACGTGACAAAAGAGTGTAACTGAACGGGACCGCACAATAACCCTCGTTATGTCCAGATGAGAAAAAGCTTCCATTGTAAATAAAGAGCAACAACACATTGTAATTTGGATTTTATCAGTTTACTAAAAACTAAACACTAAAACATACTATCTGTCGTGATTAACTATAAACAAACGTTAAATTAATTCGCTATCGTTAAATACTTACTTATTACTTATACTATACTAAGTATAGTATAAAAATTGCTAAAAATGTTTTAAGATACTTTAGAAGTGAACAAAGATAAAACATCTAGATCAATGAGCAAAATCATTTGGGGAATACTGCATGGATTGAAATGTTTTCGCAACTGATATAAATATTTGGACAGTCCAAAGACAAGAATATAAGTTAATATCAAGTTTATTTAATTGATTTACATAGTGTATTTGTTTTATTTATTTATATAAACTGAGCAAGCATTATATTATTTTATTTTTCTTTAAAATTTAATCATCATTCCTACAATTATTTTATTCGATTTTCCTCACAGAGGTATTTTACTTGACACGTCCCGATTTTGCATATACGTTTCTAACATCCTTAAATAACATAAGCATTTGTTGTTTTTAAGCTCTAATTCAGAACTGAAATTATTGGCTAAAGAGAAATTCAGCGAAATTTCACTGGTAATATTAATAATATTTTTAATTATAGGCTACACAAGATCATGGAATATAGCTTATCTACACAAACTATTTACACAATGTTACGGAATTTATAATAAGCCAAATGAAGATTTAGGTCCTATGTATCCCATATAAATCCAACGTACACAATATTTTTTTATAATAAATGGTACAAGTATTTCCCGAGAAGTATGAGCCTCTTGTCGATGTTGAAGTTGATTGCTCGAGGAAAATAAATATTTTTGCTGATGATGTATGATCTTTTGCCTTAACATATAAATAAAAAACAATAATGGTTATAATTTTATGTATGTATATTAATATATAGCCTAGGAAATTGCTTTTAGCTTTTTTATACACGTATACATTTTAAATGTAAGAATTTAGGAAAAATATTTTAATTAAATACATTTGTGTATAATTATTTATGTAATTTTAAATAAATAAGGTTGATAAGATTATTGTCTAACGTTTTGCTGTATATGTGAATAAAAGTCGAAAAACTCTAGTGTGATATTTGTTACGAGTTTTGTTGTGGAGCGATGCCAAATAGGAATTAGGGTAAATGTTTGCTATGTTTCACATCGGCTAAACTATGTCAGTTAAGATGTCTTAACTGTGTTAATTTTAGCTACCACTACTAATGAGTGTTGTGAAAAAATACATTCAGTTAATTTGACCAGATTTATAAACACAAAGACGTAATTTATAAGACGTTTTGCTATAGACAAAAACATTTGATTATTTTCTTTGCACCGGTATTCTAAGATATTTCTCAATACTTGATAAATATCTTAAAATACCTGTTTTATTTTCACCGGTATTCTAAGATATTTCTCAATGTATCCATTTTTAGTCATCTTAATAAAAACTGTCGGCTGGGATATATCTAATTCTTTGGCACAACATATTATGCTGATCATTAGTCCAGTAAAAAATAAAATGCACCACTGTTTACAAAGACGTTTTAGAATTCTTTAACCATGTATTTTTTCGAATTCTATTTTCGCTTCGACATTTCCGTTTATTACATCGCCAATTTGGTCCATAATCAGTAAAATTTCAATTTCACCTTATGTCCGTTTATACTAATGGCCTTAAAATAAAAATTGAAAATTTCCAAAATTACCTACTTTTAAGCTTCCGTAGCAACCTGTCCTTTATTCTCCTCGAACAAAAATTTCCGAGATGGCCTTTTTATTTTTAGTGTCCTCCTTTGATGATAACGCTGATGACGTCTCCATAGTCGTGATAGGATATCCGATCAGCTCCTGTGACTAGCCGAGAAAGAGGCTTTACAAAACGTCAAAATATGGATGATCGGCGCGGGACTATAATTAGCCAGCCGCCTATAAAACGCAGGCCGTCTTCTTTATGAGGCGCAGAAAGCTGAAGCCGCTGAAGCTCACTGTCGACGGATTCGAGATACCGTTCAACAGATTAATGCGGTATTCCGGAATCCAGCTTGACGATAAGCTGTTATCGCATCGCATGTGGAAAAAACGGCGGCGAAGGCGGCACAAATCGCTGGGGAACTTACTAGACTGATGCCGAACGTCGGTGGATCCAAGTCGCAAAAAATACGATTTTATAATGAAGTGGTCCACTGAACCCCTGTATGTGCTGATTCCACGAGAGTGGAAAGAAAGAGGCTCATGCTGGCCAGAGTTCAACGAAGAAGTGAATTGAGAGTGGCCAGGTTGCAGGGATGCAACCTGGCCATATCTAGAATTCCATACATTAACGTTCTTGCAATTGAGAGGCTAGCTATTTATAATTGGCGAAGAAAGGAAGAATCCAGAGAGCTGACCATAGTCAAGTGGCAAGAACGGTCGGACGCTTCAGTCAAAGGGCGTTGTAAGTATAGACTCATCGAGTACCTAAAGGACTGGAGCCAAAGAGGACACAGTGAACTAAATTACTACCTGACGGGAATTCCCAAAACACACGCGTTAGAGCGCCGGCGTGAAACGCCACGATGATATTTCACGCCGGCGCCGAAATCAGTTCCACAAATACTCACAGGCGTCGCTTCATACGCCGCTGCGATCGCGGGATCAGTTAGTCATAGATTGGATGATGCTGGACAATTACAAGAAATACTGAAATGAGAACAAATCAATACAATATCATTAAAAAAAGGTTAGGTTGTTTGGTTCTACAGTAAAAGTCGGCGCGAGCGGCAGCGATGCGCCTCCAAGACGACGCTAGAAAGAGATGAGTGAATGCTAGAAGGAAACTCGAGATGTGACGTCGACATGGCGCCCTAATTCATGCTTGATGAGAATGCGCCTACCTGACGTAAGCACTTACAGCACTGAGTGCCACCACTGCAACATGAACGAACCAGACGACGCTGCCCAGCATGGAGCGAGGAAAGAAAAACATTGAAGAAGCTATTAATGAATATCAAATATCGCCGGAGAGCATGGTCTCCTCCATCCTGAGAGACACGGAGGAGAGTATTAATTTAGCAAGACGTTGTTGGCCGCTTTCGTAGGCATTAGGACCAAACGCAGTTGAGAGTTCATAACCATTGGTTTTTTGAGCGTGGCGCCGATATTCTTAGCAAGTACCATAAATTTATTGCTATTAAATTATATTAGCCTTTTAAAGTAATATAATTATAAAATTCATTTATAGACTTTAATTTTAATTATTGTTAATGATCACTTATTTTTTTGTTATGGCAATATATTTGAAGAAAAATAAACACTGTCTAGCTGTCATCATAACCTCGCAAATACCGGCTACGCAATGGATTTCATTGAAATTGACGGTAGTATCCTTGAAGGGGTAATTTCTTATAGTTCATTTTATTGTAATACAATAACTTTTTGCATATTATTTCATTAAATATTACACCAGGGTGGCCAAATACTTCGAATCGCTATGGCTATAAGTACCATTTGTGGCTTAAGAATCAGAGTTTCCAAAATCAGAGCCGGCAGAAGTAAACCAGGTTTAGCAGCTCAACATTTGAAGGGTGATTATTTTTAATTTAATAATTATAAGTCACTAATCTCATTAATCTGTAATTTTGATTGAACTTAGGTATTCAGCTCGTTAATGAAATGTGTAGTGGCCGTTTAAGAGGCGACCAAATCGGTTCAACATCCATTGAATTTACTCCAGGCGCCATTAAAGGCGGAGAATATTATGCCGATACCCAAACAGCAGGGTACATATTAAATATCATCATTTTAAAATAAATGTTCATCTTTTAAATGTGTATTTCGTTTTAGATCTATAAGTTTGTTGCTTCAAGTCGCTTTGCCATGTGCATTGTACGCAAACAGCTCAGTCAAACTGCAACTCAAGGGCGGAACCAACGCGGATATGGCTCCCCAAATTGATTACATGAGTGAGGTGTTTCGTCCCAATTTGGAAAAATTCGGAGGTACCTTCGATATAGATCTTCAAAAACGCGGTTACTTCCCTAGAGGTGGTGGGCACGCTGTGATAGATATTTTGCCAATTAAATCATTAAAAGCTGTAAATTTAACAAGCTTTGGAAAACCCAAATGTGTACATGGATGGAGTTTTGTCGCTGGAAGTCTACCATTTAGGGTAAATATTGGGTTGCTGAATAAATCAGGACATTTTTATACTTATATACATTAATTATGAACAAATGATTTATAGAAACCGACCAAATATAAACTGAAATAATATTTTGTAGTGTTTGAAACTTGGATCTTATAATGGAATGTAACAACTATAATTTCAACCTAGACACATAGTCATAATTCTGTTTAATTCCAATGAACTAATTTATAACCTTATCATATTAAATTATCACTCAACTCTTCAAGAAGAGCATTACGTAGCTTAATTGGCACTGAAGCCTGTTGAACTGATGCATAAATTCGACTTTAGTACGAAAATTTACTTCGCAATCTATAGTTAGTACTACTAGCATTTCTACTGTACATATACAGTAGACCCCCCCAATAACATGACAAATTGGGGACGTGCTATTTGAGTGCCCATTACTTTGTGTGTGCAAGCCAAAGGGAGAATATCTCACCACACGCGCCTGATTTGTATGTACGTAGTGCAAAAAAATGTTGAGTATTTTTTAGTCCCCAACTACACGCACCCAAATAGCACGTCCTCAATTTACTATGTTATTGGGGGGTCTACTGTGTAATGTTGTTTTTGTTTAAAAAATATCGAGTCATTTATAAACATGAGTTTTAGGACATTTTAAATGCATATGCAATCAAATTTATATTTATCTAAATATCTATATGCTTGAATTATTTTTTAAACACATATTTTTGTATTACATGTGTCATACGATGATACTTTAATAGCACTGATCATTTCACCAGGTACAATGTTTAAAATCAAACTTCATAAAATAACAAATGATATTATATTAACACAGTGGAAGAAATTAATAAAAAAATATAAGCTTTCATCTTATTACATCAACTATTTAGGATTCACGATCTAAGACCAAATATTTAAATTCTGGTGAGATTTAAATAGATAAAAATGAAGTATGTGATTTTCAAAATAAAAAGAAAACTTTACCTTGTAACGTTTATTCTTCATCAATATCAACTCCCGCTTCTCAGATCATTTAGTAAACGTATTCATTTTTTATTGTTATTGTGATCTTCAACTATTTGTAACCTGAAAAAAATATACAAATAGGAGTTTTTTTATATCATTATAAACACTAACACAATAAATATATTTTTATTTAGATGCAAAGATGCCTGCACTTTACCTGGACATTCTCTAATTTAAGATCGTTAATGCTATAATGCTCAACTGAATAAATACAATATTAATTATGATAACAAAAGAAAATGGATTTAAAAATGTTTTATCAAGCAATATTATTCTGCTAATAATGAATAAATAATACAGTTTCAATCAATTTATATTTTTAAATGTTAATATAAATGTATTTTTAACTTTAAGTAATGATTAATGATCAGTTTTAACATTATTTTACATTTTAGCTAGCGGAGCAAATGAGCGAAGGTGCAAAGGCTACATTGAAAACTCAATTTAGTAACATTGATATTGAATGTTACAAAGAAAGTCAAAGCATGGCTAAAGATAATGCCAGTGGAATCATGTGAGTCAAATTCAATATGAATAGAATTTTAAAAGGCAACTTCTTTATTAACTAATTTACAATTTGCTCTAGATTGCTTTGCGAGACTACAGAGAATTGTATCATCGGTGATTCCGGCTTAGGAAAGCGAGGTATTGAAGCATACGAAGTAGGCTCAAAAGCTGCCAAGGGAATTGCTGATATTCTATCTATTGGTGCATGCTTTGATAAATATACACAAGTAATTTCATTTATACTTCAATGCTTAACAATATTAAAAAAAATATAGTGAATAATGATGTTTCTAATTTTCAGGATCAATTGATTATTTTTATGTCTCTCGCTGAAGGAACATCTTCAATTCGTGTCGGTGAAATAAGCTTGCATACTAAAACTGCAATATATATTGTTGAAAAATTAACTACGGTATGATTATAAAATAAAAAATATTTGATATGATTGATACAAATAAATAAAAATTATATTTACAGGTTAAATTCACAATAAAAGACGAAGGCACTACTAATGTTATAACATGTACAGGATTGGGAATCTCCAATAAAAACTTAAAATAATTTTATTTTATATTTTTGTAATCATTGTTCAATAATAAAAAACATATTTTTTTATCAAATTACTATATTCTTTACATATCTTCTTATTTTACAACTGTGAATGTAATAAACAATTCACAAATCAAATACATTTGCCTTTTTCCCGTCGCTAAATATTAAATAGATCTGTTACAAGCAAATTCAAGTGAAAGCACACAACAAATACCGCAACTACAAGAAGATAACTTTCATCTATTGATTTTAATGCTGTTTTTGGATCAATACTTAATGTAAGCCCATACAAATGGATCAGACAAAAGTTCTAGTCTTATTTCAAGATCATGTGTTACATTTAATATATAAAGCGCCTTTGGCAAGAATATAAAATAAGTAGTCTTGAGGCATTTAGACATTTCAAATTCATCTGTATTTCTATCATGTATATTGTATTGTATAATATAACAACAATACAGAAAAATTGAGCATTATAAAACTATGGGGTATTATAACTATAAGGGTCTTTACATATTAATTATGGTTATTTAATTTGCGTTATTTTATGACAGTTTCTGATTTTCATAATACATTATTTGTTTATATAAAGAAATTTAATTAACCAATATTGTTTTATTAAGTGTGTCCCAAAAATAGATAGGAGTTATTTTTTTAATAATAATTATTCTGAGTGTAAAGTAATAAAGTTTTAGAACTACAATATAAAAATGGGCGTATAATCAGATCTTGTTTCAGTGGGTGTACATTCTTATCGATCAATACTTTTCAAAATTGACAAGAGTTAGTTATTTTATGGTCAGATCTCTCACCATGCAGAAGTTTATAGTTATTGTTATATTACTAGCAGTGTTTCATGGCATTGGTAAGGTTTTGAGAAAACTTTCATTTAACGTCTTTCATTTAAGGTTTTAAATTATAACGATAACACTATGTATAGCAACGGAAGATTGCGCAGATGTTGAAGCATCAAATGAATCGAAATTGCACAAGCGCTTAATGTGCAATTATGACAAAGACAACCGACCTGTTAAAAACCACAACACTGCCGTGAACATAACAGTGCGGATGTTGTTAAGATTGCTTTATTATTCACATCAAGTAAGTGAGAGAGTACTAACAAGTTTAATTAAGGATAAAATTTAAAATATGCATATATTAATATTTTAGTTTGCTTCGTCTGAATCGATAACAATAAAATGCTGGTTGATTATGGTGAGTGTTGGTTGAAAAAATAAAATTGAAATGTATTAAAATAACGCGATTTTATTGTAATAGAAATGGAAAGATGAATATTTAACTTGGGCTCCTGATGACTATGGAGGTCTTAAGGAAATTTTGATTCACAGTTCTAGATTATGGATTCCTGATTTTTCGCTCTACAATTCGTAAGTTTTAAAACAAAGTAATTAAAAATATTAAATGCAAAATCACCTTGTTGTTTGTTGAAAAAGGCAATTTTGCGTTTTTAACAAACTTAAATAGTAAATAAATAATAAAATATTTTCGATTTCCATAGGATTTATTTTAATTTAGTTACTAGCTGTTATTTTGAAACAATATGGCGAATTAGATTGGTTAACAAACTTGACCTAGACACAAAGTGAATTTTAAAGAAAAGTTAGTTATCGTTTCCACAAGAATTGAGGTTTTCTTTTTAAAGTGAAAACATTTAAAAAATATTTATTTTTGAAAGTGGTCATTTAAAAAATATAAATAAAAAGTATGTCAGGTGTGGGGTTCGAACCCACGCTCCCGTTTGGGAACCAGAGCTTAAATCTGGCGCCTTAGACCGCTCGGCCAACCTGACTAATATCGAATCGATTGAAATAATACTATCTAGGCTCAACAAGGCCGTTTTACACATGGATATATACATATACACATACTTATTCCATACATTCAAACGCATTTTAGCTAAGATTAAAACCGTTTAAAATAAAGTTTCATATAATTTATTTTTATTTTCAGTCCCAAAAGTGAACCGATGAAATTTGATTATCCTTGTCTAGTGAGTAATGAAGGTCTAGTAATTTGTATTCCTCAATTGAGTAGAACGGCTACTTGTAACATGGAATACAAAAATTGGCCTCACGATCGCCAAAATTGCACATTATTTTTCGGAACGTGGATGCATAAAGGAGAGCAAGTTAATTATAACCTTCATCCGAATCCTGTATGTATTTATTTGTAAATAAAAAGTAATGTCAATGATTCATCAAAAAATCCTCAATTTTTTAGATAAGTCTTGCAGATTACCAGCGAAATAAGTATTGGAAGTTAGTTAGTGCGAACGCTTCTCGAAATCCCGGAATATATAGCAAAACTCCTAATCAGACCTTTCCAACTCTGAGATTCAATTTTGTCATTGAAAGGTATACTTCGTCATTGATAGCTAAACTTTTGGTTCCAGCAATAGGTAGCTATGTTTGTTGATTATTTTTCAAACATATTTAATTATACTAATTATACATATTTTCTGTTAAATCTCATAGGAATGATTACAATGACTATAGTATCATTATGTTTGAATATCATATCAATGGAGAGAATAGTAGTAATGTTCTTCAACGTCGCTTGTCATTTCTTTTATATGAACGAATTGAATTTTTTTTTGCCTTCAAATGGAGATGTTGTGCCAGATATAGGTAAAATACCATTTTATTTATATTATTAAAGTATTATTCAATTTTAGAATTTTTTTATGGTGATTGTTTTTAAATATTAAATAATTTTAAATTTTATTTGGTTGCAACTCTAGATAATAAATTTGCACAATCTCACTATCAGGGGGTGTAACTCAGTGGTAGAGTGTCTGCTTCGCATGCTGAAAGTCCTGGGTTCAAATCCCAGCTCCTCCAATACCTTTTTTTATTTTTTTTTAATAATTTTTTTTTTTTTAGTTATTTATTTTAGAGATACGACAATACTAGTTAGCGTAGTATTATTTGAAGGCGTCATTCTAAAAAACTTGGTAAATTATACAAAAGTCACTCCGTCGTTCGTTCTCAAAGTTACCAGCCTCATGCAAACGGGCGCTGGCAAAATTGTTTTTCACGAATTTGACCCGGTAAAATTTATTTTTTACTAAATATATGTTTATTATATATATTTAATATATAAAAAATATTTTTAGAACACTGTGAATATTGAAGAAGGAGAAAATTTAACGGAAGATCCAAAAACTACCGCTAGTAACCAATGGAAGAAGTTTACTTTATTTATTAACAGAACATTTTCGATAGCGGTTATTTTTACATATTTTATTTTGATTATTGTATATGTAACTTAAAAATGAATTTCAAAATATGCTGTTAATATTTTAATTGAAGTACATAATATAATTGTTATCATAGTCTAATAAAAATAAAAATATAAGATGTTTTTTTATGTACTACCCTAAACTGAATATATGTATATATATAATTTTATAAAATGTTTATTTCGAAATGATGACCAAATTTACATATATAATTTAATATACATGTTATTGGTTTATAACTATTTTCATATTTACAAAAAAATGAGAAAATTGAAATATTCGCAGTGCGAACGGTCTACAAAAACCCTTATCGGAATATTAACGATAACAATAAATGGGTTTCTATTTCGAATAAATTAAATTAATTGGTTTAGGAGTTTATAATAATGACTAGAACACGTACAAAAACGAAAAGTAAACAAGAACCTATTTAAATTATTTCATACGGGCTAAAAGTGAAAATCTCAAGAGTAACGAATTATAAAATTTAATATTAATTACTAATTATTGTGCAAGGCTAATTATTATCAATGTTATATGTTTTTAAAAACCTCTGAAAAATTAGCAGAGGCAGTCTTTGAACTTAGTTCCAACAATAAAGCACACATTGACTATCAGAACAATTTATTTTGAGTTACACTTGTAATACCATAAGAACACATATTAATTTATTTTTTAAGCCTCCAAGATCGTGTATTATTTATTATAATTTATTTCGATATGTGAAATCGCTAGTCTACGCCGATAAACCAGAGACGACGGATAACTTGGAAGGCAACATTCGGCCCCAGCTGCTCGAAAAAGTTGTCAAAAATTGGACTTCCAGATTGCTTTATTCGAGCCACCTGCGGCACCCATATGTCCAAAGTCATATCTTAACACTAATGGCATAAAAGTTTTTTCCAATAAAGTCAATACCATAGTCATTACAACGATTTTCATATGTTTTATTTAAAAGTTTAAAATTAACGTCATTTATAATAATAAAATTGGTAAAAAGTATATGACAGCTGTAATTAATATTATAATAAATAATCAGACAATACTGTATTTTTATTAAAAAAAATTCATAATAAGTCATTAAAAATATAATAATCTAAGTAAAATATTGTTAAAAAAGCTGTCCACTAAATATCCTAATTGTGATATTACATTTTAACATATTTAGATTCAGAGAATATTGCAAATTGCATAGATGGGCATATTTTTCGCGGTTAAGACCAAACTGCATATGACAGTTGATTTCTAGGTTGTGTTTAGTTTGTAAGCGTTATAACTCATTATTACGCATTATCATGCCTATAAAGACTTAAACAAGCATATTTATATTTTATAACTTGCCAATTTTAAGTATAATATTTTAGTTTCATAATAATATTTTTGCATTAAAAAATATAATACAAAATGAAGAAGATCAGAAAGATATTCGGCTCAATCGATGAAACGTATATAACGAAGTTAAAGAAAGCTCATTCCCTCAATCATTTAAAATACATTCATCAATTAAATAAAGAATTGTCTTATAAACCCGAGCTCAAAAGGTATATTCATTATTTGCGGCTGTGTCTATTGCGCAGAACTAAAATATTAAACGAAATTAGAGTGAAGTTAAGATCTGAGGTATAAATAAAATATATAATAATAATTGTATTTAGTTTTGTGATATTTTGATAATAAATTTAATTACAATCATAGAAAAAATCGAATATGGTCCAAAAAGTAGATGCATTTACACAAACTGATAGTGCCATAATAAATAGTGATACTGAAATAACACATAATATACCAAAAAATGACGAATCTTGTTCACAATCTGCATGGAACGTTAGTTCGGAGAGTAAAACTGGTGTGAGTTTGGCCGATCAAGTTAAAGAAGCAGCTGAAAGTGCTCTTACACAGTCGGGAATGGTTTATGATGAAGTTTCTGGAATGTATTATGATTATAATTCAGGATATTATTATAATGCGGTAATGTTTTATTTAAATATAACTATTTTCTATTTATATTCATTTTTAATATTTTTTTTATTGTATTATAGGATACAGGGCTTTATTACCATAGCAGCACTGGTTGTTATTACTATTATAATAAGGATGAAAACACTTTTTCTTTTCATTCTCATGCTGACTTTGAATCGTTTCCAAATCGAGAGCAAGTCTCATATGAGGATTTGTCATTTAAACCACCATCGAAAAGAAAAGGGAAATTAAAAAAGGTAAAAAAATTGCTTAGATTAATATATTTTGGTTTTTAAAACGTTTAGAATTTTTGAGAATGGCCCATATATGTTATTTTGGCTGATATATTTTCAGGCTGAGATTCCTAATGAAATAAAAAATATAACTCAATCTATGGCTAGTGTTTCTATACGCGGATCTCAGTGTGTTTTAGGTATGTGCAATTTTTAATATTAAAAATAAATTACAGGATAGCGTTAAAAAAATCAAAGATGAATGCGATGAATCCGAGGACAAAGAAAGTAAAGATACATCGATCGATATTTTAAAAGAAGATAAACATAATGTTAAAGAACTAAATGAAGATAAAAATGACACTGAGGTTGAAACTACTGATAAAGATCAAGCCATTGTTAAATCTGATCCAGTGAGATATGAACAACCGGTAACAGAAAAGAAGAAAGTGGGAAAAGAGGATAGCCTGTTTGAAGAAGACGCTTCTGAAGATAGTAATTCAGATGGTAATATTGTGTAAAATCAGCTGTTATACATATACATACATACAATATATTTATAATACTAACTAGTATATATGTATGTAGATAATAATTAAAAATACATAATTGTATTTTTAGATGGTAAATTATCTGTATATCCTCCGTGTATGAGGATAATTATCAGTGAAACGAATGCGGAAAATATCAAAGTTGGATCTCTATATATTGTAACGAAAGAAGGCGGAACACTTGGAAGAGAGGGTTCACATCATACTATAATAATTCCAGATTTAAACATATCTAGGGTATTTAAAATATTTATATTATGTTTTTAATAATATTATTTATAAGTAAAACATATATTTGTATAATTTAAGAGTCATCTCAAGTTTTCTTTCGATGAAGAAAAGCGTTCTTACGTTGTAAAAGACGTTGGATCTCGAAATGGTACAACTCTCAATGGGAATATGATTTCTTCTAACAAAGAACAAGAATCATCTGATGTAATACATATAATTATGCATTATGTTTTTTATTATGTATATACTATGTATTTATATTTTATATTAGATCGTACACGGTAGTACCATATATATAGGATCTACAAAACTTCTGTGTCACATTCATAAGGGAAATGCTACTTGTGGCCATTGCGAGCCAGGATTATTGATCAGAGGTTATTTTATTATAAATATATATTATTATTTTTATTTGTTAAATTTAAATTTAAATTTTAGACACGCCTATTCCTCCAAGTGCACCTGTATATAAGTCCACAAATTTAAAATCTCTACACCAGAAGGAATTGCGTAGATTAAAAGACAAATATAAAGTGAAACCTGTAAATACAGAACCTGACGCTAATTTACTTCCGGATGGATATGAAGATAAAGCTCAATTGCGAAGAGAAAAGGTTGGTTCAACCCATCATAGTGTCAAAATGGAACAAGCTGATCTTGAAACGTGAGTTTATAAAAGTGTGTATTGCGTTAGAATTGTTAATGATGTGTGAAATATTTTAGGAATATTGCATCTACTAATAAAGGCTTCAAAATGCTTCAAAAGATGGGTTGGTCAGAAGGGGGCGGCTTGGGAAAAAATACACAAGGAAGCACAGAGCCAGTAAGTAATTTATTTATTTTTAAATTTTATTGTGAATCAAAATCGTATTTTTAAAAATTAAATTTGAGAACCTTTTTATTTGTTATAGTTGTTTAACATTTTTTAAGAATATAGCCACCTCTTTATTTGCTACTGATCGCAGTACACATTATTTAGTTAATTTGGTTAACTGTTAAAATACCTATGAAAGAAAATATAAATATTTATTTCGATTAGGTACAGTAATTTATTATATTTATTTCAAAACGTATATTTTGAAACTGATATTTTTATCATGAATTAATTTTAACTTTAACTGTAAAAACATTAATAATTCAACAATGTTCACAAACTCTCGTTTCAAACTTTCATATAATATATGTAGGTACATGATACGGAATCATAATTTAAAATTTAGCAACCGGACGGCGGTTTATTTATTTATTTGGCAAATATTGTTTTGCGCGTCTAGTCGGGAAAATTTGAGCTTACAATCTGGAAACTGTCTGGGAAGTTTGCGACCTCCAAAAGCTTAACATCCCCGTCCTTTACGGAAAGGTCCACAGTCACAAAGCACCGCTTATGTATAATAAATTGTAAACGTGAAATGTTTTTATTTAAATTTAGTTTCCTCTTTATAATACATATACGAGAAAAGTTAATATCTAGTCATTAGATTATATTAGACTTTAATGTAATGCTCTAACTATGCAAATATAACTTTCTATTAACGATTTCAATTTGCAAGCCTAAAAAAAATCATATTTCAATAGAATTAGTGTTAGCTTTAACAGTTTATGAAATATGAACATTTGAATAACTGTTTTTTACATTTTTAATGTTCTATTGGAAGTATGTACTCGTAAAAAATTCGCGTATTCATTTATGGTGGATGAAAGATCCTTTTTTACAAACTCAAACAGTCAAATTGTTTTCTGGGGGCATTATTCCGGGTCTGCGCCCTTTTATCTAGTAATTATTTACCCTCCCACCGCGACAGACTTTACACGCCTTTCGCGATTTGTCTTGTCCACCACATAATGAACGTGCCGCCTTTCTAGACCCACATCAGAGATATAGACTTTATTTTTGAAATAAGACATACAGCGAACTCATGAATCATGCGATTTAAAGTATAGATAATAATGGTTTAGATACACATTTATGACTAGTAGGTTAATCAAACTGCTTTTGCGCGTGTTATAAATATTTTTTGTGTACAGTTAATTCATTTTTAAATTGAAAATATTCTCATAACAATGATTAAATTAAATTGGATAGGCTAAAAGTCACTTTATCGTTAGAAAATTAAATAACTTTTTGTACTTCCAAATTAAAAAAAAAATTTAAATTTATAAATGAAAAAAAATAACTTGTAAAAACCCCTAATTTCATCTTAAAAAATGTGAGTTCTTTCAATGATGTTATCTTATTTCTGGAAATTATTTTTTCTTCTTAATTTGTTTCACCAACTGCATGAACCACCGCAGTTATCGTGTCAACACCGTTGCAGTAGCAGGCACGATTTTATTGCCTTTGACGTGAATTTTTGACTTCTGAGAAGTGATAATTGTTTTTGCGCCCTCCTAATGACCAAAATTAGGTTTGAATATACTTTAACCAACACTCATATCAGAAGTACGTAGAAATATCGATAAGGATAGCTATCATATTTTTAAAACATAATGTAATATCCAAGTTCAGACAAATTATGGAGCAACATGTGAGATACGACGTCCGTCTGAACTTTTTCTTTCACTTATTTTCCACTGAGAGAAATATTTTGGACTTGACCTACTTGAAAGTTCTAAAATTATACTTAGTTTTAGAACTTTTATTAGGTTAGGTTTGGGTTTGAACAGAAAATGAATGTTTTGCAGCTGTCAAATTGCGTTTAATATTACATAAATCAGTTGAATTTTTTTGCTAGTAGAAATGTATATCTACTGGTGAAAATGTATTTGGACTTCACTGAAAAATACACATTCACTAACATTGTTACATCGCATGTAAATAAATAATGATAATTATGTAAATGTATGTATGTATTACTACGTATGAAAAAGTTAAAATCATATAATTTTTCATGCACCTTCCAGATAAATAATATTTTCATTGGTAAAAATATATATCTACCAGTGAAAATGTGTTTCGATATTCCGAAAAAATAATTATGGGATGAATTTGAGACTATATTCGAGATTATATTTTCTATATATTTCATGAATTATTATATATTTTGAGCAGCATATTAACGCCTATCAGATAAATTATGTTTTCGTTAGTAGAAATATATAGCTACTGGTGAAAATATATTTGGATTTAACTAGTGAACATATAATTTCACTGAAAAATACACATTCACTGTAAAATTTAAACTTGTAAATGTAAATTAATAATAGAATTTTCCATGCACCTGCCAGATAAATAATATTTTCATTGATAAAAATATATATGTATCTACCGGTGAAAATTTATTCCCATATGATTTCACTGAAAAGACGTATTTTAAAAAATACGAGACTGTTTTCTTTAGATTTTCTTTGTATTTCATTAAAAGATATTCATTTTCTCGCCAAATTCAAGGGGGAAAAATGCTTCCACCTACTCCCCCAAATAACGTCTCTGCTCCTTTACAAATATTTGTTCCAGGAAACGCCGAATCAATACCAATATTGCTGGTTTTTAAGCAGGCATGTCAAACACGCGGTTCACCGACCAAATGTTTGTGGCCCACCGCTACTGTGATTTCTTGGATTTTTAAAATATATAACATGAGTAATTTGTTATTTTGATATAAATCATTTACTATTATTTTCATACAATTCGGTTAAAATAAATTCGAATAATTAAAAATAAGGCAACATTAATCGAGTGATTGACGGAAAACAATGGATCAATCATATGTAGTCTGCACGTGTCTCGGCTCATTTCAGTTATTGATCGTCACCATTATCGGTGAAAACGTCAGGGATTGCCATAATACTAATTAATATTGTCTCAACTCAACACAAGTAATGAAATTAATGCCAGAGAATTTGCCCTCCGCCTTATGTATATTAGCTTATGTGGCCCGTGGTGCAAATCGAGTTTGACATGCCTGTATTAAAAAATAACTTCCTTGATGTAAATTTCAATCAGATTACGCATTGTTTTCATCGTTAATTTCCCCAGAATGTATTTACTAAACTTATATTTTTAGAATACTGAGCAACATATAGCATAAAAAAAGTTATCTAATTTAAAATGGTATAGTGACTTTTAGTTAAATATTATAAAAAATATTTTTTCTTGGATTCTTGTGTGAAGGAAGATCAGTCGACCATTATTCTGCAGACATAGTGTGGCTTGAGATGGGCTTAAACTGGAAGCGATAAAGGCAGAGAAAGGCAAGATATATCCCGAGCGACAACCAGGACGTCTCGCGTCGATACCTAATTAATTATACAGCAGACGATCGTGCATCGACTTGGTGAAAATAATTGCCGCCAAGTGAGGCTGCGATCCGTGACTCCCGCTTTCCTGCAATTAAACCCATATCCTGTCTTTGAATTATAGCCTTGTTTATTTTTCGTACCGTCTCCACCGACGTTTAAATGTCATTCGAGAGTGCGTATAATGCGAGAGAGGAAGCAATAACAAGCACAAGAATCGCAGTTGAAACTGTAATTATTTTATTAGCGCTTCTCGAGCAGTTGATTCACTGTTCGATTATCATTTTTCTGAATTATTTTCCCTCATAATCGATGGATTTTATGGACTGTAATGATTAGTTGTGGAATAAAAAGAGTTTTCATCCCATGTCACCATTATTGTATTATCTTTTAAATAAGGTAATCGGTAGGTGTAAATATTTCCACCGCACACTTGATAGAATTTACTTTAAATTAATTAATGGCTATATTATATATAAATATATGTACTAAAAGTGCACATTTGTAAATACAATGTATGTGTGTAGTATATTTTTACACGTATACGATTCCATAATTACATGGTATTCCCTCGTAAGGAGGCAACAATAATGACACTTCCGCTCGTTCTTGGATATTTTATATATTGTACCATACATGAGAATTGATTTTTTAATTATGGTATTCGATCTGAAAATTCAGGTCGAATACCTAAGGAAGAAAAATTAACAACAGCACCAGCTGAATTATATAAATTTAATGTTTTTATAGATTGTATTATCAGTAATTTGACAACTGGATTTAATGCGGTAAATTAAATTAAATCTAGAAAAAATAGTCTCGAATATATAGGAATCATATTGCTTTTTACCTGGACTAGAAATTCACTATATGACAACACTGAGCATCAAAGTAAATACGACTAATTATCAGATAAATATTATGAGTATTTTTTTTAATAATTTTTAATGGCTATTTAAAATATTTTGTATGAAATATTATTACGTACATATTTACATCCCGTTTACATATTAACTACATGGTCAATTCTCAGTAAAATATTTAGACAATTCACGCAACACTGCTAAATATATCTAGACACTTTCTTAACGTACAATAAAATCTTAACAGTAACATTTCTATAATAAATGTTATGGTTTATGAAAAGCAATTGCATCTCCTTTTTATTTACTCATTATCGTTCCGCGAAAATTTGATATTGTGATTAGTGTGTCATAAAGCGATAAAGTTTGTGATTTGGGAAACATTGGTTGGTCTCAATAGTAAGATACTTGCAGAATTGAATATTAATTATCCGCTTAAAATTTGATTCTGTTCCACTGTGCGCCACAGGGCCAAATTAGTGGCATTATCCATAGGTCATTTAGGGTTAAATCTAATAAAAGTCGACTCGCCTGGGATGTAACGTATGGATTTTATTACTTTATATAACATATAAAATCCCGTTCGATGATCGTAAACATTCGAGTCTGGAGGGTTAAAGGGCCCGACTAACCGCTCTTCGTTTTGAATTCGCACTTAACGTTTATCGCCGACAACGTACGAAGTGATAATGTTCAGGTTATGGAGATGAGGGACCAGAAAAATAATAATCACTACGATTATAAGCATTTGACATGGATTCACAATATAATATTATATTAAATTACACCATGCAAATTATAAGGATAGCTATTTAAGTATAATAAAATACTGCTAAATAATACATACTTTGTTATTATCGTAATAAAATCTATCAACAGACTCAGTGATAAAGTTTAGTAATTATTATTTAGGTTAGTAAATTTGTTACTCTACTTTTGTGTGAAAATATTTATTGGTTCCACTTTGTTGATTCAGTCATTTTACCGTATCCGTTTCACCGTGTACGTTTTATTCTCATTCTTTCTGATTAAATGTTTTTTTTGTTAAAAAAATATTTTACAACCGCTGAAATTTTGAAAAATACAAGTTGATCCAATTCGAGTTTTCTTTGTTGGCAGTACTGTAAATCAGACAGCTGTCAATAATCACGCGTGTTCAAAGTGTTTAATAATTTAATTCACAACACAAGGAATAAAAACAACATTTACTTGATTAAAGTAGTTTCGGCCCTTCATTTAAAGTTAACATATTTATATTTAAGGCCATCTACAATATAATAACGATAAGACAGATTTATTAAATATAAAAACTCAAGACAGCAAGAAAACTGTGATTTTCTCGGATCGTATCATATCATATTAAAGGGTTATAAATATGCTGTTTTATTCATCGTGAAACTTTTTTGCCATACTGCACATGTGTGTGTGTGTGTGTGTGTGTAAATCGAGACACGGTGAGCAAAAAGAGACGGCGACTCGTTCGTGTTTACCTTTTTTATGTATACCTTTTTGCGACACGTTTTGTTCTCGGCCGGCTAATTGTAGTGTTAAGATTTATGACTTTATTATAAACATTTATGGATTATTTACGATATCGGTTCGTTTTCGTTTTTTCGCCGCTTTTTTGAGCGAATTCATAATCGACACGCTGATTAATGGCAAACGGCTGAACCGGGGTCCGTTGTGAACAGCGTTTCCAACGAGGAAAAAAATCGACGAACGCACTATACAAGTTCGACATTCCTGACTTGCAGGTCAGACTAATTGATTGTCTGGTGTCAGAATCGGCGGGATTTCGGACACCGGTTGTTATGGCGTGGTGGATCGCGGCCAGGTGTTTCGAGCCGCCTCTAGGCTAAGGTCCTTTTGGATTATACGTACACTTATCCCTCGATTTAAGCGATACTCGTTTTACACGGTTTCACTGTTAGTAGTAATTCCGATCTACCTGACCCTGTTCCGCGACAGAATGTTCACGGACAAAATGTTTATACGACAAAACGTACAAGCGACATAATGTTCACCCACAAAACATTCCAAATTTTCTTATAAAAAAAACGTTCAAGAATTCAATGAAACGTGTGATGATGAAGAATTACACATTGCCCTTTCACAGATGAATAAATATATATTTGAAATACTAGTCTAATTAAAACATATTTACAAAGTTTAAATTTTATCATAAGAATTTTCGATTTCTTCATATTAATAAGGAAAAGAAATTTTTATTCTTCTTCTAATGTAGATCTTTATTGTGCGCGATTTTTTCCTTCTTCTTCTTTTGGGTACTAATACAATAAGTAGTGGCACTCCCTGACCCAATGGAAATTAATATTGAAGAAGTGCCCATGAATTTTCACGCCCACTTCTCCTTAAAATAATATTTATATCCATAAAAATGAATCTGAAAATTCTAAATTAAGTTAAGTTGGTAGTAAAGTAAGTTTTATTTTTTTATAAATTCAATGAAATTTATAGATTCAATTTTTTGGGATAAAGTGCGACTTTTTTAATTTATTACCTGATAATGTTTTTTTTTCAAATCGGTTTAAAAAATATGTTCTAAGAACGATTTCTTTCATAAATCAGAGTGCTTGCAGTCGGGAAAGATTAACTCTCAGCGGCTGCGTGGGTTTTGCGCCGGTCGCGTTCATATCACCTGGTAGACGTATTAGCAGGTGCAATCCGCAGCGCCGAAATCCCTACCTGGTAGTGTGTTATATACACGAGGATGTGTTGTTTGTCTGGTCGTGACTCACCTGGTCTCCAGACGGACAAACAACCCGTCTGGCCGGAGACGTATCAGACATTCGACTTTTTCATCGGCGCACACGTACTATATATTATATGTGTACTTATCTATCCAAAAGTCCAGTTTATGTAATTAGTTACTATTATTCAAATATTATGATTTAGTTTATGTTGGCTGTTAAAAGCAGAGATCAGTTGTTACTCTATAACCATTTTATAGTTAATTAGTAAAAGTATTCATAATAGTTGAGAAGAAAATATATAGCACATTATTTAACCATGGACTAGGAACTACTAAAACTTCAACTTATGCCCCTGAAGCAAGATGGGCTTTGGCATTTTATGTCTATAGTTTGGTCTTATCCTAGTCACAAATTATAGATATTAGTGGATTAATTTGAAACGTTCAGAATATTAATGGCGAATCATTTTTTTTAATTACATTAAACCTCAACGAGTAGCACAGTAAAAGGTTGATATCAAAATATAACCTTAAAGGTTCATAACAAAAAAAAAACTATGCCGTATCAATATGGTATAATCACCAAAAATAAATTGCAAACTCGACACAAAATGCGTGATTGATTTACTGAATAAACCGATCATGAAAAATGGCAATTTGACACGTGAGTTTAGTTAGTCATTAATATTCTAAAACTTAAATACCTTTGTAGTTGATTATCTTTAAAAATCTAATATGAAGTTTTTTAACGCTAATATAATATATAAAGATATGCAAATTATTTATTAAAATATACGATAACATAGTTTTTACATTATATATCAGATATCATAATGTAAACATTCTTAAGTAATTGATCCTTGCATTTTTTTGTGAACGCCAAATGTTCGAGAAAGACAAAACAAAATGTTTGCTAATCGTAATTATTAATGACGGTCATAAAAATTATATTGTAAAACAATATTTTTGAAGTGTCAATCAGAAATATCTGTCCCTTTACTCACTGTCTGCTCTGAATGTAGCTGTGAATTAAGATGATTTCAATTATTACTTGCTTTCAAAATTGTAGCGGTTATAAACTATTTAAAAATATTCGTAATAATTTAATTTTTAACAGAAAATTTTTTTTGAAATTTAAAAAAATAAAAAATAAAATAATTACAGTGGCACTAATAATTACATATGTTAAATAAAGATACGAAGTGAAATGTTCTGGAAAGGATCTGCTCAATATTTTTGATTTTCATAGTCGGCGTTGATTGTCCTGTATCTACGAATATTATGAGAAAATATATGATTTAGTATGCAATACTCTTTCATATATACATTTAATATTCTTGTCGTCTCACATGCAATATTGTTGTGCTGACGCCACGTCTGCAAGACATAAAACACCCCATCACACGTCACACAAAGAAGGACCAGCCACTAACTAGACTTTACACAATCAGCTGGGTCTCGCAGTATTTTCCTAGATTACACATCTCGTGGTAATTAGCTCGGTCTGGTGTGACGGTGCATATTCGTCAAGTGTCTGGGGTTCACGTGACCCCTTCTGATGGAGCAGACGTCGCGACGCCGAACGAAAGGGACTCGGATTTTCGACCCCGGCGATTATGTTGAAATTCAACACCGCGAAGAGTCCGAAACATTTAACCAAAGTATTTACACTAATAATATATTATTTTTTAGATAGTGTTTTCAATATGTTGATTGATAGAATATCGATTACTTAGAAAATGATATTCATATTTAATTTAGTAATAAAACTTGCCAGTAAGTATGCCTTTATATAAGTATTTTACTTAAAATTCAGATGTATCCCTAAAATGTTATGTTAAATCCAGATAAATAATAACAATCAATCAAAAACAAGCGTTTGTTATCTTGATTGCTTTGTATATATATATATTATTTTTTTGGGTTATGATTCAGAGTGTATTTTGACGAATTTATTTGAATTAGTATACAATGTAGAGCCTAAACTATTTTATGTTTATTATGTTTTAGGGAAAGAATAGTTAAATTTTATATTAAAATTATGCTATTCTTTTAATACAAAATCTTACTAGTTGATATCGTAGTGAGTATTTTATTGTTGTCATTTTTTAGTAATCAAGTTAGACTTTTTGAACTGAGCGCAAGAATTCATAACAAGTACCAGTTTTGAAATATTGTCAAGCAGCGACAAAATAAGGAGTAGATGCAAAATTTTACGATAGTCGCCGCAGTGCAGTTTTCATCGGTTTTTATGACCGTCTCGCAGACACAGGGCGACCCACTTGAAAAAGAACGAGAAAAAGTGTCTTAAATTGGCAGTTTTTTGCATTTGAAGGTTGCAATTTCGATGTCTTTAAATATTCGGCTCGCGGACGCATTCGCGGTTTCTGTGAATTTTTAAGTCTGATGGCGCCTTAGCGGACAAGGAAACAAACCAGGCTTTTAAAAACAACTGTATCGAAAAATCAATAGACAAATATAAGCATTGAATTTGGTCAGGTGATATCTATTATATTATACATACATGTCCTTTGCAAGTCTATAATAAATTTATTTATCTATTTAGCTTAATAGCTAATTTTTACATCAAACAAAGTTTAACTAAACATATATATAATATATAACATAAACAGAAATTTAAAAAAAATCTTAATAATATAATTTATTTCTTAATGCACGACATTTTTTATTCCATTTAGAAAACCCATTATAGTTTTATTTTTACGGATTGTCCTAGGAATATTATATATATTAACCCTTTGCACTCCTTTTTTTTTTTTTGGTTGGGGTAGTACCAGCTCGTATTTAATTTCAAGATTTTTTTCAAGTTCAATTTTTGGAAGTAAAAATGAAATAAAACATGTTTTGATTAATCTTTTTACAAATTAAAATTAATACAGCGAAAGATTGATAGTTTGTCAGTATTTTAGTTAAAAAACAATAAATTAAATATTTAAAATATATTATAATTTAAATACTTTAATCGAAAAATAACTTTTTTTATTGTACTTTTTTAAATAATTTGTAAAACGTTAACCATGAAACTTAGAAAAGAATAATTTATTGAAATGTATTCACGAAAAATTGTACTTACTATTCACAAAAAATAAATGACATAGTATTAGGTATACATAGTATAGGAAGGTAAATGTAATGATGTTTTTAGATGATCTTTCGTCCATCGCAATCAAATGCGCGGTAAAACAAATAAATGAATTATTTAAAAAAACAGCTGAGTGATGTAGCGGCAGGGGTTTATAACCATTAAGAAATTTGTAAATAGCTAGATGTCATATGAATTCTGAATAATTAAAATATTGGACTGCTTGTATTTTTTTTTGCACCTTTCGTTTATTATCTTGCGCAATGCGCTTATTATCTTGCGCATCGCGCTCGTTCTATAGCGTTTAGCGCTCATAACATCGATCAACAATTTGCGTTCATACAAAAAAATAATGGTTACAATATAATTTAATCAAGATTAAAATTACAAAGAGCACAAGTTTTTTACTTGTTGTTTTTTTTCTTAGTAAAATCTTAGTTTTTAGTTTTTTTAATTGTTGTTTTTTCTTAGTAAATAGTTAATATATTCCCATTAACAAGTTTTAGACTTTTTAGAAAATCAGATTACAATAATCGTATTATAAAAAATAAAAAAATATACTGTTATATACATATAAAAACATATAATAACGTTTTAAAAAATATTTAATTCGAAAAATTGTTATGCACCTTACAATAAATAAAACACAAACAATATGCACATTACTAATTCTGTTTTACATAATTTAGTAATTTACTAGCTCGAAAATAAATTAAATGTGTGAAGACCAATATTATCATTTGGGTTGAGTACCCAGGTCGATAGTTGTCAATCGCTCATTTTATTAGTGCGAGCGAGTAAGCGAGCTCTGCTATCATAACGGCATCTCGCTCTTTTTTCCGTCTTAACATTTTTATTTTTATTTCATAACAGACACACAATATAAAGTAATAATTATGCACACTTAGAGCATATGATCCCGTTTCATCCCATATCATAAAAATATAGATGCCCTTAGAAGGAAAAAATCAGTTTTAAAGCAATAATTGACAACCTAAATCTGTCAAGTCTAGCGCGATGCCGTCCTAACAGCGCGCGCTTTGACCATGTTCCGATGAAAAATTTTACAATAAACTTACACTTGTAAATTTAAGATTATTGAGTTATTTGCATAAGTTAAAAATTCAATATTACTGAAATGTGTTTAACAGAAGTCTTTTTACTATTAATAAATTTAAATTTTCAAAATTTGCTTGAACACAAAGCCAATAAATGCATTCAAAGTTTTGTCGACATATTGTCGACGTTCGAGTACAACGCTTGAAATACGATGTCGACACATAGTCGACTTACGAGCGCAAAGGGTTAACACCTCCGTACATAATTCCCCTAGCCGTACTCGTTTTCTTATACCTAACTATCCTTCAATTTTCTCTATTTCTAGTATTAAATTTATGTACATCTTTATTTTTTATTAAATACTCTGGTAACATATTATTTTCTAACTTATATATAAATACTAAAACATTCTTCTTCAATATTTATTGAACATTTAACCATTACAATATATTATATATTCTGTCTATTGTTTCGAAAGCTCTCTTAAAATCCAAGAAAACTGTTTTAATGAATTTGTTTGTATCCATGTCCAACAACCAATCATTTATCATTGAATCCCGATTGTTGTTCACATAGGATGTATTGAGAAATAATAAAATCCTTTAATTGTTTGATTACTACTTCTTCCATCACTTTTTCTATACAAGGCAACAAGTTTATTGGTCTCATTTCCTCAAGCTTTTTACTATTTTTTATTTTAGGTATAGGTACAATAGTAGCAATCTTAAAATTTTCAGGTATTTCTCCTTCGGAGAGTGCTTTATTTATTAAATAATTTAATTTATTGTGATTATTTGTCGTTATATTTATGAGTGTGCGTATCTGCGACTTTATGATAAGTTTTAGTTTCACGTGGAACTATATATAAATGATAATAAATAAATTTTCTGCAGATTCTACGCAACAGCAGTATGAATTTCAAAAATATTATATTTTGATAGTTTGCTAGACTACCACTATCGTTGAAATTTATAGTGATGTTTTACACCACTTACTTATTGTATTTGGGTAGCCATCAATGATCATATTGAAATTCGGCCTGCACTCTCGTTCCCCGTAATCGGCCATCGTCTGGTGTGTCGAAGGGACAGGTGGGACGATTTTCGTCGGAAAGGCACTCAATTCCAAGGGGGTAATTTATACCCTGTGGCGCGTCCCGTCGTAATATGTTGTTGGGCTACGTCCGTCAAATACTTAATACGTTCTTCAGGCGGTGTGACAATATTGCGCGATTCTTATCTTGTCGGGATTCGATACGTAGAAGCGCGCACCATTAAAATGCATACAATATGGCGTCGTATGGGGACACTATCTTGCATGCGGATACTGGATCAATCATTTATGTTATACATGTGACCTAAAAGATGCACAGCAAGACGGTTGAATAATGAGGAAGCAGCCGGATAAAATGTAAAAATAAATTTTCATATATCATTTACTTTTTAAAAGATATTTCTAAAGCATTTTAGTGTAGTTATACAATTTTATTTTGTAACATAGTCTCCATGTACTTCAATGCATTTGGTTAGATAGGATCTAACTGGAATTTTTCATATTGAAAAGTTGTGTTTTTCACGGGATTTAGAAAAACTCAAATTTAAGTATGTCCTCGGATTTATTTTATTAATCGAACATTTTATGTTTTTCATTAATTATAAAAAATAATATCAATTAAATGTCTGCCTCTGGCGAATTGTAGACGAGGATATTTGCAGCCCATTCACATCAAATAGTGGAGTTAAAAAGTCTGAGTTCGCTGGCGTGTCAAGTTGTATTATTGGCAGTTGAGATTTGTCTCTATTGATATAAATTATAACGAATTGTGCATGAAGGTAGTTGAAACCCATACAAAATGATTTTTTGGTAACTCGTATTTAGTTATAAACGACATGTATTTAATTTCAGCATTTTCATAAAGGCAAGTTGGCACAAATTAAGAAAATGAAACATATACACTTTGTTCCCATAAAACTCGTATATCTGGTATTGAAATATATTATTATTCTGAACTCTTTAATAAAAAAAGTAATTTACAGAAAATTGAACACTGAAGGCTATTCAATGACTTGTAATACAGAGTATTGCTTGTACATAGGCAAAATAAATTCAAGAATCTACTATATTTTATCCTAGAAGATTTGTTAGGGAAATCAGAGTCTGTGGTAAAATAACGTAACGCGAAACGAGTGAAATAAAATCGCTTAATTTTCTACTAATCTTTATGTCTTGAATTTCCGAATATCCCTCGTTAAAAGTATGTTGTGACATGCAACAGCATCCTAATCGGGCTTTTTAGATAGTATATGTACATTATTTTTTTTCTTATCGTCTGTCGGCAGCCGCAAATAGGCATATTTCGTCTCGTTTCTCGGCTAATAAAAATGCACCGTAGCTATTTCACAAACGGTCATTTCGTAATTGATTCTTAATTAACCGATCGACAAGGATCCGATTTCGTATGCAAATCGGACAATCGGACAGCGTTTACGAGGCGTCTTTGCGAAAAGATCGACCCATTTGCATAATGTAGCCGGCGCGCGGGAGGACCTTTATCTTTATCTTATTTCGCTTATCTCGGCAGGCAAAACGGCTCAATATGCACGCATGTTTATTGGTCGAGTCGAACGAAAATAAAACTAAGAAAACACACATACGAATTTAAATTGAAATTGCCACTTTCGTTTTTGACGTGATGTAAAGCGACCTCCGAACTGCAGAATTATGAATTTACATGTATACACATATGTGTGTACAAATTAAAATGGCGATGGAATCAGAGATAAAAAGCTTTTAATGTTAAAAATAAGGCAATGTAAAAATTGTGTGAATTCTGAATGATATATTTATAATGTTTTACAGACATATAGATTAAAATTCTCAAAGCTTTGTCTCACTATTAAAAACACTAGCGATTTACTTTTTTGCAGAACGTTTTGCTGCAAAATTCTAGGTAAGGCTACTTAAAAAAATATTATGTGTGTAGGTACTTGGATAATTATTTAGATTTTTAGAACATCTAAATTTTTTACGTGCAATATTTTCGCCAATCAATGTAAAAGTACGTTCGTTTTACTCAGCTTATAAGATAATTAATGACAAAGATCCTTATAGTTCCTGTTGAGTAATTGAATTCCCCGAATCAAACTGTATTACCACAGCGAAATTTGGTCTTATTATACTGCTGATATTTGATTCAGTCAAATATAAAAAAACATGATAGATCAACAGACGATTTAATTAAATATATAATATTATTTAGCCTATACACAAACAGGCATGTTTTCTATTGAAATAAATTGGGTGAAATATATATTTTTATTTTGGTTGGTAAAAAATAAACTTGTAAGGTCTTTGTCTCATCCCAAGGATTTTTATATGTTATAATTAGTGTTTTTCCAGAAAATTATTTCGCTAAAATTTCTCTAAAAAAATACAAATTTCTTATTTTTCATAAAATGTTTTTTGTTAAAAATTAAATTTATACAAATATTTAAAAAAATGTATAACCGTTGTAATTTTCAAAACAACTACTAATTTTAAATCCACTGAATTCACAGCTGCATTCAGAGCATGTAGTTAGAAAAGGAGACGAATTTCTGATTTACTTTTCAAAAACATTATTTCTCTATTTAAATTTTATGACAGACTCTAGGAATTACGATTGTCAAACATTTCGTTTAAAATTCCTAGAATTTTTTTGGTCAACAAAAAATACAAATGCAAAGACTAAAACTAAATAAAACAAGAGTCAATATTTTCATGTAAATGCTGTCATTGTTGAAAATATGTTGTCATTGTTTTGGAAAATCTGAAGAAAAATATAATATGATGCAAAGTGACCGTTAATTTAACACGCATTAAATATTTTAGTCAGACTTATAATAACACATCTTACAATAATTTAAAATAAATTAATATTTTAATAATTTTGCATTCGTATTTTTTTAAATAATGTTTTACTATTCTTTCATATTTTAAATATCAATTATCATATAATTTACATGCATAAACATTGATCCAAATTGCTGTAAATTAAACTAATAAAACAATTTTCCATATAAAAAAATATATATTGTGATATTATAAATACATACTGTATATTACATATATTTTTTTACATCCAAATTTTTCGAGAATTCTCGAAAAATCTTAATTAATTTCTCATTTATTGAAAAATGGAAAACATCGAGATAAGAGAAACACTAGATATGCTTCTTTAGAAAGCCGTAGACGAGCATATCTTATCGAATACAGTATATTTCAGTCGGAGTGCGTGTCCGTGTCCGATCCGTTTGTATTGATCACGGACAGCGGACAGACATCTGTGTTTTTTCACACCACACACGGTCGGATTTGTCGGACATATCCGGCTGACAGATCCTTGCGTATGTCGCCAGCTATTGTAATATTTTGTTTGATTGCATTAAATTAAAGTTAATGTTTTATTTCGTACAATTGTATTTTTTAGAATAAAAATCTTTTAATTAAAAATACAGTTTTGGTATTCCTACTTTATTTGTGATTTAAAGGTCGGTTGGAGTGTTATTTATCATCAATGGTTTTCCTTCCACCATTGCAGTTTAAATGTATAAAAAACAATTTTATATTTAAAGTTATATATAATACATATGTGTATGTAATGTAATGTGTGATTCAAAGCTATATCAATTGTTTATATATTGTTTCAGGTTTCTCTATTATCGAATATGGGAACTGCTGGGCTTGGTTCTGGAGCAGTGAGCGTTGGCGTACCATCGTCAATTCTGGCTTCTACTTCTGCTAATTCATGGCGCCAAAAAGTATGGTTAACCACCCAGAAGCGTTTCGACAAAGCTACTACGTCCTCAATATTCGATGATCCAGACAGTGACGAAGAAGAATCTAGCGAGAAGAAGACGTGATCTGTAAATTCAACTACATTTTACACCTATTAATATGTATTATATAATATATATTTATGTTCTCTTCACAGCATATATTTTTTGTGTTGTTATGCTTATTATTTTTCAATTAGTAATTATATTGTTTTATTATTATGATCACATATCATTGTATTCAAAAATTATTACAAGCAAATAAAATGCGAATATAAATGGAAATATTAAATATCGTATTTTATTATATTTTAAAAGCTTTGTGTTCAGTATGCTTATAAGAGCTGCAGAAGAAAGTTTGCCATTTAAAATATTAATTAATAATTGTTGTAATCTGCATTCAAGACTTGTCATGTTTTTTTATTCATTCGAAAAATCTGGAAAAACGATCAATTAAATTGTAACGCAATTAATAAAAAATACCACACCTATGAAAATATGACATTGATTTAAAAATCGTTACAATTTATTTTTTAATAATGTCTGAGATCTTTTCAACGCTTTTTATACGTCGTCTAGTCTGGTCCATTCATATCGTTTTCATTATCCAGTATTAAAAAACGTTAATCTTCATAATGGCTTTAAACCCCGTATTGTTCGTTGGCCCAAAAAAAATTGCGCTTATAACACAAAATTGTATTCGCAAAGTATGGCATGCTTTCGAACATACTTTGTATGAATTTTGATGTAAGGCGAATGTTCGATAGCGCATTTATATATAATTTTGTATTATGTTTAATACGCAAACTTCGGTTTCGGAAAACGGCGAAGAAAAGAAAGACAAAAAGGACCCTTGGACGCTAAAAGTACAAGAGAAGCTCTCGTATCATTATCGTAATGGTGTGTAATGCGACTTGTTTTTATTAAAAACAATTTTAACCGTACAATTTTCACTATACACACGACCGCACTGCGGTTTTGCGTTTTCAAACCAAAAATTAAGCTATAAAATTTGTATCTGCCGATTAAATTGGCGCACATTAAATTCAGGAATGCCCCAAGGATGGAAAAATGCATTGGTTTCCTTGTTGTTTATTATGTGAAATTATTTATGACTCGAATCTGCTAAGAATAACTTTGCTGTTTTATTAGATTTTTTTAGTAAAGTCTTCTTATTTATTTATCGCAAAGATCATCATTATTTAACACAAATAATTGCTAATTGCAATTTTATGATATATTAGACGATATTGTGCAGCACAAGTTTTGGACTTTATGGTATATTTCACTATTATGAATATGTATAATAATGAAATATTTGGTATACAAATCACTATAATTTTTTGTGTGAAAAGTGTGATAGTTAAACTCTTTTACATTTTTGCTACAAAAATATAGTTACTTAATTTATATATGCTGACTTCAAAATTGTAAATCTTAGCAGTTTTTATAGTTGATACAGCAGGTAGGCATTATCTGATTAATCTTTTTTTTAAAATTAAACATGCTAAAAGAAAACTAGTATGGGGGTTTCAATCACCTGCACAAATTGTTTTAATTCATTGTAGATGTCATTCCAACGACCATTTCGAACAAATGAAAGCATTGTTTCAAAAATTAGGCCACACACCGTATTTTTTATTACAATGGAAGAACAACTCGTGACTAAAAAATTGCGTTAATAATTGAAAATATTTCACAGACCACCTAATAACACATTCGTTGCGAGACGTTTATCATTCATAAGTATCCATAAAAACTCTTTGTGTGGAAAAGATGCATGATAGAAAATGCGCCGCAACGTCCATGTGAACAATTTTTATTTTAACGCGTAAACATATTTCGTAAGTGCAATTGGCCCGCGACCATCCTCATCTGCGATTCGCCCGAGTTGTCACAGAATGGGCAGCCGGGGGAAGACGAGGCAGAGACTCAGCGAAAGATACACTAGTAGAGACGCGTCGGAGTCACAGTACAATACACATCAGTGGATCATCACAGAACACATATTGCCAGATCACCACCGACAATGCTTTAACTCGATACTCCAGAAAGAACTGTCACTCCAACTCCACTGCTTGATAGCGACATCTACATTTCTCTATATATGATTATAAAATAAATGTCACACCCCTTCGGCCTAAAAACCCGAAACTAGTAATCAGTGCAGTCATTTACATATTAATAAGATGATTAAATTTTTGTGGAGACCACACAGGCTCTCGTATTTGAGGACCTTATTCTTAAAACTCGCGTAATTACTGTGACCAAAAGTGATTATTTAGCAATAGTGCGATACACAAAAGATTCTCCGGTGCATTGAATGAATATTTATTAGTTATGAAACGGTCACGGGAAACAATATATCACCGGAAGAGAAATAGCACTGAAGGCCACAATATTTCCGTTACGCAATTCACCTCAGAGATATACATCAATGTTAATAAAGGTGTATACGTATTTTGTATTTCTAAGAAGCGAGTGAGACGATTGCTGGATGATCATTGAATAATTATGATTGGTCGGCAAGCTTTGCAGTCTTAAATACTTAAGCCTGGACTCCAATGAGGAGAGGGCAGTCACAGGCAGTCACCGGGCAGACTCCAGCAGACACGCCAGCCCGCCCATATCCTGAGAGAGACTCCACCATACAAGCACTGCAGCAGAGAGGAATCAACTTCTGCTATAAAGTCGCTGCCATGCCACCTACAAAACTTTTGAGGATCTTTCACCGACAACATCCCTGCGCCAGCTTCTCCACCACTGTTCGGAGAAAACATCTCGCCATCATAGTCTGTCGTAATATGTAATATACCTTGAAAGGTCCAATATTTTTAGCAAGAAAATGCAATGAAGAAACATATAATAATTAAAAGGCTCTCGATTGTTTGAACCGATATTCTAATTTTTAGAACTTATTCCACGAAAATACGAAGTAGAGCAGTTTGGAAATGCTAGGTAAAATTAGTCAAGAAGAAATCGCGATATCCTCTCAAAGTAAATGTAAGTTAGGTAAACGAGGAGGGCAAAGTAAATTGGAATTTATTAAAAGTCTCCATTATTGACCGTTCAGAATAATAAAAAAGTGTTTCAAACGCTTTATTATGTCTTATTTGGGCCATCCTGTATTTTTGTACATAGGATCAGGTGTTATTTTCACGGCATCAAAACATTATATTTGTTGGAACGTGTAATCAATATATTATACAATATGATACTACAAAAATTGATAGAAAGAAAAACTACAGGAGAGATTAATGAAATTGTGACGTCTGAATAAAAAACACTTAATACAATATAATTTTATATTATCAATACATAATCAATTAATTTAATATGAACAAGAGACAAGGTTTATATACCTCATTTAATTAATAATGTAATTAATTTTATTTCTATGGTCTATTTACTAATGAATACATTTTACATATTTTTTCTAGAATTACTAGAGGGATTATTTTATTTTTTATTATTTGTTTCAATATCAACATCAAATTAATTAAGAATATTGTTTTCGAAACAAATTTTTCATTAGTGTTGCAGAAGCCCCTTAATTCATTAAATCACGTGTAACCCTTACATAAAAATAATAATAACATATAATAATTTTCATGGAACATTTATTAATAAATTATTTTAGCAATAAAATAAGCTATTATAAAATCTAACCACCAGTTTATTATTCATCACCGACTGGCTCACGTTAAAACTTCAAGCCCTTATTAATATCAGCCAAAAAGTGAATAAGTGGAGCAATTTCGGGGAGAGTGAGAGTTTTGAAGGTCACACCCAAGGACGTGGATGGAGGTGGAAGAGGAAGGCGAGACCTTGAAAGTCAGACGTTGTTTTGACGGAACAAAGCCAGCCATAACACCAACGCACACCGGTACCGAATTAGTTATTAAAGAATAACCGACCGACTGGAGGGGCGCGGAGTGCGGAGGGGGTGGCGTGGAGCGGTAGCCAGTTAATAATTAACCGGCTCAGCTAGGCGGGCGGAAACACAGTTAAGCTCCCGTCTACTGTGCGCTACGATTATACACTGTTTTACTACATTGTACGCCCACGACGCTTATTAAATCTCGCCGATGGCGTACCCTCGTTAATTTTACATTGTCTAGGTCAGTTTCATTAATTCACGCGGTGCGAGCTATGAGAAAGTTGGCGTTTTGGCTGGTTATAATTATAACTGAAATCTGTTGCTATGAGCTTGTAATAAACAACGAAACTTTATTCATACAAGGGCGAGAATAATGATTTTTTTTACAATTAAAAAGACACTTGGAAATTATATTAAATATACAAAAGCAAAAAAATGTTTTAATCTTTTGAAAATACATACACACCAAAACGATCAATGACAATAAATTTCATTACCTTCTTCTATTCATGATTTTTATTTATTCCTGATTTAATTCACGACTCGTCGAATATATTAAGTCTTTAATATCTATTTTCAAACTAAAGTGATTAAAACAACGATTTTCTATAGATATTTACATGAACTGTTAATGCAACAAAAATTGAATTTGAGCCCTTTTTATTTATAATATTTATAAGTTGTAGATAATTTAAATAATGAATTAAGTATATGTTAAATAATACTATAAAATTATTATTGAAATAGTTGATAACATAAAATATTTAGAAGTTATTAATGTATGAAATAAAAAAAAACACCTTCGCGCAGTAAGAAATAAATTGTAATATTTAAGTGTCTTGTATGTTTTGATTATAGATATATTAACTAAATTAATTAATAAAATAAATACATAAATTACCACGGTAATGTGCATGACTTTACTATTAGCTGTTTGAAAAATATATAACAAAATTTAGATCATATAATATAAAATATCATTTAAAAATCAAAATTTAATATTGAACTAATTTTAATGACTATACCTCCCAGAAATTCTAGGATCTCATTACATATTTATGTATGTATGCATATTTAAATTTTGACTTGATGTATTACATTTAGAACCTTCTCGGAATAGTGACGTTTACTAAATTAAAACATAATACATATCGTTTGTATTCAATTAGTATAGTAGGCATGAAAAATGATTCTCCTCCCAGTGTTTAATACAAATTAATATAGCATTGTGTTTATTATCCTTATTTTATATAGCTTTAATGTGCAGGCTGGCTTGAGTCAGACTATAATTAATTAAGCATTTGCTGTTAGTTAACAAAGTCTGTCAGGGTACGGCACGTCGCTAGTCTATACTTAAAATATACTCTACAACATTGCTGTCATTTTCAATCATATTAATTACATATTATGTAGTAATATATTATTATTTACCAATCTTAATTCAATAAATAATTTTATATCTAAATATTTTATTTTTGTCTATATGCTCATTTATTTTGTTAAACATGAAGTTATTGAACATTATTTATTGTTACTAAGTTTGTTGAAACCCATTTTCATATAGTATTTCCTTTTCTTTGTGGTGACCGTCTGACCCACTTCCCGCCTGCGGTTTAACTACTAGTTCGGCTCTGTTCACCGCCAGGATTCTAATGCAATATGTATCTCTTAATTTATGAAGCTACTAATGCGAATTTTAAATTTATAGGATGAAAATCAATCAAATTGCATTCTAGATGGAAAGTTTTTCTTATAATAAAATTGTATTTATTGCTAGAGTATGATTTATTTTGAATTTCACATTAAAAATTATTCATAATAAATTTATATTGCAAGAAAAACAAGTAATTATGTACAATGTTACATTTAATACACTATTAAATATACAATAATACACAGTACACATTTTAAAATATTTGGTTTTGAAATGATCATTTAAAAAACTATTGTAATATAGTGCTATAATTTAGTGTTAGACGTAACTAGTGTTTCGTCTTAAAAAAAATCAAGAAAAATGCAAAACTATGATTTTTCATAAAATGTTTTTTTTTTTAATTGAAACTTTATTTATACTAATATTCTTAAACTATTTAACTTGGCTGCAATTTTTAAGACAATTTGCAGTTTTCATCAGCTAAATTTATAGCTACAGATAGTATGCAAATTTGTATTTTCGATTAACACTCCACAAACATTGTTTAATAATTCAAGTTTTATGACCGACTCTAGGAATCACAATTAGCATTGAATTTTTCGAGCATTTAATTTTCAATAAAAACTAGGAATGCATGTTTCAATGAATTGTAACAATAAGAATGATTATATTATAAGATTGTTTCATCACAAAAAATTCTCGAGAAAAAAATATTTTGCATTTTTCTCGTTTCTCAAGAAATTTAAAAATTGCATTTGGAGCAGATAGTAGTATTTTCGATTAACACTTCGTATTGTTGCATAGCGAAGGGGGGGGGGGGTGAAAGACCCAACGTTCTCCCTTGAGGACGACAAAATATTGTTCGCATTAAAAACGCGAAGATTTTTTGTTTACTTTGTAAGTGTTATTAACATATATTGTAATTAAATTTTATTAAAAAAATATTTTTTTCAATTTTTAGATTATTTTACCCCTCCGTTCCCAAAAAAATTGTTTTCAATAGTTTTATGACCGGCTCTAGGAATAACGATTATCACACATTTTGTTTCGACTTTCTTGAACATTTGTTGGTCAGCAAAAAATTCAAGCTCGTTCCCAAGTTTTAATAAACAACGTCAATGTTTTTATATAATATAAATCAGCGGTCGCCAACCTGTCGGATCTCAAGGACACTAAACTAAAAATTTTGTATCACGCAAACTACGATGATTTTTCATACAAGTAACATTCCAATAATGAAATAATACTTGTTTTTGCACTTTAGTTATTTGCAAAAAATGAATAACATTTTTTCGTATATAATTAATGATGTCATAAATGTTATTTTTTATTATAAAAACGCTGAATCTTACCGACATTTAAAAAATAAAAAATAACCTAATAAATAAATCAGCGTTTAACAAGTCATTCAATCGATTTATTTATATTGCAAATATTAACTATTCAATAAGGTTACTTAGTTGTTACTAAGTAGGTAAATGTTAAATTTCTGATATAGATTTTAAATATCATATAGTATTTTTTATTTTTCTTGCTTGATAAAAATTTAGAAAATTTATCTAGGATATAATTATCTTTGAATAATAAAAAATAGCACGATTTATGCCACTTATACGTGACGAAACTTATTAATTATTACCCCCAACTCATATTATTAGATTCAAGCATTATATTATACACGTTTCGGTTACAATGTGTATGTAATTGCGAATTTGAACGCAATCTGACCGCACAATGCAGGGGAAACCGCAATTCCAGACAGAGCCTATTAGTTCTGTCTGGGTCAACTTCACGGTATGTACCTTTGGTCTGTGGCATTTCCCTACACGCCGTGTGCATATGCATAGCAACGCATCCGATTGTATGAATTGTGTCTGATGACACGGCATAACAAATCTGAAGGGCTTATCAACAAAAAAATCTTTCAGAACAACCACCCACGTAAAGAGGCATCGCCCGCCTACGTACAAATCAATTTGCTGCACAAACATTAAAATTAATGATTGAATTATTATTTATTTTCCAAGACCATTATTTCAACGCTTCCATGACGGAATCTAACCGCTTCTCGGAACTGCTGAATGCATTTTACGTTACGGTTTCAACCTAGCTCGCCCTTCAGGCAATAGTAGGCGGAAGATGCATGGATGCAACTGATGTGATATATTACAATGACTGGCTTCTTTTAACTATAACTTACAATAATGTATTTAGTTTGCTTGCGATTTATAAAGCATTGACAATGATGGAACGGTGTTTGATAATATATACGGGCAGCACTATACTTTCATATGTAATTGATTGTTGGAAACGTGCATGAAAGTCGTGTAGAAGATTGTTGCATATAAAACATGTTATTTAATATAAGTCATTATAGTTAAGCTAATTATTATGAATCATTAAAGTTGCTTTAAACGTAGACCACAAAAGAAGAGCACACAAATGTAAAAATTTAATTAAAATTATTTATTAATAATAATTTTGAAGGTTCTTAGCAGGTTAATATTTTCTTATTTATAGTAAACTATATAATTAAACTTTTATAAAATTTATTTAGGAAAATTACGACTCAAAATTAAAATATATATAGACATAAAATAACTGATAAAAAATTATTGCATATTTGAAATACAGTGTCCCCCAAATAACACGGTACATTTGGAGGTGCTACTTAGATGTACGTTAATTTATGTGTGGCGAGAAGATATCTCACCACACGCGCCTGATTCGTACGGACGTATTGCATAAAATTGTATGAGTATTTTCTAGTTCCCCAACTACACGCACCCAAATAGCACGTGTTATTTGAGGTTCTAATATATTTAAAAATTCGGTATTTGTACATTGCTACTAAATTATAATTTATAATAATAAATACACATATAAACTAAAAAAAACGCTTAAAATTTTCAATATTTTTATTTTATATAAATAAATATATTTACATTATATAAAAATAAAGTAATATAAGTTGATTATAAAATATGCAAATCTTACGATGATTTAAGGAAATAATGATTACTATTGGTGATGTATTATTTCTTCATATTTTATTATATTTATGGCTATGTTTTTACTCTGACGATGTATGCTAATAATTATTGTCCGGTTGTTTCAAGTATTATAATTAGATAAAAATCTAAAAATGAGTAAAATATATATAAGTACTGTACTAATTGCACGAAAGTTGCTTGATGACTGCACTTATGTTACATGCAAAGGAAATGTCATAGATTTGCGCCGTTTTCGCGGAACAACAACGTATAATAAGAGACCGAAGAATGATTACTTCGTCGAAATGTATCACATGAGTAAATACTTTACGTAAGATAAAAAAATAAGGCGAAGAAGAAGAAGGAATGTGTAAATTAACCAGAGGCTATGATTAATGCATGGAGACGGACCGAACGTATCTTGGAGCTATTCAAATTACAATATAATGACTTTCTAGGAATATGTCATTCTTGTCTTTTCTACGCAAGGCGATTCTTGGAAAAATAAAATTTATACTATTTATGAATCGCCGAAGGTGTGTTTTCGTGACTGGTCTTTATTTGAGGAACTGTATTATGCCTGTTGCGTTAACAATACTTAACATGAATAAAGGTAACATTTTTACTTATCTCATACATAGGTTTAATAAACCAACAAGTACATTATGCAATGCATCTCATGAATTATTTCAATAGTTGAAGTTTTGACAAAAAATAGTGATTCAAAGCAATCTATTTTTATTTGTGCGACTAGTTTTTCCACAATAAACTTAATTACAGTATAGAAAAAGCTATATAAAATATCGTTAGCTATTTTTAATGATATTATAAATATATGATTTCTATGTAAGAAATCTTTGTAAACAGAAGTCATTATATGAGCCCATACTTATGAAAGTAGTATAAGTCAAGAAATTAAAAAAAAAGATTATTAAATAAAAATAAGAATTACTTATATTTATATTATTATTATACATTCCTGAACATTATTATGAGTAAATAACACAATGTAATAAAAAAAAAGTAATTTTAGATATGACAGATTTGCTGTATTATATTTCTACAATATATAAACGCAAACCTTTATATATCTCGAAAGGAAAGAAGCATGACTTAGTCTAATTTTATAATTATTGGATCATATATAAAAATAATTTCATTGCAACATATATACAAATATGTAATACTTTTATACCGTTTCTCGTTTTAAACATCATCAATATTCTGTATTTTACGCACTCGTCAACAGGTACATATTAAGTACATACAATGTAGCATGTCATTTTTATGATTGCGTGTCTTCGTTCTTTAGCAGCATGCACCCTTCAACGAACCGTTGAAACAACCACTAGAACAACAATATTTCATATGCATACTGGCACGCACAAGTAAATGGCATGTCAGTTTTTTCGGCAGTTATGACCGCCTGGTGGCTGAGATTATCATTTAATTATAAACACGTTTTCTTCGATTATTCACCAATAATAACATATTATAGTTTTGTTCAAGCGCAATTAAAAATAAATTTGAAGCTTATTGTATGAAATATAAAAATGAAAGAAATAAAATCTGAAGCCAATTAATTCTTAGTGATAATTAAAATTAAAAAAATAAATTGGGATATATGAGTATACATTATTTAATGCAAGTGTGAGGTGCACTCGAGAGAGTTATTGGTCATACGATATCCCACAAGAAGCCTGCGGCGAATCCAGTTCGGAAAAATTTTATACGACGGAAGTGCTGTTAACACGTTTTAAAATCATAATTAAAGAACATATAATATATATTCTACATATATATATACATATAATATAATATATACATCGCAAGTGAATATAATCATTTTAATTTTTATGAATCATCATTCGAATAGTTATTCAAACTAAATATTTTATTATTGATTATTATAAGCAACACACAGATCTACATAGAATTCATGTTTTTTTAAGGCTAGCTTAATTTATTAATTAACTACTATTTTTTTTATCATAATATACATGTATATTGTTTGCTTTTATCACATTTATATTCTCGCGTATCATAATCGATTAAACAGTTTTTATAAAATACAACATTAATTTAGAGCCTTTTTCGAATATTTTGTATTTATAGTTTGTCTGTACTCATATCAGATAAATTAAATGAATATACACATTTTGACGAGAAACGATGCTTGGTAATCCCTGACATGTCTCTGTGGTTGCGGTGGGCGCAACAATGTATTAAATATATGCTTACTGCGTCTGTCAAATCGTCGTCCGGATATTCGAATCATGCGTGTTGCAATTACGCTGTCTAGGAAATGTGATATAAGATATAACATGTTTCAACTTCAAAGGATTACGACGGACGTGGCTTTGGGATCACCATAATATTCGAGCATTCAACAGTCTTACAAAATAAAAAGCCAGCTACATTGTATGCAATGTATAATGTTGCACCGATTCTCAACATTTAACGACGAAATAAAATATCAACTTTATTCATATTATTACAATCTTCATTGAATACTCAACTACAATGAGTTTATGCCATAATATCGTTTAGCAGCAACGGGAGGTAACACGATATAACTTTTTATCTTACGATTGGATTTTTAAGATATCCCCTATCATTTTTTTAATGTTACATATCGCAATAAATTCTTAATATTTTTTATTGATAATAATACAAAAATGATAATTTAGGTTTTTTTAAGCTTGATCGTCGTTATCCAGAAAGGGATGAGGCTTTTTAGGCTGTTAGTGTTTTTTTTTGTTATCAGCGTGATACAGGTAATGCGGTATACACCTGACACGTCTTTGGCTCGACTATAAAATGCCTGATTCATAAACGGGATGTCAATCTGCGACCTTTTTATTGCTCACAAATATTGTGCTTTGCTTTGTTCACATGTCACAGTAAATAATGCGATAGAAGTGATACAACTTACCGTGTGAACTGGCCATTATTGTTTTGGAAGTATTACTAGATACAATACTTATTTTTGTATCTAACTAAAATTAACGTTAGATACAAAATATTATTGTTATTAAGCCTAAATTATATGTATTTTAAAATACTGTTACTAAGTGTATGTGATAGAAATATTGTATTTATAGCTGCCTATAATATATAATATTATTCTTTACAAAAAGTTTGCAGAAAAATGAAAATTATCATCACTATTAAAAAAATAACTTAAAAAAAATTATTGTAGATAAATAAGTATAGTTTTTTTTATTAGCGATTAAAATAAACCCTTACTGTACATCAATAAAGCCGAGAAAAAAACTACAATTGAACAATTTCTCAGATTTTGAAAGGGTTTGAAATGAGATTTTTTATGTCTTTTCGTAATGTAACTATTTCGAAGATATCTTAAACACGCCGCGATCTTTAAAGCAAAAAAATCAAATCAAGTTTGCTATCAGGAAAATAATGCATATAGATAGAGATACAAGTCACATTTAAAAAAAACGACTATGATAAAAAATGCATATGCTAGCAAAAAAATAACTAAAAAAAGTAGCCTTGAAACATCACTATAAAAAAATTTAGAGAGATTTTTTACAGTGGTTTTTAATATCAAAAATTTAACTTTAAAAAAACATAATTGTGATGTAGATCTCAAAAACTTTGCTTTAAATAAGCTCAGTTTGGAGCTATCTACTATGAACAATAATCTATTATAATCAATCTGTAAAGTGTAAGAGTAAATATTTTTTTTTAACAAAGTTTTGAAAAACTCAAAAAAAAATCCAAAATTGCCGAAAATTACCTCTCGAGTAAGACTTTTATCGGATGACTTGTATGTTAAATAATATAATCATATATCAAATAATTGAAGAGTTCTCATATCTCATGACATTTTTAGTCTAAAATCTGACATCTTAGAAGTGTTTTTGATTATAAAAAACAGTTCTAGACATTTTTTGATTGCTAAATAACAGTGGCAAGAAATAGATTTCCACTCCCTTTTTAGTCATGAACAATATTTATTCCTGCTTTAAATTCACGATATTTTGGAACATTATATGTTTGCTAATGACGTCATTGTCTTAATAAAAAGTCTTCTTTAGCACAAAAGAGACCAATCACTAAACGAACTTCACTCTTGGGAGTAGGAACTCACTTCAACATAAATTTGACCCTAGTGTGTTTTTTACTCCATAGAATGCAAATGGTCCACACTGCATTTTCGTTGTTAATATCTATCAATCACCGTTCTTCTTTGTTTTTTTTTATTAACTGTGTAACCCAGTAGTGTATATTTTTATTTAAGAAAAAAATGCTTGCTGGCGTTTTGCAGAAAGTCATTAGGAAGTTAGGCGGGTCGGCGTCTGGGCGAAAAGGTCACTCATTACCAGACAGCGAGATTGCAAGCGAACCATAAGAATGCTTGAGATTCTGCAGTGGATGACCACTCCACAACTCGTTTCGGCATTCTCAAAATACAGCAAAACACCGCCGCTCCCCTGCGAAACGCCGGCAATTTTTTGCTCATTTTTTCCCGCGCCAGCGGATGTGTCGAGTTTGCATCTGAAATTCATAATTGTACGACAACATTCCTGCGAATCGATCATCAAGGTGTGATTCGACCAATTTTCGGCATTATAGTTCTAATTTGCCATTCAATATATTCAACAGTTACATACGAATCAATACAATGCCTTTATCAGCATTTATATCAAATTAAAAGATGCGAATTGTCTATGATCAATCAAATAACTTGAGAATAGCCGAGATCTGATTTTTTTCTATTTATAAAAAAAAATGTTAGCCTTGTCGAAAGCCTTCTCAAAATCCGTATGTTCTACGTCTACGTGTATTCCCGCATTGAGAGATTTTGTCGCTGTTGTTGCAATGAAAAAACTAGTTGTGAAAGGATTTAATGTTTTCTACTACACCTTAGTGTAATTGAATTTATTATTTTTGAAAGATGACACTATCCGTCTTCTGCTACGAAACTAATTTGATTGAGTTTGACAGAAATAAAATAAACAACATTCCTGTCAAAAGTATTGTATGAAGTATATTAAATGCAACAAGCCTATCAGTAGGAAAAAAGGGGTAAAGCTAGTTTGAGCTGTAGTGATTTATATTGATACAGGAAAAACATAGCTGAAAGCTTTTTATTCATTTATCAATTGAGTGAAATAGATAATCTCTATAATAGATATTTTTTGTGTTCTTAAACCATTCGTTATAGGTACTTAAATAATAATTTAAGTTGCGTTCCGAATAAACTTCCGAATTTTTAAAAGCTTACTCTAAAAAGAATCAATCTAAGTCCAGTTGATATCCAATACTGATATGGGACATTAACTGGATTCTTGAACTATTTTTGTTGGGGTTATATCAAACATATTATTCTAAAATAAATTGATTGTTGGCATTTGAGCCACGTATATTTTTCACCTAAATCTCTGGAATATTTTGCAAATTAATTTAAAAAAATATGTTTTAAATCTAACATGTTTATATAAACTTATGCAAAGTATAATTTACTAATAATACTTAATAAAATTTAATAAAAAAAAATTCTAGAGACACTTTTCATTTTTACATACTGCAATAAAAATTGTTATGGACGAATCATAGATACTAATCCACATAAGTCAAAAAGTGTTAAATCATGAAAGCTTCAATTTATTTCGCACAAGCTTACGCTTGCGCAGCTTTGATAGGATCGAGCGATAATATATTGGAAGAGGTCAGTATTCAAATGCGATCGTACTCGAGCTCTGTGAAACTAACTGGTTTTGTTCATCAAATTCATCTAGATAGCGCATCGACGGCAATGGCACAGGAAATAGTGCAACACAATGCGATAAATGCTGTCTGTTAGAGTTCTAGTTAGGATAAAAACTAATACATATGCATAGTTTCAATAGAGTTTTTTCATTACTGCTGTGAATCAGAATCTCTTTTGTTTAAAAATAACGTCATGAAGACTTCGCAATTGTTTTTGTATGTAGCTATAATATTTATATAGTATCTAATGTGTTGCAGTTCCTAGACCATGGTATTTTGCATGCTAATCTATTTTTGGTTGATCTTTGTATTGACAAAAAAATCATGTTTTTAATAATATTTTTTACACATATAAATTTGAACCTTGGGGGGACTCCAGTATATAAGAGTCTGAAAGTTGACAAATAATTTACAATTTTAATGTTAAAGATTCTACCGTTAAAATACGAGTTTAATAATTTAACTATCAAATTCCCAAAAAATTTAATTTAATTAGTTTATATATAATGCCTGCGTGGCAAATGCGATCGAAAGCTTTAGCAATATTCAAAAACACTGCTCATGTACAAATTGTTTTGTTAAAGCCCTTTTAGATATATTTCACAGCTCGATGGTGGAATTAACAGATCTGAAGCCAAATTACTTATTGGGAAAGATATGTCCATCTGTTATACAAATTTTTGTGAAAAATTAATTTATTTGTTTCGATTAAATCGATGTGATATGATAGTACTCGTAAACATCTCGACTTAGCTAAGTAAAAAAACTTGTTACTTTGTTGCGAAATGGTGACAAATAAAAAACTTAAAGGTCATAACTTCATTGAAAAAAATATTATAAGTAATGAAAAACGTTTAGAAATAGAAACTGTATTAAAATAAAATTTAAAAAAATGGTTTATTTTGTCACAATAATTTTCATTATAAATACGTCCGTCTGCCATACAAACTTTTCTGAAAATGCGATTATTCATAAAAGTTTTTATGAAAACTTAAAACAAAAACTGTAAATATCTTGACCTAACCTAGTAAAAAAATGTCACTTTGTTGCAAAATGGTGGCAATTCAAAAAACTATAAAAATCATAATTTAATTGAAAAAAACCTACATTGTGTGCAAGGGTGCATGATAAAAAAAGTTTAGAAATAGAAACTGAATTGAAATAAAATTTAAAAAATGTTTATTTTGTCACGATAAATTTCATTATAAATACGATTTTTCATATTTTTATGAATTATTATTTTTATAAAATAACTCGACTAGCCTAGTAAAAAAGGAAAATATGTCACATTGTTGCAAAATGGTGGCAAATCAAAAAACTAAAAATTCATAAATTCGTTGAAAAAAAAACGGTTAGAAATAGAAACTGTATTGAAATAAAATTTTAAAAAATGGTTATTTTGTCACAATACATTTCATATGACATGTTCTAGAACTAAAATTTTAATTATCTTTTCGTAAACGTTTCGATAACTTGAAGGAAGTGTAGGGTCCGTACCCGCTTTTTTAATACATATTACAGTCCGTCCAAGATATGAACGCTCATTGCTACGGTATTGGGGAGAGAATATAATAGGTTGACCATGTGAAATTAAAGGTTCAATTATTTTTTCCTATTTTAATTTAATTTGTTGAAGATAATGTAAAATATTACTTTCTTACTTATTTTATTTAGTTATATACATATTTAACTCAAAAATATAAAAGCAGTATTGGATTCACTCTCCAGGTTGAATATCTATTTAATACAATATTTAAAAAAAAAATACCAATAGAATATTACAGGAATTGTTTTATATATAATTTTATAATAAAAATATAACACATTATAATTTTTAATTCAATTTCCAACGTATCACCCTACCCTTAAAACAGCCCTGATTTAGTATTGGTAACGTTCTCCTATCGGTGTAAACAAATTCGCGGAAAACTGTATATGTATGCATGCATGCGTAGAGTACGCTTGGGATAAGGATTCCGGTTTGTTATTGTGTGCGTGAACTGTGTGGCTCAAAACAATTTCGCTCAGAATATTTAATTTTTATATTTTAAAAGAAAATATATGTTTATTTAATATACATACATCTGAACTAAGTTGGAAATTTCAACGGACAATTAAAAATATATTATATAATCGAAGAAACCAGACATTGATGTCATTAATTAAATATTTGCAAAATTCAAAATCTTTCACTAGTCAAAAAAATAATGAACTCTTTAGCTATTCTTCAAAAGCAAAAAGATATAAAATGGGGAAAGAAATTATTCGCAGATTGTTTAATGGCTCGACGACTCTATTAAATCATTAAAATCCATTGAATAAATTAAAAAATTATCATTGGCGCAACGATAAGAATAATAACCTTTTTAAGCCTTACAGAGAATAGTGTAAAAAAACCAACAACGTACGGATTAATGGAAAAATAATTAAAATATTTTAATCCACGGGTAAGAGAACGAATATCTTACAGCGTGTATTTGAAGCCTTGATATCAATTAACCCAGATATGCCCAAGAAATTTTATTCTCTTAAAATTTCATTTATAAATAAAAAACAGTGGCACGAGTTTAGTGACCTACCCATGGGACAGTGGGCATATCTGGGTTTTAAACCAATATAAACACAAAATTATTTAAAATAAATCACTAGAGAAGATCGAACTTCTGTGCCACACTGCACTTTAATGACGAATACCAGCGTTGACGAATCAGCGACTGTCCTTAAAAGAGAAAGCGAGACAACGAAGTACACGCTACATCTCTACTTCTCCCTCTCATATACATGTACACGCACACAATAACAAACCGGCATCCTTATCCCGAGCGTACTCTACACGCACCCTTGTTTCCAACACAACGATAATGAGCGTTAACATCTTGGATGGACTATACGTCAGCTTGTTTCTACGCGGATAGAAAATATAGAGAGATAAGTGACTAATTTATAATATTTAGAAAGTAATCTATGGCAGTCGGTGTAAGTATTTTAAGAGCTCTGTTGAGAATAAAATCATTTCCAGGGGCTTTGCGATTAGGAAGTTATATTAGCTAGTTCTTGAGTTGTTATAGGGTTATTTTTTCAAGTAAGGTAATAGGGTTAATTTTTTTAAGTAAGGTGATCTTTGATTTATTTTTCAATTTTATTTTTTTATATTTTTTATGGTATGAACTGTGCATTGATTTTGTAGACTATCTGCAATAGCTTCAGCTTTTCCTTTAACAGTGAAAATGCAGTGCTCAATACATAGTTTGATTATTTTTGTAAATGCACTAATTTCACCATTGATGTCTATTTTATTGTTTAAGCTGTTGGGTTCCAGAAGGCATATTGAAAATAACCCCATAAAATTTTAGAGATACATTATTTAATTTTATTCAAGCGGTTTAAGCGAACAAATATAACTGGATTGTGATCAGATGAAAGTAGTATAATATATTTTTAATGGCAATTTAGAGGAGATTTGTACGAAAAGTTTGGATCTGATGGGGCGTCAGATTTGCCCGCACGTGGGCGTCGATCAAGTCTGCTCGGCGAACGGTCAAGTCTCCTCCGGACGAGGCGTGTTGACGACGATGATGATTATGATTAGGAGTTGCGTGCCGACGATGAGCACACCTGGCCCAGCGGTGCGGGCGTATCAGGAATGCGGACGTGGACCATGCCCGCCATTGTACCGTACACATGTCTAGCCATGGACTCTAAACTCGCTGTCTGTGCGGACACGCGATATCCCCATAGCGAATTATGGTGGGTATGGTTGGGCGAGTAGGGGTTTGGGACTACATAATTTCATCACAACTAACTTACTTCATTGGGACTGTAACCAATATCTAAGAGCATAATACCAATTATCCTATCGCATACATTAGTTGTATTCTCATTCGCATCAACCATTTTAATCTAAGTAAATAACAGTATTTTTATTTCGTTTTAAAATATGTATAATATATTTGCAAAATAGATTATCATTTATTTTTATTTATTAAGATAATTTGTGATTCATGTTTGCTTTTAAGGACCTCTGAAAAATTTTCGAAAATCCCTATGATTTTTTTCTAAGAGCTATTATATCATTATATTCGAATTCCCTTTAGTCCATGCAGTCTAGTAAAGTTTCAACAGAAAATCACTGCCGTCTTGTAACTAATGTAATTGTCAGTATCTTTATCACTTGTATTCTATCCTCCCTTCCTGTTATGCTGAGTGACAATAGAAGTGATATCCGCATCATTCATGCATTGAAAAACCGGACTATTTAATTTGCGATCAAACCACTCCTCGGTGTTTTACCAATCGACATTTTAAATTTTCCAATAATCTATTTATTTCAGATATATCACTTGCCTCAGTCTTTTAAGATTCCAATACATGTATTTCACCAGTAACTATATATTTCTACTGGCGAAAATTTGACAGTTGCGAAACGTCCATTTGCTGTTCAAACCCAAACCTAACCTACACGAATGAACCAAACCTAACTTGCATAATTAAAGTTCTATAACTAATTATAGTTTTAGAACTTTCATTAGGGCAAGTCTAAAATATAAACTTATCTCTCAGGGGAAAGTGAGCGGATATTATTCTATAGAGCATATAATTCGATAGTTTGTTTTCACTTTTATGTTACACTATGTTTTAAAAATTTGGTAGCTATCCTTACCGATATCGCTATGGATTCCTGATATGAAAGTAATGATCAAAGTATATTCAAATCGAATTTTGGTCAACTGGGGGGCACAAAAACAATTATCACTTCTCAGAAGTCAAAAATCCACGTCAAAAGCAATAAAATTATGTCGTTATCGTTGCAGTGAGAAGTGCCGACTTGAATTCTAAGAAAAAAAATACACTAAAGCACGTTAAATAATTTACGTTGCGATCCTTTAATAACTAATAAAAGTGTTACTCCATTAAGTAAGATACTATTTCTTATAACCTTTAAAACCAATGCACAATTGATTCATGAGAGCCTTTCAAATTCCTCAAATAAATTAACTAAAATTTTATTTAACGACTTTACAATCATAAATCCGGAAATGACTTCATTCCTAACAAAAACAATAAAATCCTATTATCAATTATCATCAATAACTTTTTAGTCATATTTTTTCAACCACGTGGAAACAAGCTAAGGTAATAGTTATTTATAAACAGAGTTTTCTTTTACTTTATAGACCTGTAAGTTAACTATTGCGAGTAAAATGTAATATTTTCTGGTAAAAAGAAAAAATCTTTCACTTAAAATTAAAATATTTATAACACTTTTACGTCGACAAATAAATACATACTAAGATTATTTTTAAGCATTTGTAAAAATCTCACATAGAGCAACTAATTCAAATTATTAAAGTTACTAACGTTAGGCTTTTTTTAACGTAAAACTTAATTTTATATTAAAAATTAATCCCTGAGTTATAAAACCTGCAATTACGGATGCTTTTCTTTTTCGGGAATACATCATTAATAATATCATAATAATAATAATTAATAATGAGGATAGAGGATTTATATGCATCGTTGTTAATGATAAAAAGTAATAGAATATTTCGCCAAATAAATGAAAAAAGCAAGGTAGTTCTACCAAATTTTATTATGAACTGCCATTTTCCGTGAATAGGAAAAAATTAAGCTACAATTATCTACGTAACATTGGTCATTCATTGAGAAAATTTCACTCATTGTAACGTGTTAGCTATATTAAGAACTAATTTATAAATATGGTACTTAGTTAACTATATACCATACATATTTTTTTCATTACGTTTATTTATTCAATTGACAAGATATCAGTTTAAAGCTGAGAAATGAGACGCAGATGGTTGTGAAAGCATTGAACGATAGAATAGGCAACTTTCCTGACTAGAGAATGTTTATTTAAGATTCGATTTTTTATGTTACAAGCTTACTTAAGATACATATTTTCATTGTGTAATGATGGTCATTTTAGATTTATATTTAAAAACCACAAGGCCTATGCAATGTTTTATTTCATATATTCTAATTCTATTATAATACAAGAGATAGAGAAGTGTTTTGTTCAGAGCATCTTTAGTTTTAATTTGAAAACTATAAAAATCGAAACACAAAATTTCTCGCCAGTTAAGTCTTAATTAATTAGCGCGCCTTTTGAGAAGTCAATTAAGCACAGCTCTTAACCTTATTATTAAGCGAATTCATGCATCATGTTATGATAAATTCACATATGCGTGAAAATAAATGCCAATTAAAATAACCCGCATGATTTTTATTATATAACATTTCTAAATAAATTATTAAAAAAAGAATTCTTTTAATTGTTCGTTATTAATATACCTGGAATGCTTAGTTCTGTGTGGTCATTAATTAAGACAGTCATTATTAACTATTGCAAGAACTGCGCAGTATTTTTATTGATAAGCTGGTATTTTAGTTCGAATTCTGTTTTCAATACATTTAATTGTTAATTAAAGTATATTAATAACATCTCGTTGTATGCTCATGAATATGTTATTTAAATGGTGAGTTATCGATCGAAAGAAAAACATTAAAGTTATATCTTATTCTCACGAAGCCATTTTGATAGATAAAGAATGCAGTAGATTTAAAATTGTTAAAAGCTTTTAGATGTGCATCTTTTTATTATATTGTATTAAGACAAACAACTGTAAATATGAAAATGGTTATATAAGCAAGTATGTATCTAAATTTAACTATAATATTGAAATAAACGTTTTAATTTTAAAATCAGATAAATTTTCAGTTGCATTCAAAGCAGGTAGTGAGAAAAAAGACAAGGATATCTGATCATTATTTTTATGACCGACTGTAAGAATAAGAATTAAAATTTCGATTTCCTCAAATATTTGCCTTATTTAAATTATGCTAGTTTGTTCTTTGTGTGCTATATTTTTAAGTTGTAAGAACTTAATGTAGCTTATATAAAGTTTCACATTATAAATAGACAGTGAAAATCCACATTAATAAGTGTTTTCCGATTCAAAACATAGAACATAATGAAATAGTAGATACTTCATGAAGAAAATTTCGTTTTACATACAGCGTCAAAAATAATGATTTATTAAAAAACACAGTAACCTTTTTTAAATCTTTTAATATAGCACCATTAAATATTATTCGGCTGGTTACGTTACGGTTAAATTAAAACTATAGAAAACAGCAAACAATGATACAAAGCACGCAGTTAAAAAGCTCAAGCTACAATAATTAAATAGTGTTCTTTAAAATAAATAGATATAATTTATGAATCTATTGTTCGATTGAACATTAAGATTTTAATTTAAGAGTCACTATACCAAATATATTTTTTTGTAGCTTAAGTTCATATGAACATCTTGGCTATATCAGGAGATCTATAATATAATTTTGTTATACTCAAAACTCAATGAAGAACACCAGACAAATTTTTTTACTCAACCTACGTATATTAAGATTAATTTGTATTTTCCTCATACTTTACTAAAGTCAATATCTAAAATAATTACTATATATAAAGTAATTTAAGTGATTAATAATCAATATTAAAAAAATATATAAGAGGAACTAATAAACAAATACATGTTTCACTTTACTTAAAATTCAAAGAAAAGTTTGAGCAAATTCACAAAAAAAACCCTGAGCAGAGCCTTGTTTATATTTATTAGATTTTGTAAAAAAAATATTAATAACTCAAACTTAGCTGTTTTTAGACCAGGTATATCAAACACGTTATTAACAACGTGGTACACGTTAGAAATTTAAGATTTTTGGATTGGTGCGGTTCGCGAAAAGAATGATTAACTAGCATAATATAAAAAGGGTCTAGATATTGTGATACTTAATTTATGTTGCTCAATATTAGTTTGCCAGGCCTGTTGGACAATCTTGTATTTTGGTAGCTCCTATATTTTTATCGTTTTTTTTTCCACCAAAAAATCACATGCGTTAATGCATCTTGCACATTTACGAACACCTGGCGTACGCACATTGCACAAACAAATTACCCGGCAGACGGGACTCCGGCACCAGAAAAAGAGGAGAGAGAAAAGAAAAACATGGAACCATGAAACGAGGGCCGGACCTTCTCGAATGGCCGTGGATAATCCCTACGACCCTGCGCGTCCTTCAAAACGCACCGCACACAATATTAATTTCGAAATTTTATTTAATAACACGTCTGTCTCTAACGTGCAATTTCCCCCCTGTGCCAACATGCGAAAACGTTTAATGATTTAATACCTAGGTATACGCATGTGTCTATACCGCAACAGGTATAACATTTTTGTGCTTTCGATAATTTACGGCCGTTCTCTTTTGAATTGACTGCCAATAAAAACACACGCGCCTTTATGGTCTATAATTTATGTGGCCGTTTCTAATTTGAACGTTTCAACTAAGCGCAAAGCTTTATAATCATACACATTGTGTGCGCCTTTAATACTTGCATATACTATGAGATGTCTGAGTTGGCCAGTGATGAGGTACCGACATAAAATGGTTTATTTATTTAAATATGCAATTATGAACCGTACAGGAAATTGCGCGAGTTGGGTACTTAGAACGACTTAGGGAGATTATTTTATTACATGTTCACGTTTAAAACGTACCTAGTTCAGTCAAATCTAACGTATATGTGCATTAAATCGGAAGCAATGATAATGTTTATGTATTATAAAAGGAAAAACTCACTTTTCGACCTCGGAGCCCGTCGACGGTAATTCCAAATTTGAAGATCTCATTACGATGATTGTGTATCTAGTTTAATTAATGTATTATTATAATCCGTACACACATTATGCACATATTTCATTTTCATAGTTATAACATACCTAATTAATTTGCAATTCAAATATTTATATTCAGTTAAATCGAACAATGTACATAACGATTATTGTCGCTAAGCAATATTTATTAATAAATAATAATTATTTAAAACTGTTGTCATGTTACTATCGGCCATGTTGTTTTATATTTATTTATTTAAAAAAAGCAAAATTTATCCTCTTATTTTCATGCAATTTATAATAGCTATTGTCACAAAATTAAGAGCCAACAAAAACAAAAATAAAAAAAATCACTTTGCAATAGCAAAAAATAAAAAATAAACATTTTGTGCAGCTGTGGACTTTTTTAATAGCTAGTATTGTGTTATCTCTTTAAATCAATACGAATAATGTTTAATTTTAAGTATGTCTAAAGTAATTTATTATGAGTTTTTCAGCATCAGGTATAATTATAAGTTTCTTACTGATATAAAATTTGAAACACTCAATGCTCTTTCCTGTTTTTTTTTTTATATTTAGATTATTTATAACCTTACGAATATATTTATCGATTACTATTTGAATTTGGAATAATTGTAAATAATTTTTAAGCTTATTAACAGAATCCATATAATTTCTTACTGTAAAATATATTATAAAAATCTTAATATGCAAAAATTTAATTTCAACAAATAAAGTGTAAAAATAATTAAAACGGCAATAACAAAAAACTATTTTATATCTGTAAATTTATAAATTAGCGAAGAAAATACATATATTTAAATATTTTGACTTTTTTGTTTATTGATTTTTATCTTCTTTTATTTTTCGAACATATAAATTTTGTTTATTGTGGAAAAATACATACATATGTAAGTTAAAAATTATATTTATCTAAAACTGTTTTTTCACCTATGTAAATTTTTTAATTTATTAAGATTAGATATTTTTATATGTATTTGCTTGTGACATGTCACTGAACTATGTGACGTTTATAAGCAAATATACTGTTTATTTATAAATTTGTATTACTGTTTATAAAACATTTAATGATAAGGATTTGTTATTCAGAATAACGTTTGAAATTTTTGCTTAGCTTCAAAGTTTCCGTTGAAAAGTGCTACATGTGTTTTTTTATTTTTAGTAATGATGCAAATGCTTTTCGAATTTGTATGTTATCGCAAAATATTTGATTCTTATTGCCGTATTATATGAAAAGTTTTCTTTAATAAATCACACTTCTTGTTCTGGTCTAATAATATCAAACAATTATTAAATGACTTATACAAAAACCTCCAATTTCATGGATTTATTAGTTGTTGATTTTATGTAATAATACTGTACTTTTGATCGTGTCAATATGTATTAAAAATCATTATGATACAGCAGTATATGATACTTAAATCGAGTTTGATATTAAATTATTGGTAAGAAACTCATTCAAGCACAATAACATTTTCGTGCATCATTGAAACATTTACCTACAATCATCACTTAAGTACAAAGTTAATTACTAAGATCTAAAATTATTTTTAAAACCTTTTCACAGAAAAGCCGTTAAATTATACTTCGGTTTGACTGAAATTACCAGATGCAAGCATAATTCCGAATTATTTCAGACATACTTTTGAAAAAAGTTCGTCATTTATTAAGCTTTTAATGTATTCTTAAGCGTTTAAATTAGACGGCCTTCTTTCGAAGGTCAAGGTCGCATCTCAAAAAAGAAACATTGAAAAATTTAACGTTAAGATACTCCGCTTAAACAGAAGTCGGGATTTTTCTTCTTATGACGTGCAAATTGGCTCTCACTGTCAATCGGGCTTGAAAGACCAGCGAAACACTTTAATTTGTTATTTAAATTTTTTATTTATTTCTAAATGCTTAATAACAATAGGCTTATTATTTGTATGTATATTACGAACGCTAGCAGTAAGAATAACCATACATATCCATGCACGCTATATTCATATATTGTATTGTATTATAACCTTAACTGACTCCTTGATCGATTAAGTAGGTCTGAAAAGCAATTAGAGTATATTTATATTATATAAAGAGCGTATTTCTTATCATATTTGAGGAACAAAACTCAGTTGGTTTGATTTGGATCAAAATAATACATGAAACCAAATCTATAAAATTCACCCAAAACTCATTCAACACATTTGTGAACTTTTTGTTTTCTGCTTTTTTTGTATTTAACCATGTGCGTGTATTTTCTTTACGACATTAAATATATTTTTAGATACTGAAATATTTTGTGGCTTTCCTGGGAGTAATTCCCATGTATTTATTTTTTGTCTTATCTTTTTGCTTTGATATGAGTCTTATCGGAGGACAAACGAGAGGAGGATTTATTAAATAAAACGCATCGTTCGGCCGCGACAGGTGATTTTTTTCAACGTTGTGCAACGCTGCCAGCGGCTGGTATCATATGCAAATGTCACGGGATGACTAACGACCCTGTCTTTATTGCTGTCCGAGATTTACAATGTTACAGACATGAATGGACCTTTTTTACGAGGCCACTGTCAAATTGACTCGCGAACACGGACCAATTATCAAATGCATACGTTCAGATCGAGACGGGAAAAAGAATAAAAAAGCCGACTCGTCTCGTCCCGTCTCGTCTCATTGTGCAACGATTATGAAAAATTTTGTTTCGGCTATTCTTATTATGCATTGGTATCTTTCGACACATTGTATTTATATTAGGATGACGTACGTTTAAAGAAATTTGAGAAAAATAAAGTAAAACAGATTATATAATCACAATTTGTAAAAAAACATTAATTTAGTAGTATTAAAATTGAATTTTTAATATTGAAATATACTGTCAGATAAAAGCTAAATTTAGATATTAAATTTAAGCCCATCTTTTGCTATATACTATATAAATATGCAATCCTGTACTCGTTCATTTTATTTTGTAAGCTCTAGCTGGTGTTTCTAATTATTGAAAAATGAGAAATTTATCTAAATATATGTTTTATACAGTATGTATTTTTATTATTACAGTATATGTATTTGTTTGTGTAAAATGATTATACTGAAATCATTTACAATAATTTGAGTCAGTTTGTGCATAATTAAATATAAAACTACAACATACAAGTACATCGTTATTGCGTTATTTTTTACTATAATTCTGACTCGGATATTTAATGCATGTTTATTTAAGGAGCATTTTCACATAATGTTTTTCTTTGTATGTTGTAAAAAATGACAAAATCTTATTGTATGATTATAAGTAGAAAAACACTGAATCTTTAACAAAGACTTAAAAATGGAATTATTATTTAGTTACTGATTCTTAAAATTTAATTTTTTTGTTAATCGGCAAATATTCGAAAAAGATAGCTTGATACGTTTTTAGACATTTAATCTGAAATTCCTGTCTCTTTTCTCACTACTTGCTCTGAATGCAGCTGTAAACTATTACTTGTTTTACAAATTGCGAAATCATTTAAAACTATTTATTTATTTTAAATTAAAATAATTATATGAATTTATAGAAAATCAGAAATCATCCTTTAGAATTATAATTTAAAAATAATTCTGAAGAATAAAGACTAGCCAAAGCAGTTAATTTAAGTTTATTTTAATTATTTTTCTACATATAATAATAATAAATATAAACTAAAGTTTTTTGGGGGCCATATAATTTGTATATTCTTGGATAATGTGTTATACATTATTTTTTCTTTTTTCAGTTTAATTTTTTTTTATTTAAAAAAAATCACAATCAAGGTATTAAATGGCAGTTTTTATTTTACTTAATTTTTGTTAATTAAATCAAAATTAATCAGAAATTAATAATGCAATATTATGTATTAAAATGAATAATTGTATATGTATAAAAAAATAATCGAATACTTCTCGATTTGGGGTAATGTTTCAGGTTTAACTTTTAAAGTTGCTTTTCATCTTTATAGACATGTTTTTTTAATTTAAAAATAAGCACTCTGCGATGTTCTCACATAAAAATCCCAGACCATTTATACGACCCAGTAAATCACCACTGAGATACATTTTTTTAGAAATAGGGTCGACATTTTTGCGATGGTTTGTCTTTGTTTTTATTTGGAATTAAATACATAGAAATATAATTTTATATATATAAATTATATTTGCATTTATCTTATTATAAAACATGTTTAACATAGGATAGTTAAGCAATTGGTTAAGCAATTACAATATAGATATGTAAATCGTCATTTCTATTACGTTGACTTGTGAAGCTTTTCATTTGTATAAATTATTTTTCTGAGAAATACTGATTATTGTATAAAGCTATAAAATCCGCATATAATAAGACACGTTGTAGCCATTTCCGAATTACACACATTTACTTAAAACTTCGCAGAAACCATTTAAACAATACAATTGAAATAAAATGTTAATATTTGTTTGTTATATTCTCCCACGTATACGTGATTTGAGATTTGGAATAGCTTGATATAGTGATAAATTCTATTTTTTCCAAATATAGTACTATGATATAGAAATAAATTTATTCGTTATAAATAATTTATTTCATATTATTAATGATCGTCGAAGCTTATTAATTAAAACTCAAACGTGTCTCGAGTATAATTTTTTCCCCGAAACGCTCTCATCATATAAATTAATTCTTACCGTGTGTGGTGTGGTGTAATGATGCAATCGAAGCGTAAAAAATTGTTTTCATATCGTTGAGATAAATGTTAATAAGCATATTATAATCGCTTTATTAATTAGGATTTGGTTTTTTCTTTTTCTCCGCGGTAAATCTGTGATTTATCGTATTGTATGGAAAAACATGCCAAGTGAGATTCTCTTGGATAAAGCTCTCCGCAAAGTGTCATAGACTTAAATCGTTAAACAGGTACGAAAGCACTATTAAATCGGCTTATGAAATAATATAAAATACCACTAAGACAAGTATATAAAGTAAAGTTAATTGTCGGCGTATAATAAGTTTAAAAATTTCAAAATTATTGCGAAGTCAATTATATATTTATTATTTAATTATCTTATTATATGTAATGGTCTTAAATATCACATTAGATGTTCAGTCGATTTTTTTGTTAAAAATATCAATAAAATTCTTAAAAATTTTCTGTATCATACCGATTATGCAATACATTGTTTTTTTGCAGAAAGTCGCATATAGAAGTAAATGTTTATAATGGTCGTGCCAATACTTAAAAACGACGAAAAATAAAATGTTCAGCATTAAGTATTTTTATTTATTTTTTCAGTAATTAAGAAAATAGATTATGAACTGAACTAGTTAGTCCTTCCTAAATCCTTCTGATTTTGAAAAAAAAACTACTACAGCTTAGTCTAGTTCACATGACGTAATGTTTCTGTTTCAAGTATTGACTCAGTGATCTGTTTTTTTTGTGAGAAAGCAGAAGCTGCTGACTAAGTTAATAGCCAACTTGTATATGAGAGTGACGTTATAAACAGGCAAAATGACGAATTCACTTTACTTCACCATGTACCATTCGAAAGCTAGATATGTAAAGTATCCGTTTATTAAAGCATTACATTATACATAGCTTATGCTATATGTGAAAGAATAACTGAAACTCTGTATATGATAAAAATATTTTTAAAATACAAATTTTATTTTTTAATGTATTTTAAAAGTAATCAGTTAAAAAACTTCTACTGCATTTCGTGAACTTAGATTATAATATATTAACAATACATATTCATTTTATTGTTATTATTTTCAATTTACAATGATAATGTTTTATTAGATTGCACGATTTCAAAACAATTGTTTTTTTATTATTATTTTAGCTTTCAATCACTAAGCTTGGCAACAGATCGAATCGTTTGTCGATTTGTATTTTTCAACGTTTTATTTTGAACCTGTTTGGTTTCGATCAAAACGATCGTCAAAATTGCTACACCTGCATCGAGGAAGAGAGCGTTTCGGCCGGGTCGATCAGTGTCAATCGTCAAAGGCAAATCTCCAATGTGACCTTCTTCAGGGCTCTCACGCTGAGGCCTGACTATATGTACGAATCACTATTTTTGACGTTTTCTTTGACGTTCTCAAATGATATTAATGCTTTTTGTCTGTTTTCATGACGAGACTAACGAGTGTGGCGTATACAAATTGCACAGTCGCGAGAGACACATCTCCCTTTTTCAGAACGTTTTGTCTAGACAGAGCCGGCTATGGAAAAGTTTATAGGGGATTGTCGAACATTTTGGGATTCTTTATATAATAAAAAATCAACAAAATCAACAAAACATACATAATGATAATATTATAATTTAGGTCTTGATTTAGTAATGTGTCTGTTTTAATAATAAAACCCGCTTTTTTATGGATTGTCCTAGAAACACCTCAGTACAATACTACATTTGTGTTGTATATTTCTAATATTAAATCTATGTAAATCATTTTTTTATTATTAAATACTTATCAAAATACTTTGGAAATATATTAATTTACACATAAACATTCATTTTTAATTTTCCAATCTTTCAATCATACTTCCCTCCAAAACTACTCTCATTGCCCTATTTTGTAATTTTTTAAACATCGTCTAATCTAATTCAATAATTATTTATAGTATTGTTGTACATATTACTAATATAGGTTGATTTTTTGTATTTATGTTAAATATTATACATACTTTTTACTAATTTTTGTTTATATGAAAATTTTAATTACTCATAAGTATTATAAATTATTTTTGTAATGTAATTACTAAAAACTATTAATATCTTACATATATTTATAATCATTAATTATACATTTAATTTTATTCTTAATTATTTAGAGTACAATATTTTTTATTTAAGTTAACGACCACTTTAACACTATTACTGATATAAAACAGCTAACACAATAGCTGATTTTTTAAAGTGACATTTTCTATAAATATATAAAATATAAATTACTTATATTTTTAATCAAACATAGATGTAAAGAAAAAATTGGCTTACTTATAAAATTTAGAATACAGTCAGTTCTCGAATTACGACGGGGTTCCGTTCCACCACCTTGGTCGTAACTCGAAAAGGTCGTAACTCGAAAATCATACAAAAAATAATTAAAAACAATGCATACATGCGAAATACAAAAACCACTTTTATTGCTGACTTCAAGTTGTTAACTAAATACTTTTTAGCAAATATCTACATAAATAATTTATTTATAAGAATTGATCTAGAGTATTTTTATCATCTGTGCTACTGATATCCATTGTTAATTCTTGAGATTTTTCAGCGAATGCAGTGATAGTGCTTTTTTTTCTTAAAAAAACATCCAGGTTTGTTTGTACAGTTTGTTGTTTCTTTTCTCTATACATTTCATAATAACACGCAAGTGCTTGCTGAATAAGGCAGTGTACCCTCGAAGGTCTATCGATGTCTTTGTCCATTTTTTCAAATTTCTTAATAGCATCATTGATTTGGCTAAAAGCTGCAGCCATGTCTTTTAACACAAATTTTTTTGGTGGTTCTTCGAGTTCATCTAATTCTTTTAGCTCCATTACATTTTTTTCTGCAACTCGTTGTTCCTCAATCTCAATCAAATCTTGGTTTGTGAGTTCCTCAACATCATTTTCCAAAAGATGAATTACATCTTCATTATCAACTTCCAGATTAAGTTGTTGAGCACATTTTACAATAATATTTGCTATCTCATCTATTTCCCTTTCTTTATTAAAATACATATTGTCATTATATCTTTTTACGAGTTTGTTCCATATGCCGTTCATACAATTCGTCGTTACTTTGACCATCCTTTTGAGATATTGTTTATTGCATGAAAGATGTTGTAATTTTTCCAAAATTCTCTCAATGTCTGATGTTTGTCTGTTCCTGCAATTGCTTGGGCACAAGTTATTCTTAAATAATGGGCTTTGAAGTTAGCAATACCCCCTTGATCCATCGGCTGTAGAATGCTGGTGGTGTTTGGAGGTAAATAAACCACTTTTATATTTGGATGTGATTCCCCTAAGTGTGGAGGATGGCCTGGAGCATTGTCAAGAATCAATAAAATTTTAAAGGCTATGTCGTTTTCATCACAGTTCTTCTTTACTTCTGGAATGAAACAGTTATCAAACCAGTCTTGAAATTATGTATATGACATAAAAAAAAAATTTTTTTACAACTTTTTTTTTCGTTGTTACTCCGAATGGTCGTAAGTCGAGGTGGTCGTAACTCGAGAACTGCCTGTACTTAAACTATTAAATCGATTAACCGGCTAGAGGAATAAAATTTACTTTTTATTATGAAATATCTATCTAATTGTTAATATTTGCATGGTAGTAGTTTATTATAAAAAAGATAATATTTTAAGTGGCAAATAAATTTCAATTCAACTTAAAATTATAGTGTATAATATTAAGATTTGTTTATTTTATCATCAAATAAATGGTATCATTACTGATACATTGCTATTTGTCTAAAATTAATTAGTTGTGCTATACAATATTTTTAAATGTCAATAATATACACACTATTATTTTCCATTAAAAATCTGAGGATTAAGTATTTCATTTCTCAAGGATTGCTATTTTTTTAAAAAGAAAATTTAGCTGATTCATTAACAAAGTTTTCAGTAGTAGTGAAATATTAACATACCAAAATAATAAAAAATCTCTTTAGGTAATGGATAATTTTATAAAAATATTTTTTCTTAACGTTTTATAAATATAAAAAAATACTGGAATTCAATGCGTGATTCTTTGTAAGATCGAAAGTCAATAAATACTTTTACAAATCCAAGCAACCTCGTTTTGGTATTTTTTTGTTATATGTGTAATAATATAGTATTTTTTGTGCAATTTTATTAATAGTAAATGATGTTCCTCTGGTCTATAATGCTTTGAATATATTTCTTTAGATACGATTCATTTAAAATAAATACATTCTTAATGCAGAGTTTTAAATTATACATGATATAAATTAATCATAATTATTTTAATTATATTTTTATAAATACATTTTTTTAAACTATATGTATATCAGGTGCGTACGGTGGGATAGTTTCTCTTTCGGTCGCTCGCGTGTGCGTTCCGCACGCCCTTATCTCTCACTCACTTTCGTTGCTTAATACGCGAGCGAGCGAAAGGGAAAGTATCTCACCGTACGCGTCTGATGTATATACGTTATATTTACTCCGTCGTTTGCGTGCGTAGTCTCTAAGTCGTGTTGAATTTTTGGATTCAGGACTGTCTCGGTCAACATTCGGCGTAACTCTACTTTAATACAAAGTGGTAGAAAAGTCGATTTCTTAATTAATGAAACGGTGTTTAGTACGCCGTGCTTCAAGCTGATATACTCACTTAGAATTAGGGAGGTCTTTGCTTTCGTAAAGTGCATTTCTGTGAGTGTTTCTAATCCGCTACAATATTAGATCGGCACGCGCGCTTATAATATATAATGCCGACTAGGAAAAAAACTTGTTTTTGGTAAATCACAAATAACCATTAATAAGAAATTAGTTTTAATATGCTTTATAAGTAAAGAGATGGTCCCGGTAGAGGTTATTTATTAGTAATTATTATGTTTTATTTCTATATTTTATCTAGCGCCGGCCCTGCACACATTTACACATGTATCTCCAAATTCACATAATCCATTTTGTTCCACATGCATTTTTTTCTCGCCCGGCCGTCATTATGTTGCAGGTTCCATTGATAAATTTGGACAAATGGCACTTTTTTCACACCGCGTCGCCGCCGCCAGCGTAATCGCCAGACTGCATCGTTTATTCTATTTTACCTCTCGTTTTTTGTTTGGTCCTAAACGTCCAAGCGGTTAGTTGGTTATGAAGCCGCCGATAAGTGCATCACAAGATGCAAATAAAAATAAAGAAAAAGATACAACCGCAAAATCAATAAAGTGCTAATATTGCTTTTTTTCGGCGCTACTCAACTGAAAAATAGCGTGTATTATAGGTATATAAAAAGCCATATAAGCATTTTATATCAATTTTGTTTCTAAATTCAAATATTCTCTACATATTCGAATTTCAATATTAAAGTGATTTTTATGTTACTTTCGCCACATATTACTTATGTTACCGGAAATGGTATATTATTATATTAGATATGTCATATTACTTTTGGGTAAAAAAGCAGACAAACATATTTAATAAATAAGCTGGTTTTTAAGTGACACAAATATTTAGTATTATATTGAATTATGTATTATGAAAACTTTTTTAATGGGATGCAAATATAAAACATATATTTTCTTGAAATTAATACGATATCAGAAGTAGGCCCGCCAAGAGTAATCCAGAACCCTGAGAAAAGGATGGTTCCGGGCCTCATGATAAAAATGGCATTTTATATTTTTTTAACATCATAATATAATTTATTATGTATCCCTTTCTATGCTACAAATAAATAAAAAATTAGCCACCGTTGCGACATATTTTCTGAAATCATATTTAATGTGAAATATTTTAATTAATCATTCAAAATAATAAAAAATTCATGATATTTACCTGATAACTAGTCGTGTTTTTTTCTGTTCAGTGTTGCAATTAGGTGCGTACGGTGATATTTATTCCTTTTTACTCGCTCGCATGCTAAATGGCGAGAGTGAGTGAGAAGAAGTGGGCGTGCGGAACGCATGTAACGCTTGCTCTTATCTCTCATTTACTCTCGTCACTTAACACGCGAGCGAGCGAAAGGGAACGTATCTCACCATACGCGCCTGGTTGCTATATAGTGAATTTCCACCAAAAATTTAGGTATTCGATCTGAGTTTTCAAACTGCTACTAATTTACATTCGTTGCATATTTTCTCTTATGTCTAATATTTTTTAAAAGTTCAAAAATCAATAATGTCAACAATAATTTGCACACAAATTTTAACACAAACGGAGCCGAGTCAAAAACTATGATCTGTCCCTTTGAATAATAACATTTATTATAAAAGTACTACCTAGATAGTGGGTGCTTTTGAAGGCAATGTTCCGCTCATTTTATTTATTGTATAATATGTATAAAAAAGTGCTTAAGGAACTTATACCTGAAATACATCAGTATATATGTACATCTCACACAACTATAGTTTAGTTCAGATTCATTATTTCAAAGTTTTTACTCTTTTATAAATATATTCTTGCTATGATTTTGTCTAGAGTTGTGCTCCTCAAATAAATTTGTCCCCTTTTCCCCCCTCGCGATAGGTCTGATTGCAAGATTCACTTTTGAAATTTAGATATAAATAGTAATCAAACGATCAAATCTCGTATACAATTTACATTGTTATCTCATTGCATTAAATTAAAAGCTCAACTATTAATATAACCATGATGGAATACTGCTCATCTGTCTCTGCAAAGCTCTCCATCACCATAGTTATAAATGGTTAATTAATTAAATTTAATTACATATAAAAGGATGTCTATTACCGTTTATTTTTTTATGTCATGGTGTAAAAATTCTCACCATATATACGATGTTGTTTTTATTTACCACATCCGTTGATAACACTTATTCACTTAGCCTTAAGAAATAACAATTTTTAATTAACGAAATCGTTAAAGTGTCACGCTATAATGAGCTTCGATTTTCCTCCACAAGATCGTTAATGAATAACTCAGAAAATTACACATAATCAGGATGGAGGCAATTACGAAACACATTTACATTTCGACACGATTCGAATCGCCGTCAATTTAACAGATATTATTGAGATAAACGTAATCGCCTCATCCTTACCAAATTACGCGTGGCGTCTAATTTGTCGATTTTTATCTAAGTTTTTAATAAGGCGACTCGGTAGCCGGTTGCAAATCTTGTATTTTATTACTAGACGCTAATGCGTTAACCGAACGTTTAACCAATAATGAGAGACATTCGGATGCGGCAAACGAGAATAATACCTATGCTGTAAAGCAATATATTATACGTTTAAGCGTTTGCTCCTTCGGTAATATTCGTGTTTTTTTATCTGGTAAATATTATTAATTAATGCGATAAACATCCGGATCGGCTACTGTAAGTTGCATTCCTCAATTGAAGTATTCCATAAATCGATTGAATAAAATTTATTAGAAAAAATGTATTTTTTAATATTTTATTATTAATATCTTATATTTTTAAATTAATTACTCATTCGTATGTGAAGATCTTTTTTATATACGTATATCACTAAAACTGTATTACGAAAAAAACTCACTCTATTTTTGGCTGAAAATTACTTTAAAATCGCATTTTGCTTTCATTATTTATGAAAAGCATAACCAAATAATTTGACTATAAATTATATATATAAATATATAAAATATGGTTTAAATATATACTTTGGTCAACCCTCTTATATTAGAAGTGTATAATAATCAGTAAGGATAGCTTAACATAGTGTAATATAGCAGACAATCTATGGAGCAATATTAATTTATTTATCTATTTAGATTAAATTAAGACCATCGTGAACTTACAGGTTAACCCAATGCGCCACGATGGTCGAAAATGTATAAAAATATGTTGTACTTATTCTTCCGCTTATTTTCCCCTGAGAGATGGGTTACCTAAATTTGTATTTTGGACTTGCCCTAATGAAAGTTCTAAAACTATAATTAGTTTTAGAATTTTCATTAGATTAGGTTTGGATTTGAACAGCAAATGGACATTTCGCAACTGTCAAATTGAATTTGATAGACATTTTAGAGCAATATCAATTAAATTATATTTTCGCTAGTAGAAATATATATATCTATTGGTAAAAATGTATTTGGACTTTACTATTGAAAATATAACTTTACCGAAAAATACACATTACTTAACATCGGATGTAAATAAATAATGATAAATATGTAAACATATTTAATACTACATATAGAAAATTTGAAATCATATAATTTTACCGGACAGAAAATTTATATTTTCACTGGTAAAAATAAATATCTACCGGTGAAAATGTATTCAGATATAATTTTACTATTAAAAAATTTTTTGGGATAGATTTGAGACTGTTTTTTCTAGATTTTCTTTTAGGAATAACCACATGAAACTTAACGTATTATTTATTTATTTTGCTGCATTAAATCTAGTTGTCAAATTACTAAAAATATAATCTATAAAAACATTTAATTTATATAATTCAGCTAGTGCTGTTGTTGATTTTCCAATATTTCTTTGCTTCTTTCTTAGGCATTCGTTCTGAATATTTTTTAAACGTGCAAAAATCAATAAAGTTACCAATAATTTGCAAACAAATTTTAATACAAGAGGAGCCGCTTCAAAAAAACAATTAATTTATTTATTATTTATCTATCGCTGAAACATAAAAGTGTATAAAAATTATATGTTTAGTCTAAAATGAAAGATACCTTATTTTTATTAACTGTCAATTATTTATAATTGATTTAAATTAACAAATTAGCTCTGCATTCGGATCAATATATTTTTAATCAAAGTGTAGCTTATACTAACAGTATATTTATATTATGCAATGGGATTTAGCGTTAATTTAAGGGCTTACTCCTGAACTCCTACTTTAAATTTATTAAAAACATTTAAAATCTTCGCTTTGAAGGGCTTTCTGCTATTGCGACCCATAGACCGATATTTATTAGAAATCACGTTTAATACAGTTTTGATTATTATTTACAAAAAATAATATATAATACACATTTTTAATCTTAAAAAACCTTTGTAATAGTTACCAAATACCAGCTATTATAAAACATTGTAAATTCATAGCAGAAAAAGCTATAAAAATATTTCGCAAAAACTACACAAACCAAATAATCTAATGTATCATGAAATTGAATCCTATTAAATTGTTTTAGTTTACTTAAATGTTATATTATTACAAATTACAAAAAATGAACATGTATTTTTAATTATAGTCTGTGTCGTATTTATTTACAATTTTATGAATAAGTATTTTATTATGTTATTAAAACACTTTAATTTCATAAATTATTGATGTGTTCGTCACATCAATAATTTATGTCCAATTTATGTCCAATTAAAACACGCTTTAATAAAAAAAATTACACTATGTGTGTTATTAAATATAATGAGCTATATATTTTTTATAAACTAGTTTGAAAAGATGCAATTTAAATTTTAACGGAAAAATTGTTGGTTAATTTGACTGTTAACTTATAACTTTTTTTGTAAAGAATGCTTTTTATATTTAGTACATTTGTATATATATATATAAATAATTAGTAACGTATAAAAAATACAAAACAAGTCAAGTTCCATTTACAGTTAAAAGTATTTTTTTAATACTTTCGCACCTAAATGTTAATATTCTTTGCACAATCATTTGGCGACTCTTTAGATATTGATCAATTAACACGTGGTTTTATTTTTGCATTCGTGTCTGAAATACTTGCGAATCATAAATAAAGGAGCTGAAAAATGTAATAGTTACAATAATTGGACATAAATTATTGATGTGACGAATATTATTAAGGTTTCTTTGAATTCAAACTCAAGCCTAACCTAAACAAATTAACCATTATACCGTTATTATTTTCGTTTAGGTTAGGTTTGGGTTTGAACAGCAAATGTACGTTTCATAATTGGCAAATTTGAGAGATTTATGTTTTGAGCAATTAAGTGAGTCTTCTTCTTTTTCGTAACAGTATCTTATATAATAGATTGATATGTCGCAGATATATTATACTTATTGTATTAAATGTGAATTGCTTCTAAGAATTACGATTGACGATCCCTGGCTGAGTTAGCCGAAGCGGTAGTTGTCAGTCTGCGGAGCGTCTAGACTTGTCCGGCCGTATTCCCCGCTGCCCCTCTCTAGCATAACCCACTGTCTGTGCCAGGGGTTCTCAACTGTCGATCTCGATCTACAAAAAACACCTAACCCAAAGCGCATTCCAACGATTTAAATGCAAATAACGCCTGTTTTGCCTATACGCTAACGCCCGCATATAATTAACGTTATTGATTTAATGTATAGTCCGGCGGATGATTTATGACTAGTATTTATATATTTTATTACCGCATATCAAAAATGCATTTGCATGCCATGAAAAAAATTCTGTATAAAAAAAGGTCGAAGATAAACTATGTTTATTATATAACGATGCGAAAGAATGCGAAACTGACTAAAAACTATTATGCCACGATAGTCTGGTGCATTCATATTATGTGTTGTTTCAAGGCCTTCTAATGTATGCAAACATGCAAAAAATAAGAATAAAATATGTATAAATACATTCGTCTATCCATCACATGTGGTATGAAATCATATTACATAGCGTTTCCAAAACATTTTCAGACTTCATTACGATGTTTTTTTGTAATATATTTTTATTTGTTCATAAACAGGGCCGGTCTAAGATGATTTAGTGCTCCCAGTAAGATCTGCCACTGTTTTATTGTAATACCATCTGAATAAATATAGCCAATTAAATGATACATTACTACAATACATGGAAAAGACATCAAATAATTGACATAAAAATAACATAATTTAAAGGAAATGATTTGTCCAGATAGTTACAATACATATTTTATAAATTGTTTTTTATTTGACTGTTTAATATTACTTGATATTCAAATTACGATTTTAATTTTATTCTCTATTGATAGTTGATATATATATATATATGTATATATAATAATATACTGTATTTTTTATATAAAATAGGCAACATTATTATTTGCATGCATCACTATCGATTAGGCAGATTTAAAACAGTATTATGTATAATGAATAAATTATATTTTTAATTTACGACATACTAACACATTATTAAAATTTTCGGGTTTTGAGGCCGAAGGGGTGTGACTTTAACAGCCAAATAAACGCCGGAAAAGCTGGTAACAGTTTTTTATAAACATATATAAATTACCATATATATTGAGGAAGGTAGATGCCGATCAGATGAAGTTAAATATGTCGCTGGAGTGTCAAGTTGAATTATTGTCGACGGCGATGCATATTTGCAGCAAAATTGCAGGGACGTCATTTATTAGAGGGGGGGGGGAGGAGAATATATTTTTATAAAATATATTTTTAATTTACAACGCGGCAAGAAAATTATGTAACTTATATAACCGCGTGAGGAGAATTTTTCTGCTTTTTACATTGCTGTTTATTTTTCATCTGGTATCTTGTTAATTATATAGCAAGGGGAAAATATGAGGATGGTGATAGGAAAGACGTTGTAATTAAGCACTGTTTTGGGATCTTGGATCAAAATAATAAAACAGTTATTTTATTTAAAATAAAATAACGTTTATTTGAGTGAAATATTTTTTATAACTACCTTTCAACAAAAATATTAATTTATATTTTAGTCATGTAACGTAAAGATTTGCGACGTTTTTACAATAAATGATAACTTTAATCATAGAAACATATTTTTAATATTGATTAAGAATTTAATTCGTAATTCTTGACTTCTAAGCATTTTAAAATAATACTATTCAATGTTAAATTCTTCGCAAATCTTAGATAAAATTCCTGTATTTAATGAAGAAGATTTTATGAAAAACAATTTGTATGCAACACCTTAATTATAAACAAACAGTTTAGTTAAAAAATAAATCTATTGTTATTGTAATTCTTAACGTTACTTATAATGGACCGGTATCAGGCTACGGGCCATAGCTTGTGCAACTCTGGTATAATGTATGTTTAACAACTGCCCAAAATGTAATATCATAAATAATTAAATTAAATGAAAAAATATGCTGGCGGCGTCGGTGTGCATTTTGGTCTTAATTTATTTGCCACTACCGGTTTTTCGGTAGAAAATAATCGGGATCCGTCATCTTATTGTGTGTGCCTTTTTGCTTTCAGCGTTGTTATTACATCTGGACACAAAAAACAGTAGTCTCAATAAATTATGTTGAATCTAAATATGTCAAAAATGTGCAACGGGTCTGCGTACACTAGACTTATTTTTTTAATATTATTATACAATGACAAAGACGTCTGCTTTTTGTGCTCGTTTTCATTTTTCTTCACTGGAACAACTATGCGATAATCTGACAAAACATATGATACGTTGGTGATGTAATATCTGTGTGATATATATTTTCAGAGCAACGACCGTATAACGAACAATGTAATTGATATAAACGCATCATAGACAATTCAGGCAAATTGCATCCAATTATTATTTTTCTTATAATTAAAGCCAACTGATATGTTTGTATTTGTTACACAGGATGGACATTAATATACATAAAAACTATATTTCAAGGAAATTTACATAAAAAAATACAAGTAGCTAACTTTAAAAAATAAAATCACAGTTAAGTTGGAAGTAAAAATATCAGATTGGACGTTGAAGAAATTGCAGTATTAGCATTGAAAAAGTATGGTAAAATAACGTACTATTAGTAGGTTGTCTTATAAAAAATACAACTTTAATCAAATTATTTAAAATTTCTAGGAATTCGGGAGGCATTACTTTTGACGCCAGCATTTGACGAAGGATTACACAGTGATTGAAAAATCAACATTCGCAACTGCTTGAATATTTGAGGCTACTTCAGAATGTACTCCTGTCATTGCTGCGGTACCGTCTGTGCAAAGACCAATAAATATTCGTATATGACTCGAAATATTTCTGAGCTGGTTGTACTTTTTGGTAAATTCCAAATATTTAAAATTACCTGATGAAATTTACCATCATATATTTGAAAAAACTCTATCAACATAGCACCATTAGTGCAAAGCAAAGTGATAAAGTGACTTGTCGATATAAAAATGATGTAAATATAAAAATAAATATTTCGCACAAATTAAATAAAAAAATATATTTATATAATATCACAGTAACTGGTTGTCTACTACTAACGTGTGATTGTGTATGTCCAGCGTGCGTGTGTTTTGGATAAAACGTGGAAGCTTTGACGTTCACTGATATATAGCAATTATAAGTAAAAATGTATGTGTGAACACCTTTATTATGTTTACGTTTTCAGTTATAATTTAAATAGTACCAATAAAAAAACTATTCTAGCAATTGTTATTTATTTTAAGAGGGTAGGAATAGGAGTGAAAATTAGTGGATAGACGTAAGAAAGATTGAAGCTTTTTTATGTACAACAACAACAGAAAAACTGATTTTATTCTAAGAAAATTTATAATTTGACCTAATTATTATATACGCGTAAAACAGCATGAAAAAACCCTGATAAATGCAGTTTTTAAAAGCGTATGCTTAGTCATATAAACTAAACTATACTTTAATAGTTGAAATAGTTTATAATCATTTAAGATTTAAGTTAAATTCATATAATATTAATGCAACTCAGATATACTCGTGCTTTTAAAATATATAGTACATATCGTTGATTTATCAATACATGGTGGTATTATAACTAAATTAAACATTGATAATTTTTGTACAAATCCATCAACTCTTGTTTCTCATCGAGCAGTAAAAATATTCAACATACCATAAATACATTATTAGTCGGTTAATCAATAGAACAAAAAGTGATGTCTTGAGGTAACCTTGCTGAATGACGCATCGCATGTTTTTGACGAGTGTCATTCATCGATTCAGATCTCCCGAGTTTCTAGGCGATAATTTTTCATATTATTTGTAGTGTACCAACGCCGATGTGTTCTATTCTATTGCAATCTGTCTCTTTGAGCGTTGCGTCGTAAAACCGGAGACGACCGGTCCGCATAATGCATAAGGTCCAAACACGCGAATCCGCTAATTGAAACAAGAGTGCGATGTTATTTTTATTATGTCTAGACATTTCTATGATGCCTGTGCTTTTGTTTCTTATTAGCCGAAGACGTTACCTCAGGCGGCGGGAGGCTGCGATCTGCCCGATGGGACGTCAAACCGGTAATACTATTTCATTATAGACACAATCGAACTTTATGCATCCAGACTGAATAGGTTCGTAGAAAGCTTGATGGAAAATTAATTTTATTTATAAAGCGTCCATTACAGACCTATGTATGGTATACGTTTCTGCCAATACTTGCAATAAAATTAATGATATATGCTTAATTTGTCGTTTTTATCTGCATTCAGTGAGAAGTACTAATGAGAGATACGCGAAGTATTATTATAATACGGAGGCTGGCAAAGAATTAATAAGGGCCATTAGATATATAACGACGAGGTAAATTAGATGCAAAATTAACTGACAGATAATTGCCGACCGTTTTAAAGCAAAGCTGCAATGTGAATACAAGTTCTAAATTGGATGTGATAAAGTACAAAGTAATCGGACGAGAAACGACAGTGGCAAGAATATTAGAGTGCAATTATAACTCTTAATGAGGATCGAAGTAGTAATTAATATATCTGTAAATATTTGAGATGAAGGATATTTGAAAATTAAATATACCAGTAAGTATTATCACTACCGCTAATCAGTTCCAAAACACTCTATAAACAATGTCAAAAAATACTCATGGAACATTTTCTACAAGATTATGTTAAAAATAAATAAAGGGATGTTCAAAATTAAGTCAATCCAGAAAAAAAATATTTTCTAGACTTATTTAATTATCAATTTAATTGGCTTTATAAAAAGCTTATTAATCTGTATGATTTCTGCATAAATACATTACTTAATCAGCTACACTATTGATGCTTTTCAGGTTCGAACTGGCCTTGTTTTAAAATAAAAATAAATAAATGTAAACTTAATGAAGCCCGCCGTAAAATATGCGCATACGTTTTCAGCAAAACAGGATAAGTTCTTCGGATACACCCGGTCCCTTCAATTGGATTTTTGACTTTGAACAACTTGCGGTAAGGTCATGGTATCGCTGTCACACTTTAGTCATCATTTATTATTGACGATAATTAATTGGTGCTGTTTTATAGCTTATGCCAATTGAATTGCGTTGAAATCGTTATTTATACGCTCGTCTGACAATAACGCATTTATTGTACGAATTTGATTGGGTGTTTTTAGTCTTCGAATTTGTCCTTAAATATGTGCGTATATATGAAAATCATTTTTGATTTATACATTGGGGTGTAAAAATAATAAATTTATTTATCCACTGTATTTTCAATAAAATATGAATAAAAATGTTTCAAATACATATAAAAGATATATAGAATCACTGTTGATTTAAAAAAAATGGACACTCACTTTCTATGTTCATATAAAATATTATTCATATTTCCAGAAAGGAAAAAAGTGCTTTAATTCCGTTAGATATACTTTCTGGAATTTGATCCTCAGCTACTTGTCTCTATGCATCCAGAAAAAATAAATTTTATAAATGTAAAATGCTAGTATTCCAATTCTGTAAAAATAGTGCAATTCCTTGTGGACTGTTTTTATGTTAAAGAATGTTCTATTTTTCGCGAGTTAGAAAACTAAAATAAATATTTAGAGAAAGGTAAAAATACAATCAACCAGATATTTATAAACTGGTTTAGATGTACACGGCAGTAATCTAGAATGTAAATCTAGCGTTAAATATCTGGGATTATACCTGGATTGCAGTTTAAATTAATTAAACACATTTTCTTATCTTTATTTTGAGCGGTATCGCCGTACGCATCATAAGATTCCCTATCGAGCTCAACGGTTTACCGTTACATTCTAATTAGAATCCACTACTATTTGCCTCTCAGCCACCTGCGCTTCTAAAGAAATATTTACCATTTTATTTTTATTATATAATAATGCTCTTTTCTTATAATAAATATAAATATTTTACTGCTTTTGGAAACAAAAATAGTAGGAATACATTTAATAATGTCTATAATAATTATATTTATTTAAAATATCGTTAAAATTCTGCACAAAATTTAAAAAAATCAGATACATAAGTAGTGAAATTATGGTATGAAGTTAGTGGTATTGTAGGTTAATCAAATTTATTCATTTAACAATCCAGAACTGACGCCGATCCCTAGAAATAAAACTGGGAGTGGTGTTGCATGCAACGAAGAAAGAGATAAAGCATGCTCTTTCGTGTAACGGTACTTCGTCCAGATGACATGGGAATCTTATGAAGCTCGCCGTACATGTACGGTGGTCAATTTTCACTGTTTTAGGGTGCCAGAGAAAGTACTATATTTACATATACGTGTATAAGAAGAAATAATAAAAATAAACATATTATATTTATATAGTATTTTTTTAATTTGATTGATTGTGAAATAAGTTTTATAGAAAAGTTTACCAATGAAATAAATAAACATAACAAAAAATTTTGGGAGCCTTTGATTTAAATAAAATAAAATTCACAAAAACCGAATAATATATAAAAAATATTTAAAATAAATAACGGAATTTAATAATAGAAAAGTGTTAAAATAAATTATTAAAAAATACTAATATAAAAAAGTAGTAAAATAAATCAAAGTAATTAAACGTTGAAAATCACTGACTTTTTCCCAATAATTTACTATGAATTAACAACAGAAATAATTATGTAAAACTACGTAAAATTAATGCATACCTAGGTAGGTGTATACTAACAAATTACAGATTTGTATAAATTATTCAAACGGTTAAAGGGCTTGCTGCCATTGCTCTCCTTAGACCGATATTTAATAGAAAGAGCTTACTAATCACAAAAAATAAAAATTTAATATACAAACAATTATTTAGACCCATTATATGCCATTATATTATTTATAATAATAGTAATTGCAAATTAACTCAAAATAAAGTTGTAAAAATTACATATAATACACATTTTTATACTAATCTTAGAAAGCTTCATACTATAAATATATAACCTAACCATACTAAACAAAAAAAATACGTATCAGTAACTACGACAAAAACAACATTAAATTTAAATATAAGCACAAAATGCTAAAGAAATATTGCTTAAGAGGCTTAGGAACACATTTTGTTGATTCAAGATCTTCAGAAAAACATATTAAATTAAAATATAATACATTGTTTCTCTTTTTATTTTTTATTTATTTATTTTACTAAAATTGTAAAAGTTCTTAGATTTTCCCCTTAAATTATATCCTTTAACGTTATATTTTAATTTGATTTATTAATAAAACATATTTAAAAAAATCGTATATTAGGATAGCTATAGTTTTAGATAGAAATATATTTATTCTGTTTCTGTAGTATTCAAATGACAATAAAACATCACTACTTCCTTCACAAAAATAAGTGTAAAAATATTTTGACTGCCCTTAGTTATGATTCAATGATCATCTAAAATAAACATCGAATGATTTATGTAAATTTCATTATTCAATTAAGCATTTCATTGATCATATTGCATAAAAATACACAATATAATTTATTGCCCTGATAAACATATTTATAATATTTATTAAGATATATAGAATATATTATATAAAGCCTATTCTAAATTTAAATTTATTTTTCGTTTACGTCAAGTTAAATTATTTATTTAATTATATTATATTGCTAAATAAATTCCGTCGGGAACGGAGGAAATCTGCAAAAAACGGTACACTTATTGCGAAATTGATACATAACGGGATAATGCGATTAGGTAGTCTAGCCGATTTAAAATCGAATTTATAAAAAGGAGTCGTGGCTGAGAATAAGTGGATCTAGGTCTCGACGGGGCCACTGAAAAGTCCACAGCTTTTAAATTTCATCGGATAAACAGAGAAAAAAGTCTCAACGGTCACAAACAGTGTAATATAGGGCAAGGGCATGGAAAGAAACAGCCTGCAGACAACCTTCAACGGATTTTTTCCCTTAAACCACCGGCCTAAGCCTTGTTACTAAAACATAATCCCAACTTGAGGGGAGATTAACTTTGCTGTGTAATTATGAAGCAGCGTACATTATTAAATCACGTTAAACATAAGGGTGACTTTCTAGATGCTTTCAAGTGCTTTACGTTGTATATAGTGCGTGCGTAGGTACATATTTGTTCGTGTCTAGGAAAAGGTCATAAATTTTAATTCTATGCGGCTTATGTTACATATTTTATTTTCACACTATTAGGTGATATATAAAAATATTTTTAAATAGGTACATTAATTAAGCATAACCATATTACATATTAATAGTCATTTAACAACTTGTTTTGAAGTACAAATCTGTCAAATTACCTCGAGTACTTTTAATATTAGAAAGATCAATACAGATAGTAAATATATAAAGACTCCAGTGATCTACATAGTAGTATCATAATAATTAGTTATAGTTTCAATTTTTGCGAATCATATTATAAATGTAAGTAAAACTAATTAAAATTGCCTAAATTACGATTCTCAATTAGGGAAAATATTAGGACACTCCAGCGGTCGGTAATCAAAGCGGAAAAATAATATTATGCGCAGCGTAAAATATATCGAGCGTGCATCCTTTCCTAACAAAGAGTAGTTTTTTCAGTGGTACTTATTAATTGAATTTTAACTGAAAAATAAATTTTATTTAATATAAATTTCTGCTTTGATTGTTAGAAGTATGTTATACATATAGCTTTTTATCAGATATTTTTTTTATAAATTCGCATTGTTAATTTCAATAATATTCAAGTACAAGTTTTTATGATCCATTTTGATATATTTCCTAAAAATATCTTTTATTCCATTTTTGATCGGTATATTAATGTTACAATTTAATTAATTTGTCTCGGATGACTGATATACGATATATCTATTTAAAATCAATAAAAGTACAATAAAATAAACATAAATTAATAAATAACTTAACCAATTGGCGATTTTCAAAGAAAAATTCTCACATACCATCACACATTGAAAGATGAAGCCGTGAATGATATTAAAACCCAAAGGTCGAAAAACTTTAATTAGATCATATGTGCACGCAAAATGGCTTTGCATTGGTTAAGTTCATTGTTCTCGATAATAGCGCGTCAGCCGAATACTATTATAGAATTATTAAATTCGTGTGTTACTAGTTGTTCCAGAACTTGTCTAAAATATTGTATCATATGCGTGGAAGTGTGTGTATATGTGCTAAAAATACCGATTGCATTCTGACGCCTTCGGCATTTAGCAGAAGAAAAAATACTTTTTCGTTCACACATATATACATAATATTTTATTGCTCACAGAATAATGTATGTGCATTTTTTGCCTTGTAAAACTAAGAAGTAAGCGCTCAGACGTTTTGGCTGTATAATAATCGAGCGATGTTCGTGTCTATGACAGATTTTATTATTTAGATGAAATTCAATAATTCACAAAAGACTCGTTATATATTATGATGTTTTATACTCGCATTTAATATTTGCTGACGGACAAATTATTTTTGGTGGTATTAAGTTTAGAGTTAGTCGTAAAATGAAATGTTTTTCTATAAAATATATTTCCCGGAAGTGTTTGGGTTATGCATACTGTTTCTTATTTCTCGAGAAATGAAAAATTGCTGCATATTTATTGAGAATATATATGCAATAATTTACAGTATGAATTTATATAATTGCAAAAAATTGCATGATTTAAAAAATTTATTTAAAACATTTCCTCTTATCTGGCGAACGAATCATTGCAAAGAGCAAATAATATTATCATTTTCAAGTCATTGATCTTTGCATTTTTTGTTCACCAGAAAATGTTCAAAGAAGTCAAAACGAAAGGACTGCAAAAACTGCTCTGAATTCAGCTGTGAATTTATTGAAATAAAAAAAAATACTTGTCTTCATAATCGATAGTAAACCATTCAAATTAAATTTTCAACACAAATAGATCTTATAAAAATTTCTTTAGAATACTCAAGGTATTATGGTATAAATAAGTATCCTTAAAGTCTAGATTTTTTAAATGGTTATATAAAAGACAAACTTCTTATATATGTACAATACATAGTACATACAAAATTCTTATTGAGATTAAAAGAAACGGACTTTTTTTATTCTTGGTTGAATCCCAAACCGAACTAAATATTTTATTTAATTTTCTGAAATGCTCTTAAGCATATATTTTTTATTATATAAACAGCACGTTGTAGAATAGACTGAATATAAAATACTATTTTGCTTACTAAAGTAATTTCTCACTCAGGTTATTCTTTTGCAATATTCTTAAATAAAACAACTGAAAGGAGCGGCAGTTGATGTTGATGCAGGATAATTGCTAGTTTGTTTATTTATATACAACAATCATAACAAGTTACAGCTAAGTGCTAGAAACTCTCGAGTATAAAAGGATTTTCCACTTAAAAAAAAATTTAGCAATATATAACTTTCTACGGGAGCACATGCAAATCTTAAATTTAACCCTTCAAGTGCTCAATTAATTTAAATAAAAATCACGTAATAATTCAAAATCCAAAATAAAATTTTCATAAAAATCTGATTTACTAATGCCATAATAATAATATATCTGAAAATATTTTTTTTGCAACTCATTGTTGGTAATACATTTTTTTATTCGCAATAAAAGTTTGCTTTGTGAGCATTTGTGAAGATATTTAAAATCCAACTTAGTAATTCCGTTCAAATCGATATGGAATGTCTCCAAATACTGACTAAAAATAATTTAAGAAACAAGTATTTTTTTAGAATGAACAGTTTGAGCAAATTCCTCTTCCATATTTAAGCTCAAGATTTTAATAGTGAATCATCTTTGTTTAAAAAAAATGAAGGGATTATAAAATATATTTAAATATGAACCTTTTGACAGACAACGTATTACTCTGTGGAGAAGAAAACGATTAGTCTTTGTACTTTTTAATACAGAGCTGTCTCAACAATCAATCATTGAATAAATTGATTGCTTCTGATTTTGTTAATTGCTGTAATTACGTACTGTAATTAGCGATGCAGGTGATCGCTAAGGTTTTTTTCGACTAAATGCTGTCGATGAGTCATACATGAAAAACATTTACAACCGACTTTTTCAATAATGAAAACATACTTGTGCCAAAGTAATTTAAAAAAAAATTATTCATTACCTGAAATATCGATTTTTCTTTACTGTTTTCAATCATGACGAACCAGTTGTTATGGATTTTAAAACTTAATACAATTCTTGCTACAATGCATTATGCATGATTAAGTGGGTAAATGTTTGCTACAAACATTTTTAGACAACATTTGTCACTATGATGTTTCGTTAAAACAACGTCTTTCTCCACACTGGATTTGCACTTTGAATCTTTATATTTTAAAAACAAATAACGGTTATTAATAAATACTTCCTTTGTTAGCTTTTTTATTTATATTGTTTATCGCGTTGTTATGTATTAGATTAGCTATTAGCTTGATTACTGAGTCAAATTTTTTTTTTTAAATAAAATATTTATTTTTCTATACAGTATCAGTATTAAGAGTAAGGGCAAATCAACCCATAGCAGTGAAGCGTGTAGCGCTATATACACATGTAAGCAATTTTTCTTTACTTTTAAACAATTGTTCGAATTCACAATCTACTGAAACTATTATTTATCGAACTGGTATAACTATGCTATAAACTATTTTATAAAAAATATCCACTATGTATATTGCATATTTGCTAAAGAAATATAAATCCAGACACATTCCTAATATTGACACAATCCTCGAGTATTAAATTCCATAATGCGTCGTAACTTCAAGAATGAATATAAATAAATATTTTACAAATCATTATTTATTTTATGCATGCAAATGTGCTACCGGTTTTACGAGCGCAATAAAAAGCACTTTGCATTCATCGAGTGTTTGCTGCTGAAACTTAAGACTTTCTGAAGCACTCGTTTCATCAAACCAAATATATCATCGATGCGCTACATGTGCCAAGAAAATAAAATTGAAGATTCATTGGGGTTTTACCAGGAATTTGACATTATTTGCATAACTCCACAGTTAATTGTCCAAATTGGCTAAGCCTGAAATAGTTAAGCATCAGCGGACGATCTAAGAATCTGTAAACCGGTCGAGCCGGAGTTAGCGACGGTTCAGCTCTAGTCATAAAAAGGTACAATTTTTTTGCATTATTTTATAAATCCATTATGTCTCGGCACATTAGCATAAGAATGGGCAAATGAAGTGAGAAAATTATGTCGCACCAGGAAGCAACCATTTTGGCGATAGCATTTATTTATTAATATTAGAAAATACCATTGATTTTGGAATATAATTTTTCATACAACGCCAGATAATATCTAATTATTTAACACTATAATGTGTAAGGAAAAAATATATTAAAAACGTAATTCTTAAATGTTACTATGTTTTCTTGTAATAAAACCTTTAAATTATAGTAAAGCAGAATCATTGAAGTACAATATTTTATAAGGCTGAATTTAATTAAAATGAAGCCGGTTAATTCTGTGCAAATACAAGCCGATTAATTCTGTACAAATACAATTCAGGATATTAAGAATTTCATCAGTTGAAAAATTTGATGACGATTATTAGGAAGAACTCCATATTTATTTTAAAAGTCTATTCAAAGAAATCTTTTCTTGAATATTACCAGAAAGGGGTCATGAAAAGAGGGTCATTGAATTAAGAAAACTTCAGAAACACATTTTAAAGATATATTTTGCAATCGACTTTTTATTATGTAATTTTTCGAGGCTTGTGGAATATAATTTTTAATATTCAATAATAATATTCTTTTAGTCTCAAAGAGTATGATTCAGGAATAACTTTTAAGACATTTTATGCATTGTTATTGAATTACCATCATCATTATCTTCATCGTTGGCTTAACAACCCTTCGTTTCTGGTATTCTGGTGCTACTGATTTTTTTTTATAATTATATGGACTTGCTCTATAGTCCCGTGGCGATTTCTGAATCCAAATTGGTGATCTGGATTAATTATTTTCTCTTCAATTGTTGTGTTTAATCATTAAATTAACAGTTTTTCGAATATTTTTGACAACATTCTCATCGATTTATTGACGTACATCTGCTACTTTCCAGGACGAAGGAAGGTATACCAGCCTTAATACGGCGTTAAATATTATTCTAATAATTTTCATTCGTTTTTCCAATAATACCTTTAGTAATTTTCTGATATTAAGTCAAACCTCGGCGCTTTTTTTTGTGTCTGTTAATAGTATTTGTTATATTTATTTTACTTTATTTTCTTAATTATTGGAATCGCTTGTAGGGGTGGAGGTGCTTTTAGATAATCTGCAATTTATCTATTTTAATTTATGTCACAGGATCGTATGGTGTGAATACCTCCTTTAATTGAGCCTTCTTCAAAAGTATCGACCTTTTCATTATCACTTCTAGACTATTTATTGTTTCCGTTTCTAATTGGCGGTGAGTATGTTATGGGTTGTTTTAGCTTCAATCATAACTCTCTTTTTGAGGCTGACAAGTTCTTCACGTAATTTTGAATTGAATCATTTTTTGAGTTGTATAATATCGCTTGGTAGTCTTGATTGTTGCTACTTTTGCGTAACTTACGTTTTTCTGCTATTTTCTTTGTTAATATTACGGGGTGATTTTCCATTTTTTTTTTATTTATTGGGTGTAGCTTTCCAGATGCTGTTTGAATTGTCTTTGTTAGGTGTTGGACTGCTTCTTTTACTTCATCATTTCTTTTCAAGGAAATATTCAATTTGGTAATTTGGTCAAAGTTTTCTCTGAATAAATCCCAATCAGTTGTTTGTAGATTAAATTCGTTTGTAATTTTATTATTATCGGCGAATGATCTGATGACAGCTCGAAACATGATTCTGCTAGAATTCGTTTCACATCTATTTCTTTGAAAATGCAAAAGTTAATCAGGTCAGGTAGGTTTTTTTAATCAGATGGCCAGTATGTCTTGTTGAGATTATGTTCCTCTGCTGCTTTGTACCATTCTTTACCTTTATTGTCTTAATTTTTTGCATTAAAATTCCCAATACATTTATTTCCCAGTTTGTTGAAAAAGGATTTATAGTTGTCTTTTTTAATGTTGTACTTTGGGGGACAATACAATATGAAATTTTACAAAAAATAACGAAAAAACCAATATCATTGTTTTACATTGATCTGGAACCTAAACAAAATAATACAGGTGTACAAAGCTCCACACATACCTCAATGTATGATATGCCAAACATCATACCAAAAGTTATTGTAATGAATCACCAAAGTGTGCAGAGATGCATTTAACTAGTGAATGTCAAAGGAATGACAAAACTTTCGACGTAACATCTGCAAATTTCAATGGAAACCACCCAGAAAATTATAGAGGTTGTCTGGTATATTGTATATGAGCAACTCCAACAAAAATAGCATCCACAACTTTAAACAAAATAAATTTAAATAGTACCAACCAACGCAAATACAACAGAGTCAAAAGAGTACAAACCAACGTATGCATAGAAAGTTAGAAATTACAAAAATTATGACTTAGATTTGATGGAACATATGAGTACTATGCTCAACCAACTAACAGTAGTTGTTTCTAAAATTGCAAAATTACTGTCTCACTACATATTGCCATATGGAATGCCAACGGCTTATCGCAACACAAGCAAGAAATATTTTTTTTACAACACAAAATACGAAAACTCATTTCACGGAAAAAACTCACTTTAAAATACCTGGATACTGGAACTGCACATGGAGTCACAGCAATAATAATTAAAAACAATATTCAACATTACAAAGAGCAAAAAATTCAAGAAGAATATCTTTAAGTGACGACAGGGCATGTTATGAAAAAAATGGAAATGGAATGTGAACATGATCTCGGACTATTGCTGGATTTTGAAAAGAGATGATCCTCAGCAAGTTTACAAAAGGAAAAGCGGAAAAATAAGTTTTGAGGAAAAGAGAAAATGATGCTATAAGGAATTGTATTTTTTTTTGTATCTATTGCAAATTTTATTATTGGTTTGTGTATTTCTGGTATATATTAAGTGTCAATATTTAAACACATATCTTAAAATTCAATTTTTTTAATCCTTTTGTGAAATTACCATACGTGATTCAATTTTAGTATCAGCACCAAAAATTGCATAAAAATCAGTTAACAAAAGTAAAACAGTTTTCATAAAGTAGATTTTCGCAGGTCTGTGTAATTAATGTTGATAGACTATTGTTAAAAAGTACGATGAAAACATGGGTAGCTTTTCTTTCAGGGCACCTTCGGACCAGCCAGACAACGGGAGCCCCCACCATTTGCTGGTGGGGGCTGGTGGGTGCGCCAATGAACGACAGTGGCGCGCGTCGCTCTGTCGAGTGCGCGCGCGCAGCCATGCGCTCTCTGACGCTGGCGCGCGTATCGCGGAAAAAACGCAAACAGTGAAAAACACAGCGACTGTGATGACAATCCTCGGCTGACGATCGAATACTTTCCTGTGAGAGAAAAGCTAGCGAAGGTCGTGAAACGTGCTCTCGTGGTGCAGCTGCTGAAGTGTTTACGGTTAGTTTCAAAATGTTATGACATTCCTCTTACATATCTGCATTTATAAAATTTTTACTATAAAATAATTGTTACATGTAAATGTAAAAATAATACAATTACATTATTAAAACTATACTAAAAATTCTTAGTGTGTATTGTAGGATACAGTTGGGACATCCTCTCATATGAATTGACACACGAAACATTGATTCATCTAGTTCAGACAGTCTAACTCCCAATGTTTCCGATCACAATTTGTTCTCTTATATGCAATGTATCCAACTATCATTTTCATATATATTTGTAGCAATCCTTTATTTTAATAGTACATGTTTTTGGCTATGTAATGTGGAGCTATTCCAGTCCCTTCTTATCTTCAATCAATTAAAATAAAATAATATCGCAAAAAATATTCACAAATATATTAAAATTTAATGAGAAAATATGCCTTTGCTATAAATCATATTAAAACTTACAGCAGCTTAATATGTGTAGGTTCATTGAATTGTTTTTTTTATATATGTTAGTTTCAAAACTGTGATACCCTTATTAAAAAAATAATAATCTATAGTTTCTGAAGGATTTTTAATAACTTAAAATCCCATGATTTAGTTTAAATATAAGCAATACGCACTTACTATATACATATACAACAATATTACTTTTAATATTATCATGAATAAATAATCTATATATTATAACTGATATTTTTTAAATATTCAGTTATTAGAATTGAACTTTAAAAAAATATTTATAGTTAAACGTTACAAGTGATTTTAAATCTTCTCGTGATTAAAAAATCTGTAATTAACTTATTGAAACATGTATACCATAGCATTAAATGACATTCACATAATACATATTCGCGAATAAAATAAAAATAATAAATTCTGGTAAACTGTCGGATTTGAATGATCGAATACAATAAGTAATATCGAAAATATACAGACGTATTAATAAATAGTTTATTCGATGCGATTTTATAAAAAAAAGTCAATCGCGACTATCAACATGTTAGCCACTGCTGCTTCAGATAATATAAGATTAATGAATGGATCGATATTATAATATTATCAATACGTCGCACAATAAGCTTGTCATGTGATAAAAGCATTATATTTTAAACAATAGCTAGTAATCAAACTGTATAGTAGCATAGAATATAGTACATTTACGCGGTTGAATCCCATATTTCGAAGCGGCGCGACGGGAGCATTGTCAGCAGACAGACGTCTGACGCGTGTTTTTTGCTTCTTTTGTTTTTTTGCTTCATCGTCTGTCTCTCGGTGTTTATATCAAATAATTCTGTCGTCAAAATGGAAAATGTGCGTATCAACAAACGTTTCCGTCTCGCGAGCCGGCGATTGCGATACGTGAGTTATGACCTACCACATGGTTGAATGTATTCTCGCCGCGAGTGTTGGCGCAGAATTGCACTTTGGCTTCAAGCCGGACGAAAAAATCACGTCATGTGTCGAATATGTTTTTTTCGGAGCGAAAGCTTGGCAGAAGCTCGCGCTGAACGGGTTCAAACGGACGTGTCGTTAGAAATTTTGTACGGGTAATTTTATGATTAGTTAGTTAATTTTTATATTTAAAAAAAAAACTAGAGTTCATATGGAATTCGAACCCAGTTCCTTTAGGCGGTAATCATCGATTTACACCACTGTTCCAGTATCGTAGATCTCTTTCTTGACATTTAGATATTGTTGAAATAAATAACTTTATTATTTATTATCAACCATCGAGAAGTATTCTTGAAACAGTTATACCATTATAAAATATGTATTCAAGTTGACAAGTATAACAAGTCTCGTTTAAATATACAGTTTTGGTGTGCTTCTAGTGTCAGCATTTGTAATGTCTAGTAACAATATCAGTCTTGTTACATTTGCAAATAAACATTATTCATTTTAATACTTACAAATCATTAAATAATTTTATATATAAATATTAATATATATATAAATATACTCATTTCCTAGTGTTAAGTCTCATACTTAGAAATTCTGGTTTCTCCATATTTTTCATTACTCCAGAAATGAAAAATTCTCATCTTCACTTCTCGATTTTCTCGAGAATTCCCGAAAAATATATTTGCTATATTGTATTTGATTATAATAATACAGTATATTATTGTAGATATCCTTATATCACGAACTTAAAAAGGATGATGATTTGCTATACCTAATGTACGTGAATAACATTATTATATTATATTAATATTATTATGGCGTAACTCAATGGAAAGCCTCCACATATTTTTGCAATCTGCCGATTTCAACGCGGATCGGTTTATTCTTATCTGATTAATAATGTAGTTCTTAGTTTACCAAAGCAAAGATTAGGTCAATTAGAGTAGTTAGGAAAATCGTAAACAATTTTTAATAATTAAAAGAGGGGTATACCTCGCAGCCAGTAAGACGCAGGTGGAAACTAGTGAGAATTTTATTAGATTGTATTACATATTGCGTCAAAGACTAGGAAGATGTTTTCTCCAAACAGTGGTAGAGAAGCTGGCGCAGGGATGTTGTCCGTTAGAGTTTTAGTTGGTGTGGCAGCGATGGTATTATAGAGGTTGATCCCTCTCTAGTGCGAGCTTCCATGACAATATGTTGTCCGCAGACAAACGGGCGTCTGTTAGTCTCTTGGACTGTCTGCCGGAGTCTGGCTTAAGTATACAGGACTGCATAGCTTTCTCACCAATCACAATCATGCATCGATTATCCAGCCAATTGTTCCACTCGCTTCTTAGAACAACGAAATAAGTATACGCCTTTAGAAAATGCTGAATATATCTGAGGTTGAATTGTGTAACGGGAATATTGCAACCGTACGGTGCTATTTGTCTTCCGGTGACCGTTTCGTAACAAAGAAATATTCATTCAATACACCAGAGAATCCTTGCGTGTTATTTATGAAGGAAACCCTTATTTTTTCTAGCCTTTGTGTGATCACACTATTGTCTAGTTTATCCTTATTGATGAATAATCACTTTTGGTCTAAGTAATTGTCGCGATTTCCTACAAATGAGTGCTTTGTTTAGTCCTTACAAAACGCTTCCGACCTCAATTACAAGCTTTCAAGAAAGCATGCATATTTTCAAGCATCTGGCACGGATCCACTCTATCTTATTCAGCGGTATAAAAAAACGCAGTTGTTAAAAACTGTATCAAAATTTCAGAGAAATCAGCAAATTTATCAAGAACTGAGAATTGAATATGTGACGCGAATATCATTGTATGTATATTGTAGTCAACTTTACAGGAAATGAAAAATTAATTTACAGACTTAAATATAATATGTTCATTTTTGGATATTTATAATATTATATAATATTATATTTCACAATTTATTATTCAGAAAGTTATAACACGAAAATATAACACGATATTGGATTTTGTCAGGAATGTACATTTTCAATTGTGGAGTAACGTTATGACGTTATGACGTTGTAGCGTTGATCCAATGTATGACGGTAATTACCTATGGATCATTTATAACGTTTGTCGAAAACTTTTCTAGTAATACATCATTTTAAAATTAAATAGTGGTATTTTAAAAAGATTTAATAAAAAAATTGACAAAAATAATATAAAATTTTTTTATTAGCCGATAGATATTTTGAAACTCTAGTTTTTTTATATTTTGAAGAAGTTGGTTGACATAGCAGAATCACTCATATTACGTTATTCAATCAAAATCTTAATTCAGACCTACAACATTATTCGCGCCGCATGTTCAATTATCAAAAAATAATATTCTGAAAGAAACACTACAGAATCATAATCATGGTTTATTTCTCTGCTATTTTTTACCTTCTTACCATTAACACACATATTTAAATAATTTTTATCTCTTACTTGTAATGATGTATCAAACATATAAAAAGTAAATTCTTTATGATAAAGACATTTGTATATGTACTATAAAATAGACAAGTCAGAATAAAATATTAGGAACATATATAAAAAAAAATTTCAGAATCAATTCTGTGTAAAGCATAAATTCATTTTTGCGTTAAGGTCTACACAAGTACTAGACGAAATTATAATATAAATAGAATTATTAAGTATTCTTATAACACTTATTTTTATAGATAAAATTTATGATCTTTAAATATTAGTGAAAAGATTTTTTTAGCACAGTAACACATGCTATTTGTATAATAAGGAAACACTGTTCTAAAATCGATCCGAAAGTTAAAAGCCATTTATATGTAGAATTTTAAGTGAATTTTCATCATATATTTATAGGTTTAAAAAGTTATAAAGGCTTAGATTCTAATACGAGTACAAAATTATACAATATTATAAATTAAATCAGGTAATTACATATGTATATGATCAAAAAACCAAATAGGTAAAGACGATGCATCTATTGAACAACATATGTATTTATTATAATGGTGCAAAAATATAAATAAAAATTTTATTTTCAAGTTTAATTAATAGTATTAAATTGGTTAACTCAGTAATTGATAAAAATATTTGTTTTAATATAATTCATTAGTAAGACATTCACGATGTTTCAACTTTTCTTGTTTATTTTATAAAAAAAATCAGTTCATCCATATCCACATTCTGGCGTGTATGTTGCAGTGTTAGAATTTTTTTATTTTAGTGTTAATTTTTTTATAGCATAAGTATACAAATGTGGGAGTAAAGTAGCATTATTTATTATATAGTATTACCTAAAAGATCTAACAAATTTACACTTAATACTATAATATTATTTTGTTTCATTTAACTGTTATTTGATTTTTTAAATAAATATTATCTAAAATACACTATATGATTTAATATTTATATATAATTATAATTGTTTGTTTCAATGATCAATTTCGTAATGTAGATAAAAAATTATATCTGTTGAATGAGAAAAAGTTTGCCGCTCTACCATGCGTCGATGTCTTTTTTAATGCTTACACTATTTACGGTCACATAATATTAGGAATGCTCTATTTTTTCAACTTCTAATTTGTCTACTAAAAATTGATACGACATAATATAATTTATTATCAATCTAAAAGTATTAATGCAGTCCAAATTATATCTATTAATCAGTACTGAAAAATCATATGCGATATATTTAATGCATACGATTTTCCGCATAGCAACATTTTATCTTTGCGTTGTGACATTTATAATGGATTTGATGATTGATTTTTTATATACAATTAAAATGCATCTTGTATGTACATCTAACTGAGAATTAGAAAATAACGAACTTAAATTTAGTAATTAATAATGCATTAATTGATTTAAAAAAAAGATTCCATTTTTTTATCGTAGCATAGAAATGAAGTTATTGATATCATTATTTGATTTTTAACGTTGGATACATCACAGTGCAATATTCATGAGTGTTGTTTTTCAAAACATCAAAACGATCGATAATACTTATTTTAATAATTAAATATACTTTATATTTTGTAAAAACGCCTGTATAACATATTTGCAACACTCACATGCGAGAGTGTGTGCGTAAAAAGGGTAATGCACTGGACTATTAATAATTTTTGTGGGTGTACAACTATAAATGTTTTCGAATCACTACAGCGGCGGTCGCGAATATGCGGCGCCGTAGTTTTTTTTTGCAATTCCTTCATAATGAAGGAAACTTGGCGATCGTAAATATTGCGTTTTTTCATTTCAATCTTATTCGCTCTCTCTCTCTCTCTCTCTCTCCGCCGAAATGATGATTGTTTCGCGAAAAATAATAGAAAGGTCAACAACACCGTCGGGAAACAAGCCGAGAGATTTCTGGACGCTGGGATCAGTGAGATTTTTGCGTTTTGGACTCGCTGTCGATATGCATGTTGACCTCTGGTATAACGAGTTTGACGTTTCCTCAGAAAAATGTTAATTATTCGACCTTCCCGTCGCTCGGCGGCTTCCCGTGTGTTTCATAATGTTGCGTAAATTTATTGTCCTATAAAATCTGCACAAATGGTGGCATTTTACACGATTTATTTTAATCCGAATCTTAAGAATGTGTTGCCAAATTCACTGTATTAAATTGCAGGCTTTTTATTCAGCTTCAGTCTTGTGATCCAGCAATTGTCTCGGCGGTTATGTGGCATATTTTAATGAAAGTAGAGAGAGTAGAGTCTCTTCTTGAAAGGGACAGTAGAGACTCATTGCGCTCTATCTATCCTTCGCAACACTTTTTTCTCGATTGTGTCAAAACAGTCGTTCGTCGGCCTCTGCAATTGTCCAAATTTTCAAACCATGTCAGCATATGTTTTGTACATTAGTATCTTCGTGCAATATAGGTACATAATAATAGTGTCTGATTTGATTTATTATACCGAAATTACATTTATTTGCTGACATCTCGTTGATGTCATTTTTGTCTCTTCTTAATTTTTTAATTAATTCATTAATTCTTGGCTGATGACTTAAGAGTAAAGTAGGCTTCTATTAGTGCCTGTTTTGATCTTGCTACAGTATCTATGTTATCTGCCAGAAGTGATGACTTACAGATTTTTTACACAGTTGCCATCTAGAGTCATTATTATCTGAATATTAGATGTCGTTGTTAAGTGCAAGAATACGCCTAGAAATGTCTATTTTTATTTATATGAACCCATTTATGAGTAGTATTTAAACTAACAACATTGTCACTATTAATTATATTTATGTTTTCTGCCACGAGAATTGTGTTTTCGCAGCTCAAATGAACATAACACTCTTAGATCGCTGTCACATATAAGATTAAATTATATATACGATTTTCTAAAAATGCATACGTGCCAAAGCGTAAAAATAGTACAACAGTGACTCTCAATATGCGTGCGCAGGCTCTTTGGCGCCTTCGAAGGTCGTTCGCTCGACAAAGTGTCCAACCGGCCAATTCCACACACCTCTTCCATTAACTCAATACCGTTTTTTTCTATCACAGAGTTAATAATAAAAGTCGTATTATAATGATGAAATTTCAGGAAGTTCAAAAACAATAATTATGTATAGAAAAAAATAGAAAAATACACCGACTAGAACTGGTTATCTTACGCTTTTCGACGAAACTTATCTGTTAGCGAGAACGTAAATTTATTGTGACCCATTTACATGTCGACTCTCTTAAATCCGAGTGTTTACGTTCGGATTAAAATCTGAATTTATATCATTAGAGTTTCAAGTAGTTTGTTTTTTTGAAGAGCTTAAACGATTTATAACACCGCCTTTACCATCCCAATATAGAAAAAAATATAGCTTATACTTGCATATTATTTACGTTTATTGCTATTGTAAATGTACGTTAATTAATCATGTGCTGTAAAAACAAATAAATTAAAAATACCATTGTTGCTAAGCTTAGCGACATACATTATTATTCTGCTAATTATCAAATTTCGCAGCGTAAAAGTAAAATGATCAATCAGAACTTTTTGGCACCAGAAACTTCACGAGTCACGTAACAAGACCGACAAACGAATCGGTAATTCAGTACCGATTTCAATCTATTAATTTGATACTTTTATTCGCGGTAATATAAATTATGTTATTGATATTCAGTGATATAATATTATTATATACGACGTCCATTTTGTTTTAATTATTTTTTTAATAACATTTAAAGATTCTGGTTTCACAGAGAAACGATGAAAATAAACTGTGTATTTAATATTGGCAATTCCCAGTGTGAATTTTGCTCATAATATGATAATTTAAAACATTGAGGCAATATATTCTTAATGATTAAATTTACATTACTGATGAACCAATTTAAAATATTAAGGCAAAAAAATGTGTACATAATTAACAATGCCAAAAATTAGCCAAAACTGCATTTGACTATTGAAACATTCATGTGTTATAGTTCCTGATATACAACGTTTAAGTATCTTTGCTTTACATCTATCCATTTTTAATTTTTTAATGGTATAAAAAACTTTATATTTTGTATTATTTTATATTAAATGAAGTTTATATGGAGTAAAGTCGTAAAAATAGCAAGAACTCTGTATTTTATAGTTATTTATTCATAAAAAATCCTCTTATTTTTAGGTAAAATTCAGTATTTCTTTAAATAAAATATGTAATAAAATAAATTAATAAGTATACAAAATTGCACATTTTTTTTTATTATGATTATTTAAATTCAATTTCTAAAAATATGTATTAATTAAAATTAGTGGTTCAAGTTTTCCTGAAGGTGCAATTTGTTTAGACAACTTATGCGGTCCATATTGTAGATAATTGACAGTTAAGAATGTGATATTTTCTTATCGTAGACTAATTTAATTATATTTTGATTTCAATATAAAAAAATATAACTAAATTTAAGAGAAAAATTGCAAAATAGTGATAAAATTATTACCCAATTATCACACTAGTAATAAATAACAGTAATCTCTTTTTCCCAATATACACAATTTTCACTGGAACTGGATTGAACATCATGTTATGTTGAACAGTCTAATTATTTAAAAAACATTTTACTTACTGTTTTTTGAAAACATCTTTAGTGATAGAATAAACGTTTTCTTATTTATTCCTAATTTGAACAGAGCAAAAATATTTTTTATAAAGTTGCCAAGTATAAAACCAAGTCATTAAACTTAGCTTTTAGAACCGCTTGCTGTGATTAGAACAGTGGTTAAAGTAGGTAAAGTTAAATACAATAGCTTTTTAAAGCATTTTGAAAAGTCAACACAATTTTAAATTTTCTACTTAAATTTCAACGTTTTTTAATTAGTATAACTAAGCATTACAACATAGTTATTATTAGCTTATTTGAGAAATATTTTTGTTATTGAAAAGGTAATACAATACTTTTACAGACATATGTTTAGCTTCTTTCAGACTTTTTTACACTAATTTGCATTGAAGTGTTTTACTCCTAAGATATTTATTTTGTTATCAATACTATGATAAGAAGAATTATCGTATAACATCATAAAAATTTATATTCCAAAACTAGATAGCTTTAGAGAATTTTTTCGTTTTTTTTTCATGCCAGATTTTTTAATAGATTATTTGTCATCAAATCATCGCAATTAAATATCGATTTTTTTATTTTCGCGATTTCAATTAGGTGTTTATTTAATATTTTATATGCACTTGATATTTATCCGTGAGATTAGAAAAATCTATGAAGACCAAACCTGTACATTATTACAATATGATAATTACTAATACTGATCTCTTAGACACGACATAAATTGAAAGACATTAGAGTTCAAACCTTTCAGACTTTCGGGTATGATTTTTTATATAGTAGATATATTCTTCCATTTATTACTATTTCAATAGAATTCAATATTTTTTTTATTTTTCTCAGATTTTATGGAAAATCTAAATGAGAAACCCGAAACTTATTTTAATTAACTTTTTAGTGAATGAGAAAAATAAATATGCATTTGCATATACAGAGATACATGGATTTTCGAAAATTTATTAAAAATGCCTATCTTGAGTTAGGCTAGGTTAGGTTAGCAACGTTATGCTTGTAGTGTACGTGTGGCAAAAAACGCGAAAAGAGAAATTTGTTTCTGTTTTGGCATGTGGTGATTTTAAAGCAAATAGTGTTGTGTTCATTAGGAATAATTATAAGTATGGCCATCCGTATTCACTGAAAAAAAATATTTGTATTTATGTTTAAAAACTGAAAGTTTCTAAATTTTTGTGAACATTGCAGGGGCATCAATGCCGAAATATCAAATTGTAAGTTCTAATATGTAGTGATGAATCCTGGCATTTAAATAATATATATGTGCATATAAACATAGATGAATAAAATAAACGAAATGAAGCAAACAATTTGAAATCAATGTCCGATTAGAAAGTTCTGCAAATTTATAGTTCTTGTAAAAAATATGAAATATATCTATCTATGAAATATATATACATACAAAAAAATGAAGATTGAATCAAGAAACCTGTTCCTATGCTAACTAAATGCATCTAGGTGTACTAAAGATATTATAAGTCAATCCTAAATTAAATGCATTAGAATTATTTTCTGGACCTTAAATCTTTGCTTTTCAAATTTCCTTCGTATGTGAACAAATTTACAAGACTTAGGAAGGTTTGGAATGCTCTTGACTTATAATTTACAAATTTGATAGTGCGTGAGTGCGGGGGAGTAGTCGGCAGGGATGTCACTTGTTGCTTCGGGGCAAGGGCGGAGACGCAGACCGCGTAGGAGTAGAGATCGGCGGGCAGGGGCGGCGCGTGCCCGTCCACGTGTGTCCGCACGTGCAGCCGAGGCGCAGCGCCGTTCTCGGTGCCGGCTCCACTGCCGCCTCGACCGTCGGCCTGTACGCACGCCTCGACGCCACCGCCACCCGTCGCCACTGACTCGGTTCGCCGTACGAGAGCGATTCCACCTGTGATATTCATATACGTGACCGCCAAATCGGGTAAATTCATTGCACATGCACGAACGCGCGCGATTTTTACCCTCCAAATTTTTGACTCTGAAGCTAAAACTTTTAGCTACAGATAACTAACTCCATGACTGACGATTCGGGCTAAGTAAGACTTTGCACGTAAACGAGCGAACGCGATTTTTCTTATTTTTACCCGCCAAAACTTTTCGCGTCTCGATATTGACATCTTACTGTAATTTAAATCATACTGAAAACCAGCAAGATTTCAACATATTTACGGATGATTATGACACATTGTTGAATTGAGTGATTAATTAATTATATGAGATATATTAAATTTTAGTTTATAGAAAAGTTCAATTCAAATTGTATGATTAACTTTATAAATACAAATTTTATACTCAAAATTAAGCATATCTTTTAACTGAAAATCAGACTTTTATACACAATTATTTTTAACACAATTACGTATTATTTATTGCCTTAAAAAAAAGTTATTTTATTTATACAATATATTTTCTTCTTATTATAAACAAATCTGACATTTTTTCACCGAAAATTAATTTAAATATTATTGATAGTTTTTTTGTTATTATCTTCATTAAAGTACTATGTTGTATTTAAATGTGTTCTTATTAATATTATAATTCGGGGGCTTAAAAAATACATGCCTTATTACATTAAAATCTTATTTTTTATCATTAAATATAAAAATAAAATCTAATAAATCTTATCAGCCTTTAAAATTAATACTTATTAATTATTTACTTTCGACTTTTATTTACGAGCAAAAATTCTATATATGTGTGACTTAATAATACAACTTTTCTCACACCATTCTTACCTATATTTTATGAATACATCATAAATATTAAATATTAAGTAATTACAAAAAAGCGTCATTGTCAATTAAAGCACTAAAAAATTCATAATTATATAAAATATCTAAAACTAGATATATTTATAACTACGCGGATATATAAAAAAATAAGTGTATGTACACTTATTTTTTTATATATCCGAAAGAACAGCAAATATTAAATAACCAGTGTAATCATGATTTTTTATACAATAACTACGTCTTAATGTATAAATTAATATTATTTTTCTTTCTGTAAAGTTAAAGTTTATAGATTTACTTGCTGCCTTTTTTTATTAATTTTCTGCCTTTCCTATAAAATATACGTCGAATTTCGATTTTTATTTATTATCTTATGTACTATGCCGGGATTATTATTATATAAAAATCTCAAAATTGCAAGAGTTATTGATCCTTAACTACTGACTCTAATATAAATCCAAATAAAATCTAGCATATCTTTATGATGGCAATTTTCAATTAAACGAGACTATAAGTTTATTTTTAATTAATATAAACATGTACATATATTATGTATATTTTTGTGCTTTTATATATATAAGTATATGTACTATATTTATGTTCAATTATGAATTATTTTTTATATGGATTCCAACAAATTAAAGTGTTCTACAACAATTAGTCAATACTATATAATTATCGCGAACAAGCCTTGTTACACTGACGCAAAACCTAGATTAGTTAGGGCTACTTTCTCGTCCGACACTTAACCCATTAGCAGTAATTTTAATTACCACGTTTAAATGGATATATACATACGTTGGAAATTTTATAAGATTTTTATAAAAGTGCTGCCTTATATGGTTTTATAGATCTGAGCCCAATACTTATATAATCGCACTTCGTAAGCTAAAATAAGAATGCGAAACTTTTCGGTATTAAAATCGATATAGTATGAAAAAAACATTTATTTTAATAAAACTATTAAAAAAGCTAAACTTAATTTTTAAAAAAGTTACTATTTTTTTTCATTTTGATGAAAATAATGAGTTATTCCCAACTAAGCTGAATTTCTTAATGATTGTTCTTAAATTCTCTCTGCACTAAAATGTTGGTCTATCAATCTTAAGAGATATCGATCTCTTACTCTTGTTTTGTAGTCGCTTTTCTTTTACGGTATTGTATGTATACTGTATTTAAAGAACTAGAGAATTTTCTTCATAAAAAAACACCGACAGCCGGTAATTTGGTGTAATATTTATACTCTATAATCTAAAAAACTTAATTATAAATTCATTTGTAGGCAACCTTATTTTTAATACATATATGATATTCTATACGAGCTGAAGCTTCAGCTTAACTAATATGTACGACCTAGCTCGATTTAAATTAATCATCACGATATTCATTTCTGAGATTAGGAAAATCTAAAGAAACGTAATCTGTAATAATCGATTAGAATTATTAACATATTATAATCACTAATTTTGATCTTTCAGACACGATATAAATTGTAAGACATTATGGTTTATATGGGATTCAAACCTATGTCTTTTAAATATTAATCACTAACAATACCATTTGTTTGTCAGTAAGGGTTCAGTTTTCTGTTTTCAGCACATATCTTTCCTGAAAAAAAGTTTAAAGGGAGCACTAAGTGAGCGATTTAAAAATGTGTGATAATATTGCCGATGTACATATCAATAATTGCATTTTTTCTTAATCAGCGAATGGTTTTATAATTATTTTTGTAATACACTACTTATACTTGAAAAACTTAAAAGTTTATTAACAATTTTAATATTTAGAATACCTGTCGTTTTTTCTTCAATTGATCTATAATTTTAAAATTAAAGTCGTATCAATTACTATCGTGCTGGTATTTTTTTATTTTCTTAAACTGTAAGCTTGGGTTTTTCGGATTTTTTTAGAAGCGCCCTTCTCTTCACTTTGCCTTATCTAGGGATTGCAATACTGGTAATACCGGTACTGGGGCAAAAATCGACCTTCGGTACTACAATATGAAATACCGGTAGTACCGAATTTTTTTCACAAATCTATTCATTGGCACTACAAAAATCACGAATCACATATTGATTGAAAGCAGTAGCGGATAATAAAATAAAGCTTATTGTATGGGATCAACATAAGTAGTGTTATCGACGTAGAATATCAATGTAAAAAAAAATTATGCAGTTTTTACGTATTTACGTATTCTATAATATTTACATGAGCATGTATATCATAGGTAAAAAAAAATATATATCTTTCTAAAATAAAAATAATTAAGATGTTCTAAAATAAATATTAAATATGCAATAATTAAAATAAGAGTAAATAAATTAATTACCTAAATCTGTTTTTAGAAAAAAAATGTCGCATTTTAAACAAATAGATTCACAATTTTCTACGCCCTCTTTTCTCATAAGGTTCTTTCAGAAAATCGATAACTTTATTAGTATAAATTGGCTCCTGGTATTAAAACTTAGAAGACATTCAGAAACGTTCGATAAAGACGATGATTTTACTCAACTTATTGTTCCAAAAAAAAAATATTTGCCGGCATTGTCAAATTTTTTTTCCGACAAAGTAAATGAACGAAAATGAAAAATAAATAAGATAAAATACATTTTGTACACACTGGTCTATTGATTTTTTATGTACTAGTGAGCAACACCAAACAATTTTACGATCGCTTAATTGCTGCTCTCGCCAGCTACACAATTTGTGGTGTTCTGATGAACCTGCGTGTGCTATCAGTTTCCTCCAACTGTCTAATCCAGGACCGAATTGTGTTCGCATTAGGAACGGTATTGTTACATGGAATGTTGAGCTGTCGCTGAAAAACGCACGGCAAAACAGTCCATGCCATGTTGGCTACTGAAATGGGGTGACCGGCAGAACAGAAGAACCATTACTAACCGCTTAGTAATGGTTCTGCCACAGCTTTTATGACAAATTTGCGGCAAAACCTTTGAATAAATAATTAAATGTAAGAAGTTGAGGCAGAATTTCAGAAGTTAAAAATATCGTGCGATCAAAATAATGAATTAAAATTTTATAAAGAGAAGATTTTGGTAGCTTAAAAAAATTTCACCTTTTATCAATACGAATAAATATATACATACATTAAAATTTTTGCGAAAGTAGCAGACCGTAATGCGTAAGAGGAAATAATTGTAACTGATGTAAGAACTTGTATTTTTAAAAAATTTAAATAACATTTATGTAAATATTTCATTTAAAAGTTTTCTGGAAAATTCATGATCTTAAGATCTAGCTCACTGTTATATCATACGCTCTTCATTAGCTCAGTCAGCTAGTATTCGATAAGCCAGCGTTTGTGAATTATAAGATATGTATACACCTACTATATATAAGGCCAGACAATTTTCACGTGACGTCATCAGGGAGAGGGATATTAATTAGATCGAGTATACAAAAATCCGCTTGAATTCTTCTTACATTTTGCTATCGCTATTTTTCATGTGGAAAACATTGTAGTAAGCAAGATGAATTTTATATCAAGTATTTTGATCACTTTTAATTTATTAGTATAGTATGAATAAAAATAAAAATTATTTTATTTTCATGAAATAATATTGTAATAAATTTTCATAATTTTAATAGACATTCATAGCTGGTTCAATAAAAAAATGTGCAGACAAGCACACCGATTCCTAATGATCGTGACGTCATGACATAGTCGCGGCTGTTTGGCCTTTATGTAGATGGCGTTTTTGTTATATAAGAGTTTACACCTGCTAACCGCAATGACTGTACTGTTTAGGGTGGTGTCGCTTCGCCGATGTGCTAGCCGCTTGGTAAGAGGCGGAGGAAGAGGCTGCGGAGGAGCTTCGATCTTGTTGCGTTGGTGGTAGCGCGATGAATGCCGCGGGCCGGCCGGCACCGACCGCCAGCCGCCCGCAGACGCAACCCTCCAAGGCCGTGCTCTTTGGCTGTCTGCTCGTCGTGCTGCTGGCGCAGGTCATGCAGGTATCGGGTGAGTTCACACACGGCAAATGTATCAGCTCTTTAGAACGATAATCAACCCCTTACTTATCCGCATCGTTCAGATGACAGTTTTTTTTTATTAATATATACATATATAATATTCTCTGTGAGCTAAAGTAGCTGATTATTGATTTTAATTATTCATCCGCGAGATTAGGAAAATCTAGGTCAACCTGATTGGAATCATTATCATATAATAATCACCAATTGAAATTGAAAAACACATGCGATTCGAACCCAGGTCTTGTATTAATCACTGACTCAATCGTGTACAGATAACATATTACTGTTCTTATATTCTTTTCAAGGTAATTAAAAATATATTGATTTAAGAATATGTTAACTGAGTAAAAAACTATTTAATTATACAGAGATTCAAGTACATTTTTTTCAATTCTTTATTTAAGATGGCCCACAGATGTTTTATCATTCATTCATATCCGGAATGTTTTATATTTAGACTCGTATCTGCATTTACTGCAGATTTTTTTGGCACAATGCCGAAAAGCTTTGTCGTGCATGAATATGACATCACCGTCCAGATACCAGTGATTAATTTGAGGAATCAAACGCGTTGCAAGTACTTGTATATATTAATCATGTCTTATTATACCTTCTAAAATCTGTCCTAGATCAAGGACAGAAAACACGCTCGACACCATAATTGACGTGGAATGTTTAACGGTTTGTTCCATAAATTCCAGCTTAAATTATTCTCCTAGTTTCTGCGTACATGTAATGGATTTGGAACATGAGATTTGAAATACAGACAAAATAGGGATTTATCTTTTGTTTGTGACATCGCCATTATTATGTTTAAAAAAATCTTTTCACATCTTTTGTAAGTAATCTTTGCATAGTTTCGCGGACATCGTATCGATTAGTCCTTTTAGACAAGCGTTTTCGTCGTAGAACTTCTCCCTTATTTTTTTCTTTCTATTGTATTAAAATACAAATATAGCTTTTTAATTAATATTTATATATAAATATATGTATTTAAATACATACATTTTCTTTTTGATGTGGGGGTAAAAATTTCCATTGTCCCGTATTTTCCCACTCTGTTGTTGACGCAACAGACTTATTCCACTCACATATTTCATTGATATAATATTTTTTAGTTAGATTTTTAAAAAATAACCAGTCCTTCTGGAAGAAGCTTTACTTTGACCACGTTATATGACAAACAAAACCCTTTTCTTATCTTCACGTATTTACAAAAATACATTAAATATAGTAAACAATACATAAAGAATAACATAACATTATTTTATTTTTGAAATATTGTAACACAAAATAACAGATTTAAAAAATTAAATGAATTATAAATTTATGCCGCGTGAAAAAAATTACAAATTACGTTATAGGAATAAACATATTTTTTTCTTTTAATATGCCAATAGCATATGTGATTCCAAATTTCTAAGCAGCATCATATTAAAATTACAGACTTGAGGATAACTTTATGCTTTGGAAAACTGGTAGCATATTCTTTTCAATTAAGTGGAATAAATATGACATCATATTTTGAACCGAGCAATGGGATTTATTGATTTTTACCTTGATAGACGCAAATATTGTTTTTTTTTTATTTATTATATTGTACAAATATAATATTATTTAAAAATAAATTTTCTCAAAAATTAACAGCAAAAGTTATGTATAAAAAAATATCGATAGTATTTCATTCGAAAATTATTACAAAATTAAATAAGAATTTACAATAGTATATTTTCACTGCTATAAATATAATAAATATGCCAGTTAAAATGTATCAAACAATTGATTTTTGATATTCAATATCAGTGAAACTATATTTATTTACTGCTCGGAAACATTTTGGCCTTAAAAATTATTGTATCGTTCTACAACTTTGTTTTGAAAATATAATTCCAGTGAAAACGCAATTTGACAGTTGCGAAACGTCAATTTTATATTCAAACCCAAACTGAACCGAAACGAATTAGCCAAACCCAACTTGACTTAATGGAAGCTATAATACTATAATTAGTTTTAGCTTTATAAATTAAAGAGCAGTAAATAATTTCAGTAGCGCCTATATGTTAAAATAAATAAAATAAATCTACTGGGCGCGTACGGTGTAATACATTCCCTTTCGCGCAAAAATTTAAAATCATGATTTCATCACTAAGTATTGCATAATATTAAAATAGTTATAAAAAAAAAAAAATAATTAAATAACAAATCAAGGATTATTTTGCAAGACACATAAAAAAAAGCATATAAAATCTTATAAATTTACTTCCCTTTGCGAATAAAATCTACGAAAAGATTATCAAAATTTAATTTTAGAACATGTTAATAATAATAATATCTTGTAAAATATATCCAAAAGGGTTTTGGCAGAAAAATGACCACAGGGGCAGTGTTTTAGACATTGCTAAAGCTTTGGCACGCAGGCATTACTTAGAATTTTTCTGTAGCTTAGGAATTCAATTATTAAACTCGTTTTTAAACGATAGAATCATTTGAATTAAAAGTGAAAATTATTTGGCAACTTTCAGACTTTTATCTGCTGATTCTTGGAGGACAAGGTTCAATTTTAAGAGCTTTGATATACACAGTATTTATGAGTGGTTTATCAACTAAAACTATATCATCACTTTATTCTTGTAAATATACCCATCAAGCAGAGTATAACTACTTTAGCATCCGTTGCCAGTCGTTACCAGTACTTGGGCCTACGAGTCCAACCCTTATGGGTGGACACCCAGCTTTTGACGGCCGGATGAGCGGGACTCACCCCCTGTAGTACTAAATATTTTATGGAGTTTCATTAGTGTTTCTCCCGAGCTATCTTCATCAAGCAATAAATATACTTAATAACAGAATAAAAAATATTGAAAAATTTTACGACAAATGATTAGTCACTGAAAATATCATTAAAAGAGTAACAGTAAAAAAATTCGTAGATGTAAAAAAGACAAATTATTAAAAGACTGGCAAAGTATTTGGGCCTTACCTTAGATTCTAAGCTTTCGTTAAAGAAAGATTAGCTTACATTAATTTGCTTTCCACTCCAAGATCTAATATAAATTTAATTTGATGAATTTTTTGATCATCTGTATTTTCTAATTTTGTTTCTTTAAAACAGCTACAATTAAATGTAAATTTAAGCTTTAAATTTAGCCATGATATATAACTGCAATATTGTTTTTTTTCTCTTTCTAAATATTATTATTATTGCCTAAGTTTATAATTGTAAAATTACATTCAATTTTAATTTCATACTAAATGTAACCTTTAGTAATTTTATGTATATGTTCCATTTTTTTATTTTAATACTTTAATAAATAAATTATAATTATCCATTTGATCTCGAATCGAAAAATTACCGGAACAAACCCCCAAATATGAACCTGCCACGTTACATAATTGGTATTTTCATGTTGTTGACGGGTGAAATCGTCGCTCTAGTGAAAATACAACCTTCGCGTTTCTTTTGTGCTTTAGGTTGTTTACGCTAATGACGCATCCTTCCGCGTACCAATATTACTCGAGACATATAATTTTTGCGTAGTAAACGCGATCATATGTCAAGGTTTTCGACAAATTGGCACCCCGTCTCGCGGCGGTTTTCCCGCTCGTTTCATCAATAATAATATTACTTTTCCGGTTTCGCTGTGCGTACAACGAGAGAGGCAACGCCACCGGAAGTGGACCAGTCTGTCCTCTTTTTCACATGCTTTATCTCGTTCGGTACATCGAAATATTTATCTGGCTTCTCGTGTGCGCGAGAGAAAAACGAGAAGCCTTTCAAAGTGTGCCGCTTCGTCGTCCTGGATACTTACGATTTTAACGAAAATAAAGCTAAAATATTTTATATTATAATAAAACACTCATTTAATTACTCGGTACATTTTGAAACCACGATAGCTCGATATGTGTGTATTATATAATGTAAACAGTTTTTAGCAATGTCATTGAAATACAAAACCCTAGGCTCTATATAAATATATTTTATGCACTTTACTGTTTTTCATCCGTCTAAATTTCACTAAATTAAATTGATAGCTGTTGCGGTTTACAATTCAATGAGAGAGATATGATTGAACGATTTTACATTGCAACTCAATATCCGTTGTTTATTTAATCCATATTCCCAGGGGTTGCTTCAGATTCTCCGTTTTCAATAGAACAATTTATGTTTATTTATATTATCATATCGGATATTACTATGTGTGCCTTATTGAAAATTTTGCAAGACTTATTTTATAAGTGAATAATCTGCTATATTATCAGTTAATTAGTTTATAATATCATATTTTAATAGTTAATCGAATGGTGGTCTTATTCAACTGTAATGTTAACAAACTTTTATGTTAGTGTTGAGAAACATGAATTACAAGCATGAAAACATTCGTGCATCCATCAAAAAAGCCTTTTCTGCAAAGCTATAAGTTATTTGGAATTTAAATTAAATTCATTTTTAATTAGTAGAGTATGAAGAAACATATATGTAAAGTCATAAATTAAAAAAATATGATCTTATCTAAGTTCTATACATATTTTTAAGACTTTCCGCTTGAAAGCCATTTCACTATTATTCATTCATTTAAATAAATTAAAATATTCAGCTTATAGAAAAAAGTCCGAATGAACAACTGTTAAGCTCTGCAAAACATTGTGAATAACAAATTGTTGATTTTTCCAAATAGTCTTACTAAGATCGTTAGATCACCAGAAAACCCGTTGGTTGTTGATTGAAATATACCTAATGGTTAATTGTATCTACATATATATGTATATGTGTATTACGAGCAGGCCTGCCGAGAGAGGGGGAGAAGGGACAAATTCCTTGTGGGGCTCAATTCTGTAAAAAAATATAGCAAGAATATATTTATGAAAAAAACACTTCAAATAATGAACCTGAACTAAACTATAGTTGTTTTAAATGTACCTATATACTGATGTATTTCAGGTACAAGTTCCTTTAGCTCTTTTTTATACATATTTTAAAAGAAATAAAAGGAGCGGAACATTGCCTTCATAAGCATCCATTTTTCAAGTAGTACTTTCACAATAAACATTATTAATCAAAAACTGGAAAAAGTTTAAATGATTTTAAACCTGAAATTCTTAGGTTATCACTCAAATAAAATATAAAAAAACAGTTTCGAATCTATCCTTAAAATATTTTTTAAAATATGTTACTTCAGTGTAATAATATTGGAATACATTTTCACCTGTAGATGTATATTTTTTCTGGCAGGTGCTAGTAAAATTATATGATTTTAATTTTTTTATATTTTTGTATATGCGATTTATAAATGTTACAGTGCATGTGTAATTTTCGGTAAAGTTATATTTTCAACAGTAAATTCCAAATACATTTTCACCAGTTGATATATATTTCTACTAGCGAAAATATAATTTAGCTGATAAGCTGCTCTATAATGTCTATGAAACTCAATTTGACAGTTGCGAAACGTCCATTTGCTGTTCAAAACCAAAACCAACCTTATGAAAGTTCTAAAACTAATTATAGTTTTAGAACTTTCATTAGGTCAAGTCCAAAATACAAACTAAGCCAACAATAAGTACGGACAGACTGCTCCATAGTTTGTCTGTATTTCGATATTACACTATGTTTTAAAAATATGATAGTTATCCTTACCGATATTACTATGGATTTCTAATGTAAGAGAGCTGATCAAATAATATTCAAATCAAATTTTGGTCAATAGGAGAGCGCAAAAACAATTATCACTTCTCAGAAGGCAAAAATTCACGTCAAAAGCAATAAAATCGTGTCGGTGCCGTCGCAGTGGGAACGCTCGTTACCGAGCGTTCCCACTGCGACGGCAACGGCACGATTTTATTGCTTTTGACGTGAATTTTTGCCTTCTGAGAAGTGATAGTTGTTTTTTGCGCTCTCCTATTGGTCAAAATTTGGTTAAGATGTACTTTATTCGATTTTAATTGTAATATTGTTATAAAAAGTCTTAATATAAATGCTTGATAATCGAGTGTTTTCACCGCGACTGGAAATTCACAATATGGCAACACTGAGCAGTAAAGAAAGTATGACTAATTATCTGATAAATATTATGAGTCGATAGTTTTAATAATTTTTAATGCCTAATTAAAATAATTCGCATAAAATATGATTTCAGATAATATGTTGCAATGGTGGTTAATTTTTATATTTATTTGTAGCATAGAAAGGATTAACTTTTACCTAGTATTATTTATTTAAGAAATTAAAGTACGAGGTTAAAAATATATAAAATAGAATTTTAGTCATGAGGCCAGAATCATTCTTTTTCCAGCACTGGGAGCCTTGGTTATATTTTTATCGGTACATATAAATTTCTACTAGCGAAAATATAATTTTCACGATAGGCGCTAGTAAAATTATATATTGCTCTAAAATGGCTATGAAGCTCAATTGGTCAGTTGAAATTTTCTTTTCAAATACAAATTGAACCTAAACGAATTAACCAAGTCCATCTTGACCTAATAAATGTTTGGGTTTGGTTCAATCTATTTTAAATATTGTAGTATTTTGTGATTTTGTGTGACGTCACTATTTTATGAATCTCTGAATCTCTGAATTACATACCAGATCATCGCTTTTGAATAAATACAGTTTTACTGATACTTAGCAGTGAAATTGTATCAAGTTAATAAAATTATATTTATTCTAGGGACATATAATTTCACTTGTAATACACACTGTAACATAGTATATAAAAAAAACTATTAAATGTTTTTATATATTATTTTCTTTGTAGTAAAAAGTCTGTAGTTGAAAATTGATACAAATATAAAATATCTGGATTAACACTCACGATAAAGTCTCATTATTTATATACTTAAAAATATATATATATAAAAAAAGTAGAAAATAAACGATAAAATTATTAATTCGCGTGTAATTTTACATATGAATCTTTGTAGTGAAATATTGTTTTATAGGATCACTAATAGGCATAATATTCTTTTATGTATTTTTCAAGTCCTTTGCCAACAACATTTTTTTTCACTAAGGTAGTATTTATGACATTATGTGTTAAGTGATTATAAGAGAAATATGATTCGGCAAAGTCCTTTATTTTATGGGATACACAGAAATCATAAGATTTATCCTTATAATACACGATAAATTATTTATTTTAATCCATATAACATTTAAATTATCCATTAAATCTCTGTTAAAGAATAAATATTGAATAACTGTTTACGAGGGAACACGAAAACTATTTATTACAATGTTAAATATAATATTTTTAACATGTCATTAGGTATTTAACATTGTGGCACCATAATACTTGAGTAGTATAATTATATGTAGTATTGATTTTAATATATACAATAGGTTTTATTATTTTTTTCTTTAAAAATACGGTCACCACAGTTTAAAGATTGAGACACGACCCAGGGATTAAATAAATTACATTAATATGTAAGCGTGGAAGAAACGTTTTACATTTTTTATTATAATCGCTAATAAATTAATTATTAATTTAAATCACTACCACAAATATAATTGTTTAATGGCAATTTTAATCAATTATCATAAAAAATATATATTGTAAATAATAGATATTAATGTATATGATATATTTTTGGATAGATCAGAATTGTTTTTTCGTGTATAATATTTTTTAATATTGCGTAGAAGATAAAGCTTATCATAAACAATTTCAGTTACTATTATTACTCTTCAGTACATTAAAAAAAAAAAAATTTAATTCCATTGCAATGATCGAAATAAATGGTAGTCCGAATGAGTATGTTCTGGAGAATAATGTGGATGAGATAAAATCTTCCAGTCAAGTTCCTTGATTTTATTGTGACGTAATTTCGCCACATGACTTCTGTTGACAAGTGCATTTTTTACTCTCTCGTTTAAATGATCCAGCTGATCACATTATAAGCTTGCTATTGTTGTTTGCCATGGGTTAAGTGTTTCGTAATGCACAATCCCATTGCAATCTCACCATATACACAAAACGCGCTTCGAGGTAGGTTTTGTTACTTGATCTTTGGATAACCACTGTCTTCAACGACGATTATTGTTGTACAATATCCATTTCTCACCTTTGGTTATCAAATGATTAAGAAAAGGCGACCGGCTTCAAGATCCAGAACCACTTGGTATGTGCGGTCTTAGTTTTTCGGCCAACTGGTTTTGCTTCTATTTTTGCAGCCAGGACATCATAGTCTCCCACAATCAGAAATATTCTGGATATCGTTATATTTCCCATTCGATTTTTTTTAAACCATATGAATATCTAATGAATCACATTTTTTTTATTTAAAAAAATTGAAAAACTGAGGTTTATTGATTTACCTTTAAGAAAAACATACTTGCACTTCAAGTAATTCTCACCGTATTAACTTTTCGTTGTTCTTTTTGATAGAAATATTGCAATTATCTGCCTAAAATTTATCGATATCTCCCTGCTCTTAGTGTATATATTTTTTGTGTTACAAGTATTATTTGGTACTTGGTTATGAATTTTTTTATTAATAAAAGCGAGAGCGCTATGCAAAGAAACGATCAGAGAAATGTTCATTTTGTGTGAATCACAAATGTGCAGCGACCAGACGTTTCACCCAAACATGCCCGTAGCCATGTGCACATTCAGAATTGCTCAATTGCGCAATCATGGTATGAAAATAGAAGCGGGGTGTTTACATAGAGCAACTGTAATCGACAAGAAGCAGTATGGCGAATTTTCAATGCATGACATAACCTCGGTGCAGATAACAGTTTAGTCTAGTTACCAGCATCCGCTTCTAAAGATACACCGTCAATCGTTCGCAAATGTGGGTGTGCATGCGCACCTTGCATTAACGTATAGGCACACATACGTAAGCGTATATTCAAGTTTGATGCGGATAATTGCTTCGACCGTTCGTTTGGAACTGGTCCGCGAATTGGCATAAAAAACTTGCCAGCCAGTCGGCGCAGACAATGTGCGTTCTTATGACATAGGTCAAGTTCTATTTCTATTGTCAGGTGGTAATGAATCTCGATTACGTCAACGGAACAAGCTTTACTAGCTCAAGATTTGATGCTTTATACATAGGTTGTAGATAGACAAATCTGTACTTGAAAAAATGATATTTTTAGATACTAAACCATGCTGTTTAATCTTTGAGAAATAATTCAAGTCTGTCACTATTGAAATAATATAAAAAAAATATTTTATATGAAACCTTATAACAAAAAGTAATACTTTGCTACTGATTTAACCACGATTTTCTGCATTCAATTGTATGTGTATTCAAGGTTTTTAACTACTGTTTATTACCATATAATAGTAGTATGCTGAGAAGTTACACAAGAAATTCGCTTTTATGAAAACCGAAATTTAATCATTTATAATTTTACTTTTAAAATAAAGCTTAATTAATGCGTTTATTTACTACCAGAAACTGTATCATATATCGCAGATTTTTTAGTAGTGTAAAAAATATATAATATGCTTTTGGTTTAATCCGCTTATTGTCGCGTACGGCCTGCACCGGCCGAATGTGGTACAGGCAGTTCTCGAGCTACGACCATTCGGAATTACGACGAAAAAAAAGTTGTAAAAAAATTTTTTTTTATGTCATACATAATTTCAAGACTGGTTTGATAACTGTTTCATTCCAGAAGTAAAGAAGAACTGTGATGAAAACGACATAGCCTTTAAAATTTTATTGATTCTTGTCAATGTGGTTTATTTACCTCCAAACACCACCAGCATTATACAGCCGATGGATCAAGGGGGTATTGCTAACTTCAAAGCCCATTATTTAAGAATCACTTTTGCCCAAGCAATTGCAGGAACAGACAAACATCAGACATTGAGAGAATTTTGGAAAAATTACAACATCTTTCATGCAATAAACAATATCTCAAAAGGATGGTCCAAAGTAACGACGAATTGTATGAACGGCATATGGAACAAACTCTTAAAAAGATATAATGACAATATGTATTTTAATAAAGAAGGGGAAATAGATGAGATAGCAAATATTATCGTAAAATGTGCTCAACAACTTAATCTGGAAGTTGATAATGAAGATGTAATTCATCTTTTGGAAAATGATATTGAGAAACTCACAAACCAAGATTTGATTGAGATTGAGGAACAACGAGTTGCAGAAAAAAATGTAATGGAGCTAAAAGAATTAGATGAACTCTAAGAACCACCAAAAATATTTGTGTTAAAAGACATGGCTGCAGCTTTTAGCCAAATCAATGATGCTATTAAGAAATTTGAAAAAATGGACAAAGACATCGATAGATCTTCGAGGGTACACGGCCTTATTCAGCAAGCACTTGCGTGTTATTATGAAATTTATAGAGAAAAGAAACAACAAACTGTACAAACAAACCTGGATGTTTTTTTAAGAAAAACAAGCACTATCACTGCACTCGCTGAAAAATCTTAAGAAATAACAATGGATATCAGTAGCACAGATGATAAAAATCCTCTAGATCAATTCTTATAAATAAATTATTTATGTAGATATTTGCTAAAAAGTATTTAGTTAACAACTTGAAGTCAGCAATAAAAGTGGTTTTTGTATTTCGCATGTATGTATGCATTGTTTTTAATTATTTTTAGTATGATTTTCGACTTACGACCTTTTCGAGCTACGACCAAGGTGGTGGAACGGAACCCCGTCGTAGCTCAAGAACTGACTGTATATTATTTAGTAAAATTTAATGTTTTAACCAGGCGCGTATAGTGAGATACAATCCATTTCGTTCGCTCGCGTGTTAAGTGACGAGAGTGAATGAGAAGAATTGGGCGTGCGGAACGCATGTAATACACGCCCTTATCTCTCACTCAGTCTCGTCACTTAGCTCGCGAGCGAGCGAAAGTGAATGTATTTTTTCGATTTTAACATGCATGAATATTAGAGAACAACTATTTTTACATTGAAGTTTCTAAAAATAAATTGACCCAGCAAAGTTTGATTTCATAACAAAATTTGTTTATTGCTACATTTCCTGCTCCATAACATGTATTTGTGAGGTGTGCTATATTGTTTTATTTTGGAAATAATTTTTTGACAGTCAAGTGGCATGATTTACCCACGATGCAATATTTAACTGCATTAACTTAGATTTAATAAAACCAATGAAAAATGCCAGGTAACGCGAATCTGAAACGTGTGTCATTAGCAAAGCGTCGCGCTCTAGCGATTTTGTCCAGAGCCGGACTATAATTTATATTGTTTTTCAGTAGTTTCATACTTAAAAAAATTGTGCTAAATGTGGCATTATTGAGGGCGTTTAAAGGGGGGGGGGAAATCGGAAACAGACCACCTTTAAGCGAGCTCACCCACCAGAACTTGACATACATCGCACATGGAGAAACATATTAATGCGATTTTAATTTAAATTGTAAGAATCTATTATACATGAAATCTAGATTAAAAAGAATTAATAATATTCTGTCGGCCTTCAATGTAAATTTTTGATAACAATGCCACTTTTTTCCGTTATTCAATAAACATCTTAAATTTCTTAAATTGCAATTAATTGTAATGAAAGTCTCACATGTAAAAAGTTAAATTCTATCATTTCTTTGCAGATAATAATGTCACTTTTATTCCACTATTCAATACAGACTAAAACATCTTAAGTTTATTAAATTGCAACTAATTATAATGAAAATCTCATATTCCAATGTCACTGAAAAATAAACGGTATAAAGTTAAATTCTATTATTTCTTTGCAGACCTATCAGAATATATGTAAGTGTATGTGAATAAAATTATTCGTTTTGTATATATCAATATTTTACATGATATCTAATATCAAATACTAAAAGATAAAAATATACTTGCTTGTATATAAAAAAAGTTTTTGCATGCGTTATTCTTAAACAGGAATACATTTGTATCACGATCGTGGTGAATTTACTGTGGTTTATTTTAACAGTATTGCGTCAGATTAATTTATATTTTTTTGGATACCTTATGCGTGTTTAAACTCAAGACCAGCAATTCATATGAATAAGCAATCCAATTTTTTGCAATTTACTTCAAATAAATACTAAATGTGACTTGACTGATATTGATTTAAACATTGTCATAGTTGCACATAGTAATAATTTGCGGCAATTCTTATTTATTTCTTATTAAACAATATAAAATGCATATTTTTAACGATAATTGACCTCGTTCTATGCTGCTTCTATTTGCGATCTGATTTCGGGAACGAATTGCCGACGTAAATCGGGATGTTGCTGTATATCCTGTGTTGGTTTGTATATAAAATATATGATATAGAGTTTTCACTAAAATATTATGTATACTATTTGGGTCATAAAACATATATATGATATACGATGTCTATACTGTAATATAAAAGTGAGCCATTTCGGTATCGCTCGTAGGCAGTGTCAAAATGTCCATAAAACCGTAGACTATCGGCTCTTTTCGTTTCATTTGAATTTCCAATAGTGAAAACAATGTCGCTGAAAAAATCTAAAATTTGAATACAACAGTTTCGAAGAGATCTCTTTTTGAGGCACATAAATGAAAATTTATACTTTGACAGGCGCCTATCGCGAGCGTCGGATTTTGATAATAAAGTAAAGAATATGTTATAAAATTATTTATAAATTTACTGTATAAATGAAGAGTATTCCAAATATATTTTAAAGCAAATTTAGTGGTATTGAATTTGTAAAAAATATTATTTGATTAATTGTATTAATTTTTTTTTGCTATTTTTAATACTTATACAGTAATCAATTAATTAACTAGGCTGGGAGACAGGTTTTAAAATATATATAATATATTTATAAAACAGATTATTTTTATTTATTAAGAAAATCTGTGATCCACGTTTGCTTTTGAGAATCCTCCAATAAGTTTTGAACATCAGTATTTTTTTAGTAAAGCTATTATATCGTTATATTAGAATCCTTATAACGAATACCGAAAAAACAAAATTCCCAGTATATTTTAAATTTGTCCCCGAAAAACTTTTCGGGGACAAATTTAAAATATACTTCGTTACAATGAAAACTCGTTTTCATTGTAACGAAGACTGATCTCAGTATAACGAAATATTTTGACCTAAATTTAAGAATGACGTTACAACTTGACACAATATTTCTCCGAATTCAGTTCATCTTTTACTTGGCGTGCTCTGGATGTGAAGCGACATTTAAAGTGCTTCGCCGATCCTCAAATTTTTTTTATAAAACATTTTTTAAGCAAATTTTATTGTGTTTATTACAGTATCCTTAAAAATGGACAAAAAATGATCTTGTAAGAGGTTATTTTGATGCTGCAGTAATATAGTAATTAAAGATAAAATCATCTTCCTTACATTCAGTATAACACAAAATTTTCTTTGGATCCGTGAGCTTCACTATACTGAGATTTCACTGTATTATAAAAAAAAATATTATCATTGACAACCCGGATTTAAATTTTTCCATTAATCTGCATATTTCAGATATATCATTTGCCTCAGTCTCTTCAGAATCCAATATATATTTTTATACATTAGGAAGAATTTTCCTTTATGTTCGAACAAGTGTTACTGGCTTTACTTTTAACCAAGATTGTGCTATTCGATGTATAGCATCAAATGTCGTCATTTTTTTTCTAGAAATTGCTCAAGTCATTATCTTTCTCAGAAAAAGTTTTGGGAAGACCAGCGTGGTAATGCTGTTTCATTGATGATACTCGTATATTGCAACCATGAGACTGTCGTTCGTTTTTAATACACTTTCATTCGAATGAGAAGTAGAGTTATATATTAATAATACTGCTTTCTGTAGCCACTTTTTACTTAAAAAAATCACTTCCGGAACACATTTGGTTTTTTAATAATAATCAACATAATTTTTTTATCAGTCCCATTAACCCTTTCGTGGCCGGTGGGAATACGGTTTCCCACTTTCGAAATAGCCCTAAAAAGATCAGTGGGAATTACGTTTCCCAATTTTATTCACTACTGCCATCTAGAATTATTATTAGGTATTACGATAAAACATTTACCTACTTCATCGATTGAACTTAAAAGTGGCAGTTGAGTTTAAAATAACACGATTTATATTATTTCGAGTCTCGTGTGTTAGATAAGTTGAATTTGTAACAAAACTTTTAAATTTTATGGACAATAAGGATTTTGACGGTTGATTTGAGTTATAAAGACATTTTTTTACTGTATGATATATAGATTAGGGGTGATTTGATCTGAATTTTAAATTAGCCTTTAGAATATCTCTAGAAAATTAGTTGATCGGCAAGTTTTGTACGCTGAAACGACCATCAAGTTTTTTGGCTAATAATGCCCGAGTACTAGAGAATATACCCCTAGAATCTGTAGATAAGCATATGCCTCTAAAAAGTGAAACTTTCAGAAGGTGTAGACTTTGTAGAGTAAAAAAGAAGGCGAAACAAACTAAATGCATGTGTAGAGGTTGCGATGTACCACTATGTATTTCATCATTTTTTGATCTTTTTCATAAGAAATGATTTTATTTTTATTTTTACCTTGATAATATTGTTTTTCTACTTAAAATAAATTAGGTAAATAAATTAAATTCTTAAAAAAAAAAAAAAGTTTTTCTTTTTTGCGCACAATTAGTACTCTACCAAGTATCAGTGGGAAGTATAGATCCCAGTAATTTTTTTATAAGTTCCAATCGCTTTTTTTTAATATTTTTTTTTCTATATTTCTTAATAAATAATAATGACTAAAAAATGCAAAAATTTTTTTAAAAAAATGAAAAAAAAAATTTGCGCACGAAAGGGTTAAATGGTCTAACACATGACTGTAATACATTTTTAATAGGTTGCTGGGAGTGTCCTTTTCTCCTTACAAAAAAAGCGTTTTTTTTAAATATAGCCTTTTTTAATTGCATTATAGATTTTATTTCCTAACTGCAAATATTCTTAAAATTCGTTGCAGAATTTATTAGTAGCTTCAACACAACCAATGGGACGTTATTCTTGTATTGTAAGTTCTCATATAGCATATCCTTGCTTAAATCTGGTCAGTCATCCAGATGAGGCGTTAAAATTGCCTTGAAGCCCCAATAAATAAATAAAAAATATTGCAAGGATTATTGGGTTATAGTAAAATAACAAGTGTTCCATTCCTTGGTTTACTTATCCTTCTTACATTCGAAAAGTTTTAAGATTTGAATTTTTTTGTCATGTGTATGATGTTACGGTGGATTAAAGCATTTTTAAAAATTATCTTATCTTTTTACTATACATGTAAATTGTGATGCTGAAATCTAAGGTGTTGTATATTGTTATACAAAGAGTGCTAAATTTGATTATATTTCTGATTGGAGCTCTGATTCATATCATGTATTTATTTATTCTTTTAGTTGATTATTTATTATGCAATATATATACATATATAGACAAAAAATAATATATCCTAAAATAGGACAAGTCTCATGATACCGTTTAGCAAAATCAATCATGAAAAATATTTTTTAAGATAATGTAGATATATTGTTTATGCATTCGCAATATATTATATTATCTTACAAAACCACACATGAATTGAATTATACAATTTCACATTAGTCATTTATATTTAGACATTGATGTTTTTAAAACACTCTTGTTTGTAAATTATAAAAAGCTTCTATAGCCACTAGTGCTGCATTAAATCTTTAATTAAGCTAATTTTAAATGCGTCACTCGATAAACATGATTATAAAAAGTGAATGACTTTTCAATAACTCGTGGTATAATAATAACTCAGTCATCGTCCGAATGATGGCGATCGCTGCATCATCGATGCAAAATCGATGCATTCGACTGAGTTTTTCGACAGTCATGCCAGTCGTGATTAATTGCGCCCGCGAAAAATGCAACAGAAGAGAAAATTCTCCAGCGTCACGCTCGTGACGCCGAGATCGAAGAAGGCTCGATTAACAAGTAGTGGAGATGGAAAAAAGAATGGGAAAAAGCCGAACGGATGGATGGGAACCAAAATAAGAAGTGCACGATATGTGTTCGGTGTTGGTGCACTCCACGGGGCCGAGGGTGGTCCACCCTCTTGTCTAGACACACCTCGCCGCTAATCCGGTCCGCTGATATGTGCATGTAATGCAAACTCATTATGTGCATGGGAGATGAGTGCTAAATGCATGTAAGCGAGGTTAATGTCGAGGTTAGTTGCAAAAAATGTTAGCGGTGGTGATAATAAAGATAATTCTATATCATGCTTAGTTTTTTTTATAATGAATGCATCATTGATGTTGTTCAAACTTATGTTATTAATTATTAATTAATAATCCAATTACTATATTTTTTACCCTATAATTTTTTTTCATACTATATATTTAGAGTCTAAACGAGCTTTATATGAATTTTAAAGTATGGTGCTCATCTGGAAAATAACCCTATTTAATATTTATAGAAATTGGTTGGTTTACTTCTTTTTCCAATGATGAAAAATATTTTTTGTTCCATGCTATAACTGAAAACTCAATAATCCGCATGATTCGCTTGCAAATGTAAAAAAACTTATTTAGTATTTTCAATAAAGATTTAATATTTAATTGATATAAATTACTATTTACTATTAAATGAGAATATAAATGAAAAGTATATATATTTTTTTAAATTTTATTTAATATTTGTTTAAGTATAGTATAGTTACATAATTTAAACCTTTATATATTTTCAGTTAAAAAAAATATACTTTTTTATGTCTCAGTAATAGGGTTTTAATATTTTCAGGTATTAAAAATATTGCTTCTAAGCAATATTTAGATGAAAATATGTTCTCTTAATCTTTTGAGTAGCGAGTTAATTAACTCACATTTTTATTTTGTTTATATACAGTTGGGAGTGAGTTAATTTTTCGTATTTTCCCATAAGTATTTCTATTGCTATTTATTTATTATTATTCAGTGATTTCCAACGTTTCATTGCTTTGATTTATTTTTATGTTATAATGAATTATTTAAACATCTTTCTATTATTAAATTTCGATTATTTATTTGACATATTTTTTATATATTATTCGGCTTTTGTGTCTTTTTTTTTTAAATTCAGAGGTTTTCAATAAAATATTTTTTGTTATGTTCCTTTTTTTCGTACTCTATAATTTATTGGTATTATAATTAATAAAAATAATTTACGCAAAGTCAAATTACAATACACATTATATAATGTTTTTCATTTATTATTTTTTTAGTTATGTATGTAAATATATACATTTTTGGGGTACCTCAAAACAGTAAAAGTTCGACCGCCGTACATGTACGTCTATACCGCTCAAAGGGTTAAAAGATTAAATTCAGAATAAAATAAAATTTGCAAATCAACAGATACAATTGTTATATTTATACATATCTGGTTGTATCATAGTTTCTTTTAATCGAAACTATTTAATATTGTTAAAAATGATAATAGCACAAATTTCACCCAAGTCTATTTCAACTACAAAATTCGTTCCTTCAAACTGAATTCAATATTTTTTTATCAATATTATTCTTGCGGTTAAAAATCGTGATATTTGCGAATCTGATCTTTTATCTGAAACAAGAATCTCTGTTACACTTTATTTTATTAATTATTCATCACAATTTTTTTTCGTCAAAAATTGACTTGCCAATTACGAACAACTATATGCAAATATATTTGGTTTGCTTTAAGGCTTTTTTTAAATTGTTTTTTTGTGTATTTGTTCTTGTATACTGTCAATTTTTTAAATGTTTAGTTTTTTAATGTATTTTAATATTGTATTCATTTAATAGATATAATTTTCCGATCATATCAAGCATATAGATTTTTTAAAGATCTATAAATTATTAAAAATCCATTTTTCATTGAACAGATTTTGGTCTTATACTAAGATATAAAATACAAACATACAATCTTTTAATTATATATTTTATAAATTTATAAATATGTTGTGTCGGTAATAAACGTTTTTCAGTCAATCCCTATATGCCGCATTTTAAATAACTGATGCAGAATGGTGGTTTTTTATTTATTTGACAATTTCTCAGAAATTCTAATAGTTTATTTTTGTTGAAAATTATGTTTTTATTATAAGTAGTGGTACAAATCCGCCAAATTCCCAGCTGCATACAAAGCATGTGCTGATAAAAGAAACAGGGGATTCTGGTTAACGCTCCGAAAACATTGTTTGACAAAGTTTTATGACCGACTCCAGGAAAAACGATTAACACACATTTGATGCTCAATAAAAAGTTAATAATATAGCGATCAATTAATTAGAAATAATCAATAATCAGTATCAATTTTTATGTAAATGCTATAAAAATCATACAATAAGCTATTGTATTTTTTGAAAAATATAATGTAATGGAAAATGGCCATTAATTAAACGTACATTTATTATTTTAGTCAGAGCTATAATAATATCGCATATACGATAAATTAATGATGAAATAATCATCTACTCGTATGTTTTAATACATGTTTTTTGATTATTACCTATAATTTAATTTGATTCCAAATTATTGTAAATACAATCAGTAATATATGAATAAATACTGTGTATTATATGTATTTTTTCATACATAACATATTAAAAAAAAATACTTGTAAATTTGTTCAGCAACTATTTCCTAATGTCTTGTATTTTGAAAGTTGTATTTCAAAGTTTCATTTCTAACTTATATATTGTTGAACAGTAACAGTTATTTTTTTGGACTTAATAAGTACCATACATGAAGTTTAGTCTTAAATATAATATATCGCTCTTAGAGATTATGCTAGATGTGTTACGGTGGGCATGTGAATGATTTTCTTGTTGTATGTTTATTGTCTCCGACGTTTGTGACAGAAAAAATATACTAAGTTGTCATATTTCATAATTTTTCAAGAATCGTTAGAGATATACTAAAGAGCAAATCTGGCAACTATTGCAAACAAGTAGAGCATATTGAATTTGGCTCGTCAACAAAACTTTGACAAATAAAGCCCGACAGTGTGGATCAATACAATAAATTCGATCCGAAACCTCTTTTTCAGCACCAATCCAAAGTTTTACAGAATTTCTCTAATTAAGGAATAAAAGAAGGGATTTAGTATAATTTTAAAACACAAAGTGTTAATCCTGAACTGAATACATCTGAAGATGTCTGATAAAATTACAGGCGAAGAGTCGGGAAAATTACACAAGTAATGACGCAGTGAAAACCGCTATTATGTAAATTCATTTATTCATGATTATTTAAAGCATTTATTCAGCTTTTAATTTTCCTTCAAGTAACCTAAATAATCAGATACTTTTCTCACTAAAACTAGTTTTAATAACTTCTCAATTTCGATTCTCTGCCTAATTTATGTGTGTGTATATACAATTGTATATACTTTAAAATGTGTTACAATTTCTTAAAGTATTAATATTTATTTTATAATGATAATTTAATTGTCTGAATGGGTCAAAAAGTAGTAGATAATAAATTGGTGCCAGCATACAAATGTAGCGAATCTTCCGTGCAGCTGACGTGTTTTTCGTTCGGGGTGCTTAATTGAGCTTCTAGCCTGTCGAAAGTTCTTCTTGTCTGGTGGTAAGCGTGCAGAAGTCACCGGTTGCTCATCACTTTTTTATGTGAATGTTATTGTCCGAAAAGCAAACATGTTGAATCATGCTAAGGGAGGAGGAGGAGGCGAGGTGAGCACGTGCAAAAAGTGTAACCTGTTTCTGGGAATTCGAACCCAAACAATGTTCTTACGAAGAATGAGACTTGACCGGATGGATATCCAGACTGACGATGCACTTTGCTCATCACCGAATTGCACGTCCAAGTCGTTTTTACCAACTTAGATACATCATGATCAATCTGACTCCTATTCTCTAAATTTCGTATACAGCTTGTGCAAGGTTTTATTTTTTAACCCTTACAGAAACGGAAAGAGTAGGAAATATAATATTAAGAGAGCTACATTGATGTTTAAATATAATTCATTCATGGATTTAGAGTTCTTATGTTTTAATAGTGTTAAGACAGAGTTTTTACAATTGAGCTCGTAAACATTATTATTTTTTAATATCTTGTACTTCACAGCGAAAGCTTTAGTTGATTTATTGTTAGCTACGCTTTAAGATTCTAAAGTTGTAAAAAAATCGTGTATTTGATATATTAGTATCAAAAACATTTAATGTTTTATTTATGTCCATTTTGTTAGATTTTTTTTAGGAAATATAATCTTTATCGCTTGGTAAATCCTTGTTCTTGTAAATTAACAAATATCTTCATAATAGCGTTTTATTTATGTTTATTAAATACTGCAGAATTTCACAGACTACTTTTAAATCTGTAATTAATTTGTAACACAATTTTTATTTTTTAATTTATACAGCTTCTAAATTTATTAGAAAATTTTCAATCATTTCCAATTTTTACTTTGGATTATTGGAAGCATAAATGCTTTACTTCTTTGCTTTATAAGAAATTGGAAGCTACAAGGCTAAAATAAATTCATTACAGAATGTTACAATCTTGAGAAAATTCAACAGCAAAATATAAAGCCTGTCTAACTAAACTCAAACTCAAATGAAAGTCAATTTTTAATTGATAAATTACTTTAATAGGATTATTAAAATACGTTGATAATCTAAAATATATTTTTTTTTGGTTGTAAAATATGTATAATATATTTATAATACAGATTATAATATTTTTATTTATTAAGAAAATTTGTGGTTCTCGTCTGCTTTTGAAAAGCTCTCTATAATTTTCTAACATTAGTACGATTTTTTTTCTAAGAGCGATTATATCGTAATATTCGAAATCCTTTTGGTCGATTTAGTACAATAAAGTTTTAATAGAAGTCAATGCCGTCTTGTGACTAATATTCTTGTTAGTATCTTCTTCACTTCCACTGAAAACTAAAAATATAAAATAAGACTAATAGTAAAAAAAATACATACTATTTACAAAGATTCCAAATTTGTAATACCTATATTTATTTCTGATACTAAACATCCCTCTAATATCTAATACGGATATTATTATATTATAGTATACTCTTGATACACAAATAATTGAAAAACATGGATTATTCGATCTATTAATTTTTATTTAATTTTAAAATATTTATAATAAAAAAAATTGATTTTTATTAGCTTATGAGAATTTAGCAATAATTTTCGAATAGCAGTACAAATTTTCACATGAGTTTTATCGTTATATTAGAACCCCCTTCAGTAAAGTTAATGCATTTTCTTAATTTGTATTCTCACTATCACTCCTTCCTCTTATCTCTGAGTGATAATAGAAACGATATTCGCAGTATTTAATACCCGGATGATTTTTATGGCAATCAAACCACTTTTCGATATTTTTATGATCGACTTTTTCAAAACATTTTTTTTATTATATCGCATCAGTCTCTTCAGAATCTAATACATTTATTTTCACGTTAAAAATCTATCTCCACGATCGAATAAATGTTACTGACTATACTTTTGATCATGTTTGGGCTATTCCATATATAATATATAATAAAGATATATTATAATAAGTATTTAATAAGAAATAAAGATGTACATAAATATAATACTAGAAATAGAGAAAATTTAAAGATAATTAAGTATAAGAAAACGAGTACGGCTAGGGGAATTATGTACGGAGGTTTTAATTTATATAATAGTCTTCCAAGAGAAATCCGAAACAGCAAAAATATAACGGGTTTTATAAATGGAATAAAAAAACACCTTCGTACATATAGAAATAAAATATTATAATATTAAGTCTTTATTATTGTATATTTTTTCTTTCTGTTATGTATTTTTTATATATTTTTATATATGTTTACTAAATTTGTTAGATGTAAAGATTAGCTATTAAGCTAAATAAATTAATAAAATAATAAAATAAAATAAATAAATATATATTATATATCATCCAAGATCGTCATTTTTTGCAGAAAATTGATCAAGTCATAATATTAGGTTTTGAGAAGACCAGTACTATAAAGCCCTTTCATTGATAAAATAACACATTGCTTTTTATTGGGTTGAATTAAACTTGTAACATTAGGCAGTAAAAAGTTTGCAACCATAAACTTCGTTCGTTTTCATATGCTTTTATTTAAATGAAAAAAAAAACATTATCTATTTATAGTAACAATACTGCTTTCTTTGGTCTATAGAAAATCTCTAGCTTCAGGAACTGATTTTGCTTAGAACCAATGTTCGAAACTAATAAAACTTATTATATAATACTATTCAACTGCTAGTATTTAATAAAAGTTTATATATTTAATTTTTATTTATATAGTATTCATAAATATATATATGTATATATATGTATTAGAGTTGACGATTTGCATGTTCATACTTTTTATCGGTTTAATTTATATTATATAATCTCCAGACATATAATAGAATTTTTTTTACCAAAAATCTGGTTTCTCCGTAAGCGTTACATAATACGACTACAAAAAACAGGGAGCGAGACATAGGAAGCAGGGGGGCAAAAAATAAAAACGTTCCTTTATACTTTGTAACTTTTCAAGGGCGGCGGCGAAAAGTCCCATTGTAGTTCGACTTTTTCACTCTCGACATACATAGTAATATTATACACGAAAAGGCGACCGGCGTCTAACGTTAAATTTAAGAACGGAGTGGAAAATTTATTATTCTAATAGCTTCATGTAATCGTAATCCTGTCGTCGTCCAGGAAAACTTTTATTATTTTCCTGGAGCCTGTTGAAAAAAATAACAATTTCTGTCGCCGTCAAAGTTTACCTGTGTTGAAATTAGTCTAAAATATATACCCTTTTAAATTTTAATCGCATCGTAAAAAGCCCCTATAATATCAAATTACTCTCGGACAATATTATATATAATATGTATATATAAATAATTTTGTAGTATGATTAAAACTATTTTTAACTAAAATATTGTTATACTTCCCCTTGTACATGCTGACAATTTTATTATCAAATTATTATTAGCGTTATAGTAATACTCGAATTTGATTAGTGTATAATTTTATTTGATCTCCCAAGATCATATACCATAAACTCAAAAATCAATGGGAGTGGTAACTAAAAATTGTTGTTAACGCAAAAATATTTTTCAAATCCGTATTTTAATAATAAAACAAACATCTACATATATCATTGAACGTAATTAAAATAATGTTTATAATAATATTATCGAGGTCTCGATTATGAGGTTATAAAACGCATTTATGATACCTTACATACGCATCTTGAATTGCGTAGTTACGTATCACAAAAAATATGCTATCACGTAATAATAATAAAGAGTACATTGCACATATGCGATTATCTGCTCTCATTTCGTGTCTAAAGTTTGATATATTTGTGTTAATCAACAAGTGCGTTAGATTTAATTGATTTGTATATTTATGTAAATAATATCTAAAATTGAACTTTGACTGACTTAATAGGAAAATAATTGTTATTTTATTATGGGCAAATTGTTTTGATAAACAGTTCTTAATATTTTATATAAATAAATAATTTTTCTAATTGATAGTAAAATATATAAAATTCTTGACAAAGTTTATATTTGTGTAATAATTTTTAGCTCTACCGTTAGTTTTTATAATACATTTTTGTAGAAATTTTTTCGTGTTGAAAATTTTCATATATTCAGATACAAATAATCGACATGACTAATTTAAAAAAGCGTGTAGAAGTTTATATTATATAGTAAAAGATTACCGAAAAATGTATGTGCAAACTGACTTAAATCTATCCTCAATTTTATATAATAAATAAAGAGGTGGTAAGATTTTATGGATTTTATATGAATGTAATTACTGAATATCCTTCTTAGATATTTGAAGTGGAAGTTCACAAAAGTTTATTTTTAATAATTTGATTTTTGACTTCTTGATCTATGAACTTTTATTTTACAACAATTTTGTAAATAAAGAGCTTAATCTTACATATCCCCTTCGGGGGTTCCTCAAGGATCCAATCTGGGACCTCTGCTTTTTGTGTTATTTATTAATGACATAAATACAGCAATTAAAAATTCAAGTTTTCTTCTGTACGCAGATGATTTAAAATTATATAAATGCATTCGATCTGTTGCGGACTCCTTCTCTCTACAAAGTGATTTAGACTCTCTGTGGAGATGAGCTTCCGTTAACCGTCTGCCCTTTAGTGTCGGAAAGTGCCATACTGTGTCATTTTCTCGATCCCGTTCGCCATCAGCTTATTTCTACCATCTCGGTGGTAACATTTTGACTAGAGAAACTTCCATTAAAGATCTCGGAATCACTTTCGAGAGCAAATGGAGCTTCTCTCTACACATACACGACGTCTGTGATAAATCTTCCAAGATGCTCGGCTTTGTTATGAGGAATGCCTTTCACTTTGACGATCCGTCAGTTATTCGCATCCTCTATGACACCTTAGTTCGTAGCATTCTTGAATCGGGATCTATAATTTGGAATCCCCGAATAGCCAAATATTCCCTTTTAGTGGAAGAAATTCAAAAAAGGTATTTTAAGATACCTTTACAAAAGGACATTTGGTTATTATCCGTACTTATATCCCAGCGCCTTTCTTTTAGGGGCGTTGGGATATGATTCGCTGAATTCTCGCAGAAAGCTGTATGTCGCTAAGCATTTTTTCAAACTACTAAAAGGTGCTGTCGACAATCCAGCTATTCTCGAGGAATTCCAGTTTTGGGTTCCGGAACATTTTCGAGAATCACGATCGAGACCTCTTTTGATGGCAGTTAGGGCTAGGACATCCGCACTTGCCGACTCGCCTATGGCTGTGGCCATACGGCTCTTTAATACGCTTGCATTACATATTGACCTGTTTAATGTTAGCTACAAGGAGCTGATCCAGTTTGTCTCATTTAATTTTGATATTTTATAATTTTTTGTTATGTTTATTATTTTTAAGTATTGTTCTATTTATGTATATATACGTTTTTTTTTTGTTTTATAAATTTAAAATTTGTTTTCGACCATCGTGGCGCATTGGGGTAACCTGTTAGGCCACGATGGTCTTAATTTAATCTAAAAAATAAATAAATAAATAAATATGCATGGACCTATCCATCTATACATTCATACGTATGCACCTTACTCTGAGGTGATGATGTTTTTTGCCTTGCAAGGAAACACCGTCTGAGGCAATCAGACATATTGTGTAGCTTCACGGACAATGGGTAGTAAATCATGCGCGAAAGGTGGCTGCTACCAGTGTTACAGTGGCGTAAAAAGCGGTGCGAACACGCTGCCATTAGCTTTAGTCAGGAACCTCAGCTGCCTGCTGCTACTTCTTTTGCCTTTTGCTTTTCCTTTGCGTCTTCTTTTTTCCTCTTCGAGTTGCATATATGCATTCGAGACCTTGCCTCACCTCGGTCCATTTCATAGCGCTCGTTATACCATTTTTTTAAGTTGCACTCACAATTTTAGAAGTTTAAGTTATGCACCAAATTAATTTTAATGTTGCATAATGATGGACGTAATGGTGATGCGCTATAATTTCTCAGAATAATAGGCTCTGGTTATTATTTAGAAACGAATCTGATTTATACGAATTATGTAGGTTTAAAGCTCTCAAATCAGAATAAGTGGAAGCTCATATATTACGAATAAAATTATATTTTGAGTTTAAGATTATCCGTGCTTTAATTTTTTTTAATTAATTTAAAAAAACTCATTTTATTCTTAAAAAATACGACTTAAATTTATTTTATTTAGGGTATTTGATTAAAAAATACAGTATCCGGAAAGTTCACTCACTGATAAATTTGTCGAATGGAAAATTTACCGATTCTTCAACATCAGTTAACGAAATTGGATTAATACAATAGCTACGGAAATATTAAAAAGATTAATTTCATATATATTTGACGGATAAAATGACAAACTTAAAAAATAAATGTTAACTGACGTTTCATGAATTTTAATAAATAAATCATTGGCGATCAATTAAAGAATCGTTGAACATTCTGTTTGACGATTTGCGGGGTTGGTAATTTTTCCATTCGACAAGTTTATTAGTCAGTGAAATGCAGTCGGTGAACTTTACTAGAATCTCATGAAGCTCTAAAATATTTAACAAAAATATTGTATAATATACATAATAGGTGTATTATACAATATTTTAATACTATATCTGTATTTCTGTTTATTATTTAAATTATTTTCTTAGTCTGCCTTTGCACTCGTATGGTATGCGACTTATTTTGTAAGAGTAATAAACGTAGATTAGATTAAAAAAATGTTTTTAAAATAGGTCTAAACAACCTGTCTATCACTGTTATTTGAGGGTAGCTTTGGTAATGATCGATATCTAAAAGTCGAAAAACTATCTGGAGAGTTAAAATAATATTACGTGACTTATATTAAACGCACTAATATAAGTTATTTAATTAGGCTAGCGAAACAAGTACCTATATCAAAAAGGTCCATGAAATAAACCCAACGAAAATTGTAAAATTGTATATATTTTAAAACATGTTACTTATACTTAGCCAGTAAGCCAGTAAGTGGTTTGATTGCGATTCAAACGATCCGTAATTTCAATGCATAATTAATTATGATATCATTTTTATTGTCACTGTAACTGTTTGGCCCTTATTCGCATATTAAAAATAACATAAAGCCCGAATTTTGTTAGAAAAGTTTTATATCCTGATGTTGAATTTTATCAAAGGATTAATATTCTGTAATAAATTTATTTTAAGCTTGTAGCTTGTGATTTAATTAATTTCGTTTATAAAATCCAAATTTTCTGCTTCAATTTCTAAAATCATTATAAACATTTTTTACAACCCATCCATTGAATTTTGATACAAAAAAGTTAATCTTTGTATTTGGATTAAATTATTTTATGATATTCTTGAAATTGACGATGCTTTATTGAACTATTTTAATGTTATTATAAACCATAAAAATAACTGACATTACATGCGACATATAGTATTGTGCACATAATAAGACTTTTTTCGATAACAAAAATAACTTTAAAATAAATTATACTACTATGTTGTAATTTTATTTTCAGCACGAGTACCAAATTATGAAAAGCAATTTATGCAATTTAAACAGTTGATACTTTTGGCTTCTGAGTCATTGAATTGATTAGCATCAATGTTGCCTTGATACATAACTTTTGATCAGATTAAGCAATTCTCATGATGCAATATTTTACATTTTAATTTATAACAGTATCATCATACGCTGACGCTAACGAACGACTTTACTTCCAAGAAACGGCCTCTGAAACATCTTAAAATAGCTTACACACCGGGACACAATGAGTCAGTTGACAAAAACAATATTGACCAGACAAGTTTTGGGGTGACCTTTTTTGGTCAACTCGTGTTTTCCTGTTTGCCCAACGGCCAAGGAGCAGACGAGTCCTTCAGATGCGGGCGATTTCGTCATCATAACAATAATTATTATCATCGACTTTTATCGTTTTTAATAACTTTTGTGTCTATATGTTTTGCTAATACGATCTGATATTTAAAAAACCCATGCCTGATTTTTAAGTTATAATTTTCTTTAAGTGTATATTATTGTAATTACCCTTTGTGTATCAATAAATTAATGCAATTTCATATTTTAAAATATAGTGTTTTTTCTGTATATAAGAATAACACTAAATATTTTATATTATTGTGTTTTATAAATTTAATTTGAATGTAAAATAATAATATCGATGTGAAAAATAGCTAGCCACTTTTTCGGTAAAAATATATTATATATGCTTTAAAAATCACACATCTTCAAATTGGCTAAAAATAATTAATTTTTTTTATTAAATTTATTGTCATTGAAAGATGTTTAAAAATAGCTATATCTGTCAGAAGTATGATGTTGTTGAAGTTGTCAATTAACACTTGAGACCGTAGATATGGACATCTTACAGGGTTATTTTTATTGATAGATTATGTATGAAAAATTAATATTGTCTAATAAAATACCCGCAAAAAGCATTAAATTATTATAAAAGTAATTTAGTTGCATTTAAATCTAGTAACGCGTTAATGCATTTATTAAATAATTACTAACAATATTTTGTAGTATTAATGAATTAGTTAAGAATTAGATAAATAGGAATTTTTCCTTTCATATGCGTGCTAAAAGTCATTTCATTATATGTATCGATTTCTTAAGTCTAAGTTAAGTAGTGCTTTATTTGACAATGGGATGTATGTATCACTAAGGTTAGGTTAGGCTAGGCAAATTAGTAGAAAAGTAATACAATCAATTATTATCTTACCGTTTGTGTTTAAAAAATATATATTGTATATAATAATACATATTTTTTTAAATCAAAATTAATTCCTAAAACTAAAATATTTATAAAATGCTAAAATGTGTAATTAAACATATAGTTGATATTTAATTTCGAAGACTATTTAATTAGATAAAACTATACCGGATATATAGGTGTAGTAGTAATTGTGGGTGGCACACAGAACTATTTTGCCGAGCACCGGTACCCACTAGGGCGCAATACATTATTTTTATGCCATCTATTGATCCATGTTCGAGTGTAATTCAACGTGCAAATAAATTTATAAGTTTTAAGTAGTCACCTGTTTCTTTGCTATATAAATAATGCTATAATTTCGAATTAAATAATAAAAATATGATTAACGTTTTTTGATGGTTGAAAAACTAGTTTTCAATGTTTTTATTATTATTTAATGATTTTAAACAGTCAAACATGAATACGTATCTAAAGGAATAATATGCTATAATAATTTTTAACAATATGTAATTTTACCACAACAATAAGATAATACATTTATTATAATGTCATAAAAATATAATTAGCGTTTAATTTTACACACGCTGTTTACATATATTTTTCTTAAAAGGACAAGTATTATTTTTGCAACATAAATTTTCTTATTGAAAATTTTTAGCAAAATTTTGATTAAGAATATTTTTAGTCGGGTTTGTATGATTAATTTCAATAGACAATCATAAATGTTTCATAAATTACTAAATTCAATTAAACATGTACTAGTTACGGTAACGATTTTCAGGAAAAAAAAAATTCTATTAAAAATTTCTTATATATTGTAAATAAATTATTTTATCTTATTTTTTATTTTTTTAAATATTAAAAAATCATAATAGTTAATTCAAAGTAAGAACGGTAGCTTTAAATAGCAGGTTAAAAAAAGTCAATAATTTTTTTAGTAAAATTAAAATAAAAATCTTCCCATATTTTTACAAATAGTGCAAAACTGTTGAAATAATTACTTGTCAGTATTTTTTTATATTTAAAAGTTATATTAAAAAACTATTTATGTATTTTTTGTACAATCGTAAGCCCGAAATTTTATTTCATACGCATAATTAGGAACTATTTCTATTAATTTCAAAACGGTGTCTTTTTTTAATCCACCTTTTTTAATTTAAAGATGCTTATTTATATTCTTTTTCTCAGAAATCTAAAAAAATGCATGATGTTTTTTTCCTTTTCTTAAGTAATCATCAAATTTTATTGTTAAAAATCATTGGTTTTAACCCTCTGAAAACATTGTTTGACCATAGTTATGACCGACTCTAGGAATAACGATAAATAAACATTTTATTTCGACTTCCTTGAACATTTGCATCTTGTAAAAAAAACTTAAGAATACAAGTATCAATTACATAATGATCATATTATTAAATTCTTGGCAAGGATTCGCTTACTAAATTGAACAAGAGTTAGATGTTTTTTCTAAATGCTTCATAAATGTGAGCCTGGGCTTCGTTACTATTTAATCATTAGATAATCTATTACAATTGTTGTTGTACTGTACCCATTTCTCATTTCCGGATATCAAATTCTTGAGAAAAGGCGACCAGCTTTAAGATCCAGAAGCTTTTAGAATATGCGAATACAAATTGACTTTTTCTTTGCTAAGTTCACGTGAAACTCATACAGCTCGTCTCTAAGCCTTTTCAATATTTTTAATATGCACTGTTGAATCGAACTGGCTTAGTTTCTCGGACAGCTGATCGTTTCAGTATGATTTACTTCCATTTCTGCAGCGAGGACATCATCGATGCTGGTCTCTCACATCCATGAATTATTCTTTATATCGTGATTTCTCGTTAGATTTTTTTAATACTATCTTTGACATTCACTGATATATATTAAATCAGCTATTACTTCACATATGTGTTTATTTGGCATTTTTTTTAAATAAATTAATATGGTATTCAATTTCGTATAAATTGTTCAGTTGCTAAAATTCTGTCATCGTAAATTTTTGGGCCCAAGTTTTTTAAATATCAAAATATGCAGTTTATACGTGCATCTGCACAGCTTTAATAAAATATGTACTCAAACTGATTGTTAAAACTTAGATTTTAAAAAAACGACATTTATTTTGAGATTACCTTATGTTTTTTCATATGCCCAAATTTCTTGAGAATATTCAAGAAATTGGGATTAGCTTCTTATTTATTGATAAACGGAAAACATCTTTCTAAAACAATGAATGAAAAAACCTCATGCTTATCCCTCAAATATATTGAATCTTACATCCCAAAATCAGTGATGCAATTTACCTTCTTTTTACCTAACATTTTAATTTGCATTTTTATATAAATCATTTTAAATTAATACGAATACTTACAGCGCTGATTATGAAATACTATATTATGTATATTTTAAAGAATGTCATACGTGAATCTATATTTAGCTTATTCTGAATATGATATGTCTGAGCAGAAAAAAATGTAAACAATTTACATAAGAGGTCGTCGATAGTGTGACGCGTTTGCAGCACTATCCGAATGATAATCGTCCGCATATCATGAATGAATGAGTCGTGCGGTCGCGTCGCGTGTCAATCGGTTGAACACCCCTGGCTCGCGTGAATGAAAGCACGCCGATGAATGAAGAGCAACGGCAGACGAATCGGCTTGTTATTTTGGTTTAGTAATAAAATTACGCAAATAATGCGTCTGCGGTCGAAGATTGCCTAATGGCTGCCAATCGTTGACCTTGAATGAATTACACATTCGCTACCTTCTCGCCACACACGTTTGTTTACATTAGTTATTTAACTTGCGTGCGTTATCGGCCGACGTCTTTTTGGCGATCCAACTTGCCGCCGTATCGTATTTGGTTTTGTTTTTCGGTTATCGTCGATGAACGATCTGAATATACGAACGCATTCAGAAACGTTATTCCGTGAACTGTTTACATAAATTGATCGAGATACACGTGTAAACGTTAAAACAGTGATTTAGTTATTGGATTTTGATAGACTGATCGATGAACCCCACCTGCAAAGTGACATCTATTTATTGAAAGATGCAATTATGGTTTATAATTAATGGAATAGATGACATTGATTTACAGACATCGTTTTAACGCAAGTTACAACGGAATATAAAAAATAAAGTTAACTATAATTCGTTAACGAACTTTATTTATTAATATAAGTATTGCATTAATCGCAATATTTTTGTCATAATTTGGGTTAAAAACATCATCTTTGTATCTATATTTATCGGTAGATACGAGACAGTTTACTCTAGTTATTTGCGGTGGATAATTATTGTATGTATTTGGCTTATTTTGTATGTAAAAGTGATTTTTTTTTGAGGTGTGTTTCTTGAATTGGCAACACTTTTTCCAGAAACAGCCAATTTGCCAGCTGAGAGCTCATTTATTTCTAGTTTGGTTTGCCATTTCACCATGAATAGACTTTCGCTAGAAAAAGGCTTGCAAATTTATTTTGAAAATCGTGGTTCAGTTCGTTACGTCCATTTTATGATTGACATAAACGTCCATCCGAGCAAGTAAATCAAATAACCATGGATCATTTTTGCACTATGCATACTCTAATTAGTCTAATTGATAATACGCACCCGCGGAGACATCGTACAGTGCTCACCGAAGAAGTTCTTTCTGATGTGGGGCGTAGTATTAAGGTTGACCCGAATGAGTCGATTCGTGGGCTGAGTTCATCCCCTTTATAGAAGATTTTGCGGAAAAATCTTAGTATACCAGCTTACAAGATCCAGCTCGTACAAAAATTGAAGCCGCTTGTACGTTCGGTGAATGGGCCGAAAACGAGATTGTTCTTGATCCTCATTTTCACCACAAAATTTTGTTCAGCGATGAAGCTCATTTTTAATTGAATGTCAACAACGTCAACAAGCAAAATTGGCGCATTTGGAGTGTAGAAAATCCACGCCGTCACATTCACAAAAAGTTAATGTTTGGTGTGCTTTATGAGCTGGTGGAATCATTGGTTCATATTTTTTCAAAAATAATGCCAGGCAGAACGTTGCAGTTAATGCAGAGCGCTATAGATCCATAATTACTGACATTTTCGTTACCCAATTGAATGGAATTAATGTGGAAGAGCTTTGGTTTCAACAAGACGGCGCAACATGCCACACAATCAATTTATTGAAGGAAACATTCGATGAGCGCATAATTCTCTGTGATAGACCTGTGAATTGGCCTCCAAGATCGTGTGATCTAACATCTTTGGATTATATTCTGTAAGGATATGTAAAATCGCTGGTCTACGCCGATAAACCAGACATGGAAGCCAACATTCGCCGCGTTATTGTCGATATACGGCCCCAGCTGCTCGAAATAGTGGTTGAAAATTGCACTTTCAGATTGCGCTTTATTCGAGTCAGCCACGATGGCCATATGCCTGAAATCATATTCAAACACTAATGGCATAAAAATATTTTTCCAATAAAGCCAATACCATGAACGTGACCACGATTTGTGTGTTTTATTTCATTTTAAACTATACCTCTAAAAATTCACTCACTATTGCAATAATCAATACCTTGTAATTTGCAATATTATGAATATAAAGTTTTTAACGAAAAATGAAAAACATACCAACAATGTTTGGTGATGGATGGTGTTTGCCAATTAGACACAGATGTAGTATTTTATTGAAGTATATACGGTGCGCAAGGCACGCACCGTATATACAGATATACGTATGGAATAGCAGCCCGCCAGAGTTGCCAAGATAAAGTGTGTCTGTCACGGAAGTGTTACCAGGGTGCCGCCAAGTTTTGGCTATAATAAAACCTAAATAAATACATGTATATGGGCCCCTTACAAATTTTATCAATAGGTAAATTCGTTCAGGTTAGTTTTGATCCATCTCTGATCATGTAGAAATCCTTTTGTGGATAAATACAGTTTTAATGCTACTAAGCAGTTAAATTGTGAATAAAATGATTGTAACATTTCACTGGTTGAGCTAGTGAAATTATATTTATACTAGTGAAAATAAAACTTTTCTGTTTCTGCACTTTCAATGTAACATACACATAGTATATGCATTTATTTTTCACCTATACATTTTTTTAATATTTATAATGTTTTTGATACAGTTTTATTTTATATTTAATTTAATTAACGCACACGTTATTCTGTATAATATTTACTTCAGAAATTTGATGCAACACGTGTTTCTAATTGTCACATCAATCGACTCGATTTTCGAATTATCTGTATAATGATTGTTTCGCGTCAACGAGCATAAGATTGCGTGTTATGCGTGAGGACTAACAAACACATCCTGTGTAAGACAGGGGTAGTCATTTCAACTTAAATAAAATATTTTATACTTTATTTGGTCCGTCTAGAAAACTGCCTTTTAATATTTTATTAGGAACTGAGACATATTTATTTAAGAAAAGCAATGGAACCTGTGTTATAAATTTAGTATTTTTTAGTTTTTAGATCTAAACTCACCCTAAAGCTTAGGCCGAAATAATTGAATGTGTGGGTTTTAAGATCTTTCCCAAAAGGAATTTGACTACCAAAATATTTAGAGCAACTAATTTATGTATTCTCAATAAATATTGAACAGATTTTTATTTTTTAGGAATTACGTTCTCAGCAATATATTCAGATCTTAGTATCTTAGTAAATGAAGTACAGTCAATTTGTAGAATAAGCTATTGTTTACCACTGATATTGATCTCACTCGACCTCTCTCTCGGTAATAATAACACGTGGAATCCGTTCTCGCAATAGAGCGGGCAGCTCTATGGGAGTCGCGAAAAAACAAATTTCAACACGTGCAATCTCGCGTTGTCCGTAAACATCCGGGTCATTATGCGGACGCAGATAACAACACCATTGAGTTGGTGGAATCGTATCGTTCGATTCGTTTTCACACATGCTTGACACTGATCCTGAAAACAGCCAACTACAGTTTGAAGATATCGGAAGCAGTGGCGTAGCTAGGGTATGTGCCGCCAAGGGCGATCCTACAATATACAATTTTTTCAGGGTCATAAAATCAGCATTTTTTAAAATAATTAAGCTCTTGTTACTCGTGGATTTATATATCTTTTAGTGCATTCATGGTTAAGAACCACACTAGACGATCCCATAGCGAATATGCCGCCCCAAGCAAGTGCCGCCCGGGGCGGCCCCCCCCCCCCCCCCCATAGCTAAATGAAAAACATTAACATGGATACACTTTTTGACGTTCAATTATTATATTATAATTAGTTTAATTAATATAATATATAGATATATTGCTAAAGGTGCTTTTTTACTGCTTTATAAAAAATTGTAAAAATACGTGCCCTTCAGTATAACTAGGGAAGTTACTTTTTCGGTAATATTAAATTTGTTGTCAAATTCTCGAAAACAGTTGAGTTGTATCTGTAACATCAGTGCTTTTATCCAAAGCTATGGAATAATATTAGTATCTGTAATTATTTAAGATATAATCGTTTTTTCTACACATTTAAGATATTATTTAATAAATGGATTTTCCTGGTTTAAAAATGACACAACTTGCCTTGACTGATGAGAGAAAAGTTTTTCTCCCAAATATTTGTTGTCATGACATAATATTATTTCCAGATCATTATTTTTTAATATAAACTTATAATGAAACTTCAAAATAAAAATTTATTAATTTATATTTATTGCGTATTTATAAAATAATATATGTGTCAGATGAACTAAAAAAAATAAAATTAACTGCTGTTACAAAACATAAAAACAGTTGTCACATTTAAAATTAAACAAGCAATGCCTCTTTATTCTTAATATTAAAAAAAAATATCATTATTATTATATAACTAATTAATTCGATACATAGACAGATATAAATCGATACATACTTAAGAGCATAACTGTTTTCCGATTAGGTCAATATTTCAGATTTTTGATTCAGTACAATTAAAATTTAACATTTTGATTTCTGCTTTTACTCTATTGTGAAATAATAGAGAAGAAGCAGAAATTTACTTAACACTATATTCTAGTATTATTTTTATATTGTAGTAATACTTAAATTCAGTATATCTTCTATAGCAAGATTAATTTTTTAATGTTTTATAATTAATAATTCATAATAAAAAAAATAGTACCTTATAGACGTCGTATTTATTCAAAGTATCTCTTTGCATTAGACAAGGGGCGGAGAAAGTTTTTTATGCTCATTAAGGGTCATTTGGATATTTATAAAATCATCCGCGAGGCATTCAAAATTCTTAACTACAAAGTTATCATCTGTTTGTCATGCATGAACAGCAAAATTCTCAGAAAATATCATAAATCTTCGGTAGCCAGCTGAGCGTAACCCGTATTTTTTACTGGCAGAGGTGTTTATAGTCAAGGATATTAAAAAAATACATCATTTAATAATTTAATTTAATTTTTTATTAGAAATTGCTAGATTTATTAAATTTTGCTTCCTATCTGCGGTGGACCAACCCAACGGGCCGTATACGGCTCGTAGGCCGGAGGTTCCCCGCCATTGCATTGGACAGACATTCACTTTTCTTTTGCTTTTATAATTTTCTATTTATATCTGGCATCATTTTTACATTTTAATTTATTTTTTACGACCATTAAATTTTATTAGGGTTTAAACAAAAATATAATTATAATGTAAAGCTAGACGAGTTTATGATGTATTATATCACGTATCGTAATGAAGAATTTTGCAAAAAATATAAAAAATTCTCTTTAGAAAAAAAATGATATTTTTCGGTATTAGGACGTAAATCTTATCGTTGCAGCTAAAATCTTATACAGTATATTATATTAAAAATAATTTAAATATATGTAAGATAAGTACAATTGCACAAAAAATTGTGTCAAGCAGTTTCGAAACTCATTCATCTGACCTTGCACGTGAATACAACTACCGGATGGTTCAACTACTAAAATGCAACCCTATTTTCTACGCCATCGCATTATTGTATAGTAGAACAGTACTTCTCAAACTAAGAGAAAGACACTCTTAGCTTGAAAAACTTTGCCATGTTCTTCATGACAAGAAAACAGATCATTCTTCCTATTTTTTATGTGTTTTATTTTATATTTGACTAGTTTCTTTAACTACGTAAAAATTGAATGGTTCTGTGAATGAAAATATATAATATTAACATTTTTATTCTGATTTCATAAATTTTTAATTATCTAGCAGTTGATGGACGCAATATGGTCTACCCAAAACTGTATATAATTTAATCTTATTGTTTCTATGAATATATTTTTATTATGTTCTTTTGTTAGTTTGTGTTGTGGTGTCTGCCCTACACACGTAAATATCAAAATCAATAAATAAAAATACATTTTGGACAAATTTATGATATTTTGACATTATTCACTCAATGCTCAAAATATCTTAAACTCACCTTACAGCTTCTACCATTTCTTAAACTTTGATTCACTGATATGCCATGACCGATTTATCCACTTCGTATCTTCAATGTTTTCTCTCCCATGTTTAAATTCAGTTGTCTACTCTTTGACCACTGTATACGAAACACTAGATTCTCTTGAATTTTTTGAATTTGTGCTAAACCATTTTTTGTACACTACATGTTTAAAAGGTTGATACAGAGTTGCATTTTTGATTAACAGATTATCTGCACATGCAATGTTGACTGACATCTCATTCTTGCATGAGACAAATTAATTACATAAAAAATATATTTATGTACATATATGTACGTAGATATTATTAAATAATTTGCATTGATAATTCACGAAACACTATTTGAATATCGCTGTCATAGAGAGCATAGAGTACGCACGATGTCCCCCGGTTTTCTTGATCGCGTCTAGCGATTGTGTCAAAAGGAAAACGGTCCCCCGAATGTCGTTTTCGAACATTACGTATTGTGTGTAAGTCGAGTGTCCTCGGGGCGACCGAGGGCTGAATTTCATTGTTCGAGTGGTGGTGCGCCACTCGAACGGTCCACGTGCACAGAATGCACTCGAGTTGCATGCGGGCGCTGGTGCATTTTCGCAGGGTTGAATTAGCTCATTAAATGCAGGCGGTGCTGCACTCGCACTCAACCGATTCGGGTCAAAACGACCCCCGACCTAAGCAACGAATGGCTGCGAGTGTAAAAAACGAGCGTACATGACACAAACGGGTTTTGGTTGAAATTTAAAAAAATCTTTTTATACATTAAAGTTTTTTCTTAAGATTTTTTTCTATAAATATGTATAACTTAATAAATGTCCAATATTATTACATTGAAACCATACATCAATAGAAAATTAAATCGAAAATTACTTTTTTGATTACAGTAGTACATCAGATCAATACTATGTACCAACTATAATATGTACAAGGAATATTTAGAAAATAAAGTACTTTTTTAATCAGGTGGCATATGTCACATTTTGAACAAACAGATTTACAATTTTTTACGCACTCGTTTTTCATAAGGTTCTTTCGGATAATAGTGACTGAAAAAAAAATATATTTTATATAGTGATGCTCTGGCCTCTAAATATAAAAATTTAGAAAGGATCCAGAAGTCATCGATTAATGACGATTTTGTCCTAGATTTATTGTTCCAAAAAAATAGTGATTTGGCACCTGAATATATTATTAATGAAACTGTTTTAATTAAAATAATTTATAAATAAAATATTTAATATATCGAAATAATAGTTGTTGTGGTATTCCAATGCTTTGGTTTTGCTAATAATCTGTTTTATTACTCGGTAATAGCAGTATTGAAAATTCCGGTATTATTGCAATCCCTAATCCTGGCTCAAGAATGCTACGAAGTGTCATACATACATACATGACACGAATAACTGACGGATCGTTAAATTGAAACGCGTTTCTCATAACAAAGCCGAGCTTCTTGGAAAATTTATAAAAAAAATATATATTAGAATGAAACAATTGTGTACTTGAGCGACAAAGGTAGTCGTTTTTTCTCTCAATATACCAGTTACTAGGGCCGAAAATATGTTTTCGGAAAACATGATTTTGCTTCGTTTTGCCGAAATTTAATATGACTTCGTAGAATTAAAAATTTGCGAAAGTGCACTGGTGGTAAAACCTACGATGGGAATGGTTCATTCTTTATCATAATGCATCTTGGAATACGTGCATAATATTTTCTCAAAGTACATGAGGAATTTTAGTATTTATACATTTCGAGACAAGGGGATATTATATGGGGTGCATCTACCTATCATAAATTTTGCCATAAACATGTGTGTCATTTATTAAAATACAAGATAATGACAATTTAAAAAAAAACTTATTTGAGTTAATATCAAATTCACTGCTTCTTTTAATTTTCTATAAAAATTTAAATTATAAATCATCGGTTCAATTGTTCATATTTGAATTTATTGATTCTTTTTTTATCTGCGGCGCATTTTTTAAATGTAGCAACACTGAGGATATATAACCTAAGCCATATAAAACATTGACGTTTCTTGACATGAAAAGAGTTGTAATTTTATATATAAATTTACAAAAATTTAAAAAAACTGTATATAAAGTAATAAATTAATAATATTAATTTTAATGCCATCACTAATCAGTAATTCGCACAGCATTGTGTTATACATATTTTATAATGAAAGTAATTAATTAATAATTATTTATGATCAATACTAATTTTTTAATTAAATACTATTTTACAGGATTATACTTGATTTTCTGCACTATATTCAAGTATTAGAATAGTTGAATTGAGAACCCTAATCAATATGCAATTTTTTTAAAATTGGCCATCCCTAAACTATAGGGGATTCTTCTCATGCATGCAATAACTTTTTTAAAATAAAAATTCTACATATAATATAATATCGTTGTCAGTGATTATTTTTTAAATTTATTCAGTCGTTCTCACTGCAATATATTTTATCAGTATTTACGTAGTGTCGAGTGACATTACTCGCTGACCGAGGAGATCCGTTCGATCAGAGGTCAATAAGCCTATTTGGATCCCTTCCAAAAAGGCGTTTTTCACTACGAACGCGTTAATGAAGCGACTGAATTCGACGACGTAGTATCGGATATTTTCGTATAGGAATGCACGCGCAGCATTCAGATTGTTCTATAAATATTGTCGTTTTATTTCTAGCAAACATTCAAAATAGTCGCTTCCTATCCGGCGCCGACGATGGCTAATTCGCATTCCTCGCGATGTTTGTCCAATTCCAATCTGCCGGTGTATCCGGTGGATTAGTAATCGAAATTAGTATGTTGTTGGTAAATTTCAAGCGCTCAGAATCTATTTGTGCATTTAATTCACTGAAGTGTTGCATTGAATTTTACAAACCATGGAATGAAATGCGCTGAAAAGTATTTCATTCTGAATTTATGTGACATTTATATTGAGTGCTTGGGAATGTATAGAATTTTTAATACACTATTTTATTTTTGGGAGTCAGTTCAAATATTTAGGCGCCACGTAACTTATAATTTCATATGTTAATATATTATATAATATTTTAGTAAAAAAACAGATGTTATTTTTATATATTTATTATTTTTATAATCCGTAGATGAATTTTAAAACTGTATTAATTGTGATGAATCACAAATATGTAACTTTTTATTATGGTTGTAGGGCCTTCAAATCGGTAAAAATCGAAATTTTCGGTCATTTAGAAAAACAAAAACCGGCTTTTTTGACTAGGTTAATCGGTTCTTAACGACTATTTTTAAATTATATAAAGAATGTTATTTCAATCTCAAAAAATATTAAATCGACAATAACGAAGTGACAGCGATCTCTATGCTTCGTTGTCTCAACTCAGTAAAAGATTCCTTAATTATAGAAATTAATAAAAATACATAATCATTTCAACCATAAACAGATTTTAAACTAAATAGCGTACAGTAAATTTCGAAAAATCTTAAACACATTTGATCATATTGATTTTAAGTCATAAAATAGTATTTATGTACTTGTGAATTGCTTTCTTGAAAAATAATCAAGTAATCTCTACATTAAACAAGATTATACAAACATGGCACGTTGTCTTTTATTACTCATTATCACACTTCCACTTAAGCAAAGGCATTCCAAAACAAATTCGCTATGCAAACCTAAGGACACCAATGTAGACATATTCTTGTCGAACCTTCGAAAATCAACAATAACCGCAAATAAGTTAGCGCTCTTAACGGTTGTCGTTTCGTGTTTAATAAGCATTTTAAAAGACGTCTCTCGAGAACTCTTATCTGTTTGTGATCGCCTGTCAACAATGCACCAAGTGTGAATCTCGTCGCGCTGTTTACACTCAACGATAATTATTGTTAAATGGAAACAGCTTTGAGTCTCGCGAAAGCTCGCTGTTATTACTTTACTTTTGAATGTTCGTTATTTATTTTACCTGCGACAGCTTGTCGTTAATTTAACGCTCAAATTTTAACGTATTGTTTTTTATTTGCTTCAGGTGGAATTTGCTGGGAATCCATGGAGCGAAACGGAAAGTGCAAGGAGCTTTTAGAACAGCGAGTCACCATGGAAGAGTGCTGTTCTGCGAACCAACCGGCTGGAGCCGCTTGGTATGCCGATGATATGGATCCTGGAGCGTTATTTTTTTGGAGAAACTTGGGCGAAGGTGTACCTTGTACTGCCTGTCGAGGTAAATGTTAATTCATTATATCTATACATCAGTATCAGAGTTCAATATTTAATTATTCGCATCATTTGCCTGATTTTCAACTATATGAATATTACAATAATTGATATTCAAATATTCGTTAATACTATTATGCTTTTTTTTAAATGAAACAATTTGTATTTAGTCGTTTTTGTTCAATATACCCGAGTGATTAGTGTTGTTCCACAATCCATGGTGCGCCTTTATTTTGTTTCGAAATACGAGACAATAAAACGCTTGTTCTTCAAAACAACAAAAAGACATTTGTGAATAGAATGTTTATCGGCTGTATCTATTATGACCGAAATTCGCAGAATTCGTTCGTTAAACGAAGCAAAATGTTGAAAAGGCTCACTCGTTATTATCATTTAATGCTTATCTTAAAAACAGGCGTACGTAGCAATTTTTTTATTTGTTATTTCAAGTCGCGAAGATTTAATCTCAATTAGTTCAATAGATCGATGATGCTTAATTTATTTCTAGTTATTTAAATTATACGCAAATCCCCACAAAACAAACGCTGATCTTATGTACAATATAATTGTATATACAATAAGTTCGATAAAATTATGTGCTTAAAATGTTGAAATTAATTTTATCGCAGTTGATTTTATTATAGAATTTATCACTCTCATATTTACTATTTTAGTAATAATTCATAAATTGTGCACTTTAAAATCTAAATTATTATATAATTTTATCTTCTTTCATTTAAATTCAACTGTATGTATTTTAACATTCTTAACCTTTAAAGTTTGGACGTGTTCACATTATTTGACTCATATTTTATTACAAGTCATCTAAGCGTAACCGACGAATTAGGTTTCACAATTTAAATTTATATTTTGTACAAATTATAATATTTTTTTATTATTGCCTATATATATATTTAAAGATTTTTCTTTAATTAATTAGATAAACAAAATAAGTGATTTGTATATACAAAGAGCGGCTAAAGTGTAGCTAAAAAATGTAGTCCTTAGTCTCAACATAAGATAATTGATTATGCCAAGTTAAACCATCAACAGAGTCGGAAAATGCTAAACTCCAGATCCAAAAAAATTGCTGTATTTATATAATAGAAACAGAAAATTTACTATCTAAGTAAATAAATGCCGCAAAATAGTACAAACATTGCATCTAAAATAATTGTTAACGAAGGGGGGATATCAAATTTTTTTGTTACTCCGATAGATATTTTTCTCATTCTGGAGTATTACAAGTAGGGATTCCAATCCCGGGATCCCGAACGATTTTCAATACCTGATGAGTCCCGGGATTATAAAACAATCCCGAAATTTTCTGGATTAATTGATTTATCAAGCACAATCGAATTATTATTAACAAAATCGTTATATTTCGTTTACATACTTGCGCGAGTTGCACATGTCTTCTGTGGAACACCGGATGCTCGCGGATAATAAATTATTTACTGCGTTACGCATTGATGGCAGCATCGAATGTAAAAAATCATTGTATTTAAATGAATTTCGAGGGCGAAAAATATAAAATAACAAAACTAGAACTCATTTAAGGTGATAAATAATGTTTTAATGAATGTCAAACACAGACTAATTTATATTGAATGGTAGACATATATTATAGGTATGAACCATTATTAACTTTTTTTAAGTGTTTTTTCATAATAATGTGGAATTAAACTATTTTGTATAAGGGCCATCGTGACGGTGAGTTTTGTAATAAAAATTAAAATAAAATTATAAGCATTTACTTTATTGTACTTGAATTTAATATGCTAAGCCCAATACGCATTTAACTGTTTCATGTGTGTTTTAGCAATGAGGCTGTATTCCTAAATTCCTAATTCAAAGCCAGTATATGGATAATGGATAGTATATTGAAACAATTTCAGTATATAAAAGTATTTTAAACATATCTAATTATTCGAAAATATTTATCATATGTTAACACTTTCACCGCGGATGGCTTTTATAGGTGTCATCACGAAAATCGCCAGTACTCATTGGGCACCTAAAGGTGTCACAAACCTTTGAACCAAATAATATGGTTATTTAGTATAATTCAAGACTAAATCACTTGAATTTATTGAACCATAATATTTTTAATACAAATATGGCTTGAATAGGTGCTCCTCACATAGTAACAAATTTCAAAATGGCGCGCAAAATATCAGCCGTGGTGTAATTAATAGATAAGCATCATTTTTAGTGGGTGTTTTTTTAAATATTGCCTCATTTTTTTCACTTTATTTACTGTACATAAATTTACTTTCTATTTTAATATAAAGTATTAAAAATCTTTATACTTCTTCATAGACCAGTGCATGATTTTGAGAGTTGAATTGGAATCTTTTTGTAAGACTTAACGAGGTGAATTCTATGATTTTTTTATAAAAAAATATTTTAAAAATATATATATATGTATGTACAAAAGCATACAGATATATTAAATGCACAATACTGGTTCATAGCCATTTTCATTTTTTGCTATTGTTGGACGGTATATAAAAAATGAAAAATAATTAATTATCCGTAACTATAATTAAATCTAAGGAAAAATACATAAAACTTTAACAAATTTCAAAAAGAGGAGAGAAAAAATATATAAAATATAACATATACACAAAATTAAATTATTATAAAACTAAATTTGTAGACCTGAAACTAATGATGTTAAAATAGGTTAAAGAATTTTATTACTGATGCATGATTGGCGTGACAAATTTTTTATCGCGTACCATGACGCTTATAATTTTTTAAGGCTTACAGCTTGTACGCTTATAATTCTATACAAGCATCCAACAATTTTAATTTTTACAAAGCACATGATTTAATATTTTAATCATCAGTGTATGGCATGACAAGAACGAGATAAAAGATAATGCCAAACAAAACGCAGTGTAATTTTCGATAATTTGCAATGAATTTGATATCGACTGTTTTAAAGGCTTCATTGATCGTTTTTACTTTATAAATCAATCAAAATGAATAGGTAGTTAAATTTATGATTATTATTTTATATTATACTATAAAACATAATAAGCATTGAATTTATTTAAAGTTGTTTTATGAACTATATTTTATTATGGAGTGGAAGAAAAGAAATTTTGTTTATATAGATATTTTTATAAGATTTTTACAAAATTCATATTTTTATTATCGATTATTTGTTGCTATTTACGATTTACATAATTTAAATATGACAATAACATAATACATTGCAATTTTAAAATAGCAAGATATCTGCGAAGAACGATGCAGCTCCTGCGCTACTATTGATCGATAAACGCTCGTGGGTACCGCCGCTCGCCGTCGTCGGACGACAGAAAATATTATTATTAAATCGCCGCCAAGATTAAAAAAATAATAGTGTTTATATGAAGTTTGATATATCGTACTTGTTCGTGTAAACCATTACAACTAATTTGATTTTCAAAAAAACTTAATGACAAGGCATTTGAGATACAGACCCCTGCTTATAATACAATTTATATCATGTTTTACTTAATTTAATTTAAATTTTCAGAATCGTGTAGTGGAATGCAGTGTGGAGCTGGGCGCAGATGTGCTTTGCGTCGCGGTCGTCCCCGTTGTGTGTGCGCCCCTCAATGCGGAGGCTCATCCGGGGGCTCCGGAGGTCCTGTATGCGGAACAGATGGTCGTTCCTATAGATCTCTGTGTCGATTGAGAAAGCGAGCTTGTAGAAGACGGACCAGAGACTTAGCCCTGGACTATAACGGACACTGTCAAAGTAAGTTTAACAAATTAAACCTCTTTGTAATTCAAAGTTTTACCCCAAGTCAACTCCATTTTAAATTAATGTATTTAATTATAATTATGTACAATATATAAAAATATTTTTTTGCATATTTAACTTGAGAAGTTAAATTATATAATTATAATATAAATAGTATTATAATAATTTTAATTTGTTTTATTCAACGTAATTTAATTGAAACAAAGTAATATTAATCTTAATAAATTATGAAAGTTTATTATTTATATGAATTGTTTTGTTAGTTTTTATTCATTTATTATATTATATTCAATGAAATTTTATTATTATAATAATAATTTTAAGATATTATTTTAAATAACTGGCGAAAAAATATCCAGACATTATGGACATGGTTGCTGACAGTAAAAAACATATTTATTACGTGTGGACAAAGGACTCCTAAGGGTTAAGGCTTAATTCAGTGTTGATAGGTGTAGTAATTTGAGGTGTTTTATCCTGGTTCCAGGTTCTTGTGTGAATGTGCGCTGTGGTGCTGGAAAGCACTGTCTCGTTGACCAGGACGAACGCGCTCACTGTGTTCGGTGTTCGCGCTCGTGCCCGCGTCAGAGTACAGGGCTGGACTCGCACGATGGTAAACCGCTCTGCGGAGCGGACGCCAAGACATACCCTTCGGCGTGTCACCTGAGAGCTGCGGCGTGCAGAGCCGGAAGAAGTATACCCATCGCATATCGCGGACCTTGCAAACGTAAGTCAATCTTGCCTATTTGCATACATACAATGTTTCTGATTTCTCGAATTTTTTTATTTTTTAAAGAAAAAAATTTAACCTGTATTACAATATAATCCTTAAAAGAGTCATTGCTAATCATTAGGGATTCTGAAGTCTAATTATTATTCGTTTAAATCATGGAAAAAATTAACTTATGTTATCTGTGGGAAAACATAGATATGTATATATACCAGGCGCGTACGGTGAGATACATTCCCTTTCGCTCGCTCGCGTGTGAATTGACGAGAGTGAGTGAGAGATAAGTGCGTGCGTTATATGCACTCCGTACGCACTACTTCGCCGTACGCGTCTGATATATACATGACAGGTTAAAATTGATTGAAACAAATTAAAAATATTTTATTAAGTATTTATTTAATGGATATGCATAATACAATTTTTTGAAACAAAATTATTGTATCGATTTGATCATAAAAAACACGATATATTTACTTTGTTAGGGCAGAATAAGTTTTTAAGAACACCAAGGCATTTAAGAACGAATGAGATTCCTAGTTTTTGTGATAAATACTCGCTCGCTTTCGGTCGATGTTGTCTTAATTGTAAGCAATGATTTATACAAAAGATTTAGATTCAGAGTCCACTTACCAGTTGAGTCTAAAATCTGAAACTGTTTTTTTTTTTAAAGGAAATTAATAATAATTTCAGAAGGCAATAAAGTGGCAACTCGGCGACGCAGAGCTTCAGCTGCCAGTTTTATAGGAGCGAGTACTTCATAAATATTTTCCAATACGTGAACGTTTGATTCATTCCAAGTATGGTCGATGTCAAGATCAATTAAAGATTTTCTGAGGCAATTCCGTAATTTTAAAAATCTTTTTATCATGAGAATCAAGATATTTCATCTTGTCTTCATGTGGAGGTTTAAATTTTAAATTTATATATTTTTGTAAAATTGTACCTTTCATTGGACTTTTTCGAAATAATTTGATTATGATTCGAGTCTCATTTAGAGCCTTATTAAAGCTTAGTTTAAAACATAGTTTTTCATTTGGAATTCCTGCACTATTATTATTTTCAAAGTCACCTTCCTAAATATATTGTTCATCATCGTTGTCCTCTTCATTAGAATCTTCTGGTTTGAGACAACTCTGGCGAATCTCAGAAGAGAATGATTGCGACTTGATTGCTTAGCTTCTTAAACACACCTAAGAAATGTGTTCACGGTTTAAATAAAACGGTCCAGATAACCAAAGTGTAAAAGAACAATAGTAGTATATGCGCGCATCCTTTCCAAACAAATATTAATGTTTTAATAATGCTTACGGGTGATTAACGTAGAATGGATGTGACATCGGTAGTCTGTGAAATATTTTCAATTACTATCGCAATTGTCTGGTCACGAGATCTCATTTCTATTGTTGTAAAAATACTGTATATAGCAAATCGTTCTAGACTGTTATTTTATCTTTTTGTTTGTTCGAAATGGTTGTTTATATTATTATTTCTTATCTTACAGACAAGCTAAATTTAAATACTTGTAATAATATGTAATTTGAAAATTATTGGTGTTTATATTTTTAACATCAGAGTCGTATTCGTTACTCACATCTTAATATTATAATCAATAATTTTCTTTAGTATCTCTTTATAATTTCATTGTCATCGTTATAGTTTTGTTTTTGAATTATTTTTATTTATATTATACATATCTACTTTTAAAACTGCTAAATATATAGCTAAGTTGATAATGTATAAAGATAAAACAATCTAACGATTTTTTAAAAACAGTAACATTTTGTTAACAAAATTGTTGGGAAGTGAAAGATTTTTAATTTTGATGTTGCAACACGTTTAATCGCTAATATTGATCTACTCAAAATATTATAGCATATAGTATTGTTTCAATTTTTAATGAATTTAATGTGAAAATAAAATTATTGGAAAATTGCAGCATTTCTGGAAAAATATCAAAATACTGCTGAATGTAAATTTGTCATAAGTTTTTTTCTATGAATTTAAGTTTCTTGTTGTAGTTCACCTGATAAATATTGGTATAATGCAATATTCACGACAACAATCGTTTTGATGAGTTAGTTTTAATTTGTATAAAATCTGTTACATGATGAATAACGTATGATACAAAATAGATTACTGGCACTACAGTTTAAAACATTTGCGTTTCTTGGATTGTTTTTATTTACAATATTAAATATTAATTTTGAGATGTTACAGATGAATTGCACATAATAACCGAGCCTTAAAAAATTAAAGCCACGTATTTAAACAATATTTACTACTTCAAAATAATATTCTTCACTTATGCATTTTTAAGATTTTCTATTTATCTGTTAATATGAAACAATAGCTTTATAAAAATAAAATGTTTGGTTTTATATTACGTCAGAATGGCAATATGTTCAGTGTTTTGGCTTTTGAGGCCGAATGGATGTAACTTTGTAGTTAAAATAGACGTCGAAAAAGCTGGTAACAGTTTATTTTTAAACATACATACATATATATAAATAACAAGGCAGGTTTTGGAAGTCGAAGAGTCTTCGTTGGAGTGTCTAGTTGCATTATTGTCGGCAATGATCTGTCCTATAAAATATTATATAAAACTAGAAATATGTATACATACAATTATTTATGAAATATTTTACTTATAAATTACCATTTTCCTGTCATAAAGTGCTAATGTGTAATTGCCTATGCAGTGCATAAAAACATTATGTTTTACTGTATTATTTTAATTAAAAGTTTCAATGGTTGTGACGATTTTTAAATATCATATAGACAGTCCGTATGTTTATAGTTTGCCGACCTCTGATCTAACTTATGTACATACGTACATTTAGTTTAAAATACGACATAAAACGTGGGAAAGCACCCGCAAAGTGATATCCGCTCTCAGTATTCAACCAGCACAGCTTTAATATATGCTTTGCATATTTTTTTATAATCCTCCTTACATATATTTCGCACGGATCTCGCTTTACTGACCAATAAAACGATTCCGCGTAATACGCCTAAAATCGACCGAATAATAAAATCTGGGAGCTTTCCTGTTTTTTTTATTGTTATGTATGTCACCTCTCGCATAGAAAGCGTAATTTTATAGTCTTCACATAAAACCGAAAATTATCGCATATCGTAAAATCTGTATGTAGGGTTGGCATTCCCGCGAGGACATTTTTTACCTGATTATTTCAAACGACGCCATATAGACAGTCGTTAGGTCTCGTCGGATATTATTGTCGGTAAACCCTTCCCGGGGACCTACAGCTAAAGTGATCTTTTCTCTCTCGTTCTCTCCGTCTTTTTCTTATTTCGTGCCTGACTGCCGGGAAACGCATCAGCATTCCGCTGACGTGCGCACTATGATCGCCTTCATCGCATCGCAATTTCGGCCAATTTCTCAGCTGTTCAGATTTTCGCGAAAAACGCAAATCTCAGCGATCTTGAAAACTTTTTTTATTGCGTTACTAAGAAGACGGACAGACGAGTAAATTCATTACGTCGTATATCGATATACAAGGTGACATAAAAAGTAGTTTTAGACAGAATATCTGCTTAAGGAAAACATCATCAAAAACTGACAAAAACTATTGAAAGATTTCAAAAAATTATGATTATTTTGAAGAAGAACAATCATAGATTAATGTTGCTAGACATTTGTCATTTATTCATATTAGATATCTTGAAAGCTCTTTCAAAATTAAAATTTTTATTCATCAACATATTTTCTAGCTTATTTAATTCAACAGTAAATATAAAAAATCTGTTTCTTCAGAATTACTGAGAGATTGAGTTTCGGTTATGTGGACAAGACAATAAAATCAATGATATTAAATATTTATTCTATTATAACAGTTTCCTATTTCTTTAGCAATAATTTTGCATTAAAAACTATAATATATTGTTCCATTTTATTAAATATCCATTATACTTTTTTTTTGTAATAAAATTGAATTTTAATAATTAAAATTATATTTAGCAGATTTTTGGTCGATTATATTTGACGATTAATTTTAAATTCTATAGTGATTTCATTATTGGTTGCGATTTTTTTAAGAGAACTGACTTCCATATTTTTTTAATTGATTTGTATCTATAATAAAGTTCTCAGTAGTATCTCTTTATATATCGGCAAAAAATTACAAAAAAATAAAAAATTTAATATTATAGAAATATGTAAAAAAAATAAAAATATTTTTTACTTGAAACTTTTTTTCAATGTCAATATTGGATGTAATTTTTTGAGATAATGCTGTGTTCAGTGCTGATTCTAAATGATCATTTCTTAATCTTTACCTGTGTGAAGTCTTTAAAGGAAAAAATAATTGTATACAAAGGTAGCATGTACCACCAAGCAAAACTTACGCATTTCAATAAAATGTTCTAGTACGAGCAAATAAAAACCTGGAATACTTTCATTTTAGCACCATGTTACACTGGATTTTGATCACTTTTCGCATGAAGTACTAAATAATTAAAATTATTTTCACATTATTTGATTTCTTTAAATCGGGCTTAATTTTTAATATTTATAGGATATTAGCTAAATCACAACCGTAATTATTGAATGTAGGTAAATTTAATCGATTTACAAATTTTTTAGTTGATTTTTCCACATTCTAAGTTTTAATTTTCATCATGCTTTAATATAATTAAAAATAATTGTGACAATTATATTTTTCTTTTTTATGACTGACTGAACTTGACTGAAGTTTTAAGCGACAAGTAATATCTGTAATGAAGGCCTAATCATGCATTCAGTTTATGTATTTAAGTTGTTTTACTGGATCTTCTTTTATTTCTTAAAATATTTTGATTTTAATGTGAAATTACCAAAGTCGTACTAAAATTGAATGACAGGAAAGCCAACGTACTTTTGTATAATAAATAAAATCCTCATATTATTTTTATTATAAAATTTAGCACATATTCTATTTTTATGACTTTGTCATCAAATTTTTTTCTCAAGTATGAGGTAAAATACACTGAAAAAACTGCTTTTGTAAAAAAATTCCTTCTGTTTAGCTAATAATAAAAGCATAGCTACAAATTGTCATTGATTTTCCCCTGTATTTTGCTTCACGCACTAGTTTTAATAAAGAAAGATTGTATGTTCTTCAAAGCTATTAATAGTATTCGCCTATGATAGAATTATTCAGAGAGATAATATCAAGCAGTTTTTTAGTCACAGTAAGATTTGTATTGCAAGCAGGAATAAATTCTTGCGCTACGTCCAATAATATCTGTTGTTTGATCAACTGAAAATGAAATAGTCAGGTAGTTTTGAAATTTAATTCAAGGTTTTCAATTTATCAATTTGTAATTGGAAGATAATGAACCTTTATTCTCCTGGTGTTTTCATATGTAACTTGAACTTTTGGAACATGCTCCGATAAAATATTGGATTGTCATATTTACAAATCCAAGAAAATAAAACAGTTCAACTAATCCATGAAAATTACCGTTATATAGATTTTCAATTGGTGCATCAAATAAAAAAACTAACTAGAACCCTTTCAGAGAAAAATAATATGATATGAAGACAGCGCTTCAACATATTTTTCCAATGTTTTCTTTGTTCATTTTTTTATTTCATTATCAGCTAAAGCTCTTATGTGATTTTTCCATTAATCATAATTATTTTTGTGTAAGAGTTTTAATCTAATTGTATTTAATTTTGGATCTATTTTTTTCAACATACTGAATTAGCAAGACGAGACCCCTAGTATTGTAAGACCCGAGCTTATAAATAACATATACAAACTGCACGTGATGATCTCAATTATTGCACAAAAATTAATTAACAACAAACTTTGACTTTAAAAAAACGAATATCATTTATTTTTTTACATATAATTTTACATAAAAATATTAAAATATTAAATTTATTAATTTAGTCAACTTTTAAACTAATACTTTTATGCGTTAATTGATTTGTCTGCGTATATATTATAAAAAATGCTACTCCCGTTGATCTGTCAACTTATTGTTAAAGAAAATATCAAAATAACACTTATACGGGAAGCGCCCATAACATGTACTCGTAGATTTGCAATAAAATTGTTTTATGAATGAGACTTCCCATTAATGAAATACGATTACTCATAGTAGGCGTAACACTATATTTATTCGCAATAGCCGCAAGCCTTCGCTTCGCGTCGGCTGCGGCCTGACCGCAAATGTTAGCCCGTCGATTCATAAATTGTTTACTTTTCGAATTGGTCCACAGCGTGTCTGCGATTGTGCTGATGTTGTGATGATGATATCAAAGAGGACCGGTGCACTTGCTCTCGGGCGCAATGAACCTTCCCCTGAGCTACTTACCAAGACAAACGCCGCTAAAGGACTCTTTCTTTCGTTCTTCACCATCTCCCTACAATGTATAATACATGCTACAACTATTAGAAAGTTGAGTTTTACGTGTATCTGTATATCAATTATTATTATTTCAAGAACGGAAAATCTAGTTTTTACTCAGCATAAATATCCCTGCAGAAAAGTTTTAAGATATATTTGTTATAACAAATATAAGGTGTTTTATGCTGACCCTGTGTGCCAAGTAGATACGAGCAGACCTCTCTTAGATGTTCCGTCTGGCTTATCTATATGCAAAGTCTAATATATGGGCGGTGATTTTCTCGGTATTGCGTCTGGACTTCACTCAATTCACCGAAGAGTGGAGCACCGTGCTACAATGTTTACTATCGGGTTTAATGCACTGTTGCGTAACAATCGGAAACCTTATCTGGTTACGATATGAAACCGATAAAAATGAAAGATGAGCTATCGCCCACAAGACGCCAGTTATTATGAAATGCGATCCTCTTTCGCGATGACGAATTGACGAGCGTGAGAGCTAACTGAAGAGATAACTTTAATTATAGCATATCGATATTTGAAAGCTTTTATCTGAATCGAGTCAATATGAAAGCTCTTACACTTTTTCATTAACCAAATTAAAAACTATTCATTATATTCATTCTGATATAAATAAACTATTTTTTGATCTGCTGAATTTTAATGTAATAATCATTTTTTATATTTGTTTAATTTTGTATCAAAATAATAAGTGTTTTTTGCTTAAATTGTAAATGAAATTTTAATGAATTGTGAAAATAGCGAATTATAAACGCATAACGACATTTTGCACGCTCGCATCAAGAAGTGATAATTGCTTTTCGAGTCGAGAGCCAAGACTCGTGCAGTCGTGTGTCATCATAATGAACGGTGAGCTTTTTCACGCCGTCACGCATCGCATAAATTATTTTTAAACGCTCTTAAATGCATTTCGCCAAGCTTTATTTCTGCACATAATAATCTATTCTAAAATATGTTGCTAAAACAATCAATTTACTTTTATTACATAAATTTAACAAAATACGTCTATTCACCTTTATTATTATGTTTCGTTCACATTTCTATAAGATTAAGTTTTTTGCTATTTAATTTTTGTGCAATAATTGAGGTCGCAATGTATAGTTTATATATGTTAGTTACACGTGAAGTTTTCCGTGGGTACGTTCGTGAGCTCCAGGCGTCTCCGAAGCCGGTCCAATTTTGGATTGTGAACGTCGAACTGAATCAGATGATGCGAAGAGAGAAGCGGCGGCTTATGCGATCTTCAGAGGTCTGAAGTTGGGCCAGCTTCATCTTGGTTCAAGGGCTCAAAGTGAGTCATTCAAGTATGAATGTTAGAAAGTCTCTAAGGAAGTGTTTGAGAAATTGCTCATTGGTTGCCCATTATGTCATATTTATACCATGTCCCCCTCTATATGATATTTTTTTTCCATATGAAACGCCTAATTATAAAAAAGTGCGTTTTAGAGCAGATTTCAGTTAGCCACTAGAGCAAATTACGAACGGCCTTTTGGACGACAATCACAAATTATATAGCGTTCAAACCCCGTTTTTGTATATTACATGCCAAAACTGGCCTTGTCCCTGTTGTTTATTTATTTATTATTTATTTATTTATTAAAATTATAACCATCGTGACCTGACAGGCAAACCTAATGCGTCACGATAGTCAAAAGTACTAATACATCATAATACATACAAATATAAACAAGACAAAACAACAGACACAAATCACCTCAACAGGTGTGCATTGTCCCATACGAATTGAACCAAAACTCCATAAGTGCAAGAGAAAATGTCAATATTACTATGGACAGAATTGAGCAGATAAATGTGGCCAGAGAAGAGTTGGCAAGTGCTCCAGTTCTACACTTAACAGGCAAGAATAGTGGACGCGACCGAGAACTATATCCACCTTCAGGAGCCCACATTTGAAGCTGCTCGAGCACTGAAGGATTGTCTACGATGCCCTTGAGCAATTTCCAGAAGTGTTTAATTACATAAACACTTCTGCGAGTCGACAAAGAAACGTTTCCCAGGGCTCCCAAAATAAAAGCACTGGGAAACAAGAACGGATAATACCCGTATTCCTTCAAGTATAAATATCGAAGAAATTTACGTTGTACTTTTTCCAGCTTCAATTCATTACATTGATTCATTACGCCTGGGATCCAAATGATGGAGCTAGTTTCTAGTATGCTGCGGACTAGAGTATCATAAAGAGTGCGCAATACTAAAGTATTCCTGAAGTAACGCGCATTTCTCAAGATAAAACCGAGCATTTTTAAGGATTTGCTATGAGTCTCTGCAATGTGCTGGCTAAATTTCCAACGTTCTTCGAAAGTCACTCCTAAATCCTTAGTTGAAGAAAACCTTTCCAGAAAATATCCGCCTAGATGGTATGAATATTTTGCCGGCGTTAACGACCTTGAAAATGAAATTGTGTGACATTTATTTACACTGAAAGGCAATTGGTTATAGAGTTGAGATCCTCCTGTAGGTCGAGGGAATCAGAAATCGAATGCATTTTCTTGAAAATTTTCAAGTCATCTGCATATAATAAAAAATCTGAATGCTCTATTGCTGTTTCTATGTCATTAATGAACAATAAAAACAACAATGGACCCAAATTGGATCCTTGAGGTACTCCAGTAGGGGTCTTATATCGTTCTGAAAAAGAGTTATTATACTTGACGAATTGATATCTATTGGTCAAATAATTTGAAAATAGATTTATGAGATCTTCAGAAAACCCAAAATTAGATAACTTTTTTACAAGTAAAGCATGGTTAACTTTATCAAATGCTTTTTCAAAGTCTGTGTATATGACGTCCACTTGTACACCAGAGTCCAATGATTTTGAAACATAGTTAGACGAAACCATTAGATTAGTGACAGTGGATCGAGATTTACGGAAACCATGTTGTTGGTCGAGAAGCATATTTATGATTTAATATTTATATTTATGATTTAATAGCATTATATTTAGATTCTCGCACCTGTGAATTTTTAAAAAAGCTTTTTGCCCGTTTTTAGACCTGTCGATTTAATCTTTCTATTGGGTGGTGCAATTGATGAATCTGACATATTAAATTTTCCTGGTCGACGTCGTAGCCACTTCCTGGTATATTTATATGGTACAAAATAATAATTCATTTGATATCCAGTATAGACAAAGTTGTACGGATTAATAGATCAAAGAATACGTGTGTTGGGATTGTAGATAATATTTATTTGTATTGCCGCCAATCATTATAATATATCGACTTACGAATAAATGGCTAATGTGGAATCGGTTGTAGCTGGTTTCTTCTCGCGATGGCTTCGATCAGGTAGACGTTAAAGTCGTAGACGAATCTGAGGAGTCGTAGAGGCAGATCGATGGTTTTGGCGCATTCTGTCCTTAAATACCGGGTCGGAAGAAGCAACGATCTTCGTGGCAGGATCGTCCGATAGCGTTGACGTATCAATACGTTCTCAGCTGGAATGTGGTAAAGCTCGAAAGTCGGCAGGTGGCGTTTGTCAGCTGTCTGAGGTCGGCCGACGAGAGTTCTCTCGTCGACCGGCCAGTTTTGTGCGGATCCAATAGTTGACGTGTAACTCGCAGTCCGCGATTTGAAGAAGAGAACTTGTCGGTTCGTGAGATTTATTTTGCTATGATTTAAAATTCATGTGTATCATATTTTTTCCACTTAAAGACTGATCGGCGTCATGGTATGAATATATATATATATATAGAAAACTATTAAACATTTATATGTAACGATCATTAGCATATTGATTATTTAAGAAAAATACCAGTAAACGAGTTGGAGCTTTATTCGCACTCGCACTCACTTTAAGTCAAAGCTCACCATCGGCGGTGTCCGAGTGGTTGTTTACAGTAAAAAGGCAGAGACCGGTTCATTCATCCGGGCAGACGGCGGCAGCCTGTGGTAAGCTTCCTCGCCGGCCTGAAAGCTCTATTTCTCTCTCTCTCTCGGGGGAGAACCGGTCACCGGCCGGTGCTTGCGGAAGCGATTAAAGCTTGCCGCCCGAGGCTTCTTATCGTCCCGTCACACCGTCTGGCCGGGTTGAGCCACTTCCTCCTCCACAATGCCTTTATTACCATAATCGTAGCGAAAACACACATCCATCAAAGCTCAGATCTGGACAGGTGACCAGTGGGCAAAAAAGCTCGATTGTTGATTGTAGATTGAAACGGTAGGAAGGTGAAGGATGAAGCCTTGTAAACTTTTCTATATTGTAACAAAAAACTTTAGTAGAGATCTTTTCTAGACAATTGCGATGTTTCGTGTACTAGTCATGAAGTGCAAAAATGATATTTTATTTTCAAAAAAGTGACAAAAACAAATATGAATGCCGCTTATCCAAATTACTTCCAACATATTTAAGAAAATGCTTATTTAGTGCCTAACACTTGTCGACAAACAGCTAATTCTGTTTCACCAGTTTGGCTTCCAGAAAAAGCACTCATATTATCCATAAATATAATATATGCTGTGTGTCTTGTTTTTGTTTTGTCTGAAAGCTTATTGAGTGATCTAAGATATATTTTTCATTTCGATTCTTTGATATGATTCCAGTTGTTCACAAATGTATTTTAATACATAAAAAAATCTAACTGTGCAGATTTATTCAATGCCTTATGATATGCAGATTAATCACTTATTTTAATAAATGAATAAAAAATATAAATTATTTGCTGAATAATATAAATGGATAAAATAAGCAGAATAAGATGTGTGTTTGTTAATATATCGATTATGCTGATTCGTTTCGTTATTATAAATTAATAATAAAATGATTTATTTCTAACAACAATTAGCAGGCAAAAATCATGAATGTTTTATTTTATATAATTTTATATTATGTATATATAAAACAAATATTTAAAAAATTGTGTTCTCTAGTGCCCTTAAAATCAGCTATTATTGATTATATTGCTATTTAAAACTACTTTTTCATTTTTTGTGTCGCCTGTAGTTGCCTTGCCTTGGCAGGACCAGACCAAATGATTTTGTGAGCCTTATACGGCCCGCGAGCCGGATGTTTCCCACCTCTATTATATCAATGATGTATTAGGAATACCATACATTAATTTTTTTGAATATTTTTAACTAAATACTGAAATGATACGAAGATATTTTATTATTTTTTTATGAATGATTCACAAATAATAGAGATGAAAAAAAGCAAAAAATATAAATACAAAAGTACTTACAAAAATGTATCGCGAACCATGATTTATAATAAAAAAATATATTATAAAATTATTTTAAAGAATAATGATCGACAAATGTAATAAATAATTTATTTCTGAAAATAATGGCTTTTTAACCTTTTCCAGCCCTATATCAAATCCCATTTAACATTTTTATTATTAGCTAAAATTTTGAAGCATAGTATTTTTTTACTCGTCATCTATTTAACGGTTTTCAGGGAAGAGCGTTGAGAGTTTTTATGATCATTCAAATGTGTCTTAAGTGTTTATACATAAGTGAAATAAAATAGTTTAGTCAACACATAGTTTATTTTTTTTTAACTATTAGTTAATCTTAGAATTTTGTAAATTTATTACGGACCTGGTGGATTTTTTGTTTTTTTTTTTAGACCGCAAAGAGTTAAAAAACAATGGCGCAATATATTGGTTTATCCAATAATCTTGTTCTATTTTCGACATGAAATTTCCAGAGATTGAAAAGTTTCTCTCATTCTGTGTCGACGTTGGTTTTATTGTACTTCGTGCTGTTTTTAAAAGTAAAAGATTGTCTGTCAATTTTCCAGTTGCTTCGTAGACGATTATCTCTTTTGTCAGTGTCCAAAAATGTTCATAAACTATTTGAGTCATCTTTGGATTAACGCTCTAAAGGTTGTAATTGTTCTTCTAAGGTTAAATTTATCTCATATTATATGACATACAAACAAATACAGAAATAAGTAAAAAAACTTCTTAATAAAATAAAATAAAAATATATTTTTTTTGCACAAGCAATATTGTTTTCAATTGGAATGTTACAAAATTGATTTTATTTGAGTTCAAATGTTGACATAATAAAGATATCTAAAACCACACTTTTTTTCATCTAGAAGTTTTTTTACTTATTTGTGTATTTGCGCTTAAAATATTAGCATCTTGTTGGCTTAAGGCTTTCACTGCTATTGTTATATATTTTAGAGCACACGTGACTAACATTTAAATCGGCCTTTTCAGTATTCCACGTGTCTTGCAGTCTTATAATAATTGCAATTCAACCTTTTCTGTCGCTTCCATATTATGCTTATATAAAACTGAATTACATATTGGCGAGTTTTTAAAGCATTTGACTGTTTTATGAATTTTTTTAATGATTTTCATATTAAAACTCAAAAGTACTTTTTTTGGTACAAAAGCACCTTTATCAACAATAAATAATTATCTTTACTTTATTATCATATACTGATTCAAAAGACTTGTGAAGATCACGGTAATTACAATTATTTTTGGAATAAAACACATTCAATACTGATAAATGAATTTCATTGTTATAGCATAATTGTTCATACGCAGGGAAATTTTTTTCGAGCTCAATCATACATCGCTTGTTATAGCAACAATATCGTTTTTCATGTATATTTGAATAGATTCAAGTGCAAAATTGACTAATTCTAAAACTCTTTCTTCCGGACATGAATCGTTTAATTCTTATTGATCCTAATTTATCCGATTTACTATTACAATAATATAAATGAACATTATAATATCTACGATTTTTAAAACTGGTCCATTTATCTATGGAAAAGCTATTTTTTTTATTCTTAGATTGCATTGTAGTTATTTTCAATGTCGTTATAATTATAAATAAGGTTCATTATATTTCGATATTCGCATTCATATTTTCTCTACAAACAAGACTCGAAATTTCAAAATTAAAAATCTCGAGCAAGGAGAATCAAAATTATTCAGAATTTGGATTTTCTCCACTACAAATGCGGAAATCTTGCTTGTTGACGTAACTATTCTACCAAAAATGAGCCTCATCGCTGAACAAAATTTTATGGACCGAACGTACGACTCACACGATGGTCAAGTTGCTTCAATTCTTGCACGAGCTGAAACTTGTAAGCTTTGTAAGCCAATAACTTTCCGCAAAATCTTCCATAAAGTGGATAGACACAGCTCCAATTGCTGTGCATGATGGCGAATTGACTCATTTGGGTCAATACTACGCTCCACAGCAGAAACAACTTCTTCGCTGCACACTGTACGACGTCTCTGCGGATGCGTATTATCAATTAGTGTATGCGTGGTGCGAAAATGATCGAATTGGACGTTTATGTCGACCGTAAAATGAACGTAGCGAACTACGATTTTCGAAATAAATTGCACAATTTTGTGTAAGTCTATTCATAGTAAAATGATAAACCAAACTAAACACAAATCAGCTGTCAGCTGTCAAATTTGCTGTCGCTGGAAAATATGTTGCCAATTCGAAAAACAAAAGCACCCTATATATTTAAAAAACATTTACCCTTACAAAAAAATATAAAGAAATCAGACTAAAATAATAAAAATATTTATTTGCACCGTGATGCTGTTTCATGTCAACTAAAATCTTAAGGTTTTGGGTAAAATATGATAACTTTATTCTTAGATCCAGTTAAACTTATTATTCATTATGAAAATTAGTGTTATAAAGCCAGTTCGATTATAGACAGTTAACCTTGATTAGATAATCAAGTCCTCACGAAATGTAGTCTTATATTTAGACAATGTTAATGATATTGAAGATAACTTATCACAGTATGAAAATGTGAATAATGAATAAGTCTTTGATGTGCGAATGCGAAAAACAAGAAAATAACGAATTCTGATTATAATAATTGTTATAAAAAACAAACGAGTGTTCGCTAATTTTGCATTTAAGACAAGATAAAATACAATGAAGCCATTGATTAAACAAAAAAAAAGTTTAAAAAAGGTGGCTATATGATATGAATATCGATAATACTATCGCATTATAGAATGAGGAATTTTTAAATAACATATACAGGTTCATTAGAATAACTTTCAAATATTTTAGCAGGAAAGATGTTTTGTGTGAACAGAAAACAGAATTTTTATCTACAATTTGTAATAATAAATATTAAATAAAATTATTTTTTTAAAAATATATGAATAATTTTTGCACTCACTAAGATTTTTAAAAGTCAATATAGATAAAATTTTTGGGGTTACGGATTTGCACTTCTCAAAGATGTTGTATTTAATAAATATATTCCCAATGTAAATTTCGGGCGCCGAGAGCGCATACGCATACATTGTTTTGAAAGTCTCCTGATTTTGCATTCGTCAGGTGTGTAAAATCGCACGGCGTATCAACCTGCGTTAGCTGTAATTTATTCACCCCTGTTGCGGAAACGTAGATGCTATAACAATCGGCGCGAGCGACTAGACGCGACGCAACTCGCAGTTACGCACCAAAGTGCAAGTTGCATAACGAATGTCACGGCGCAGCGGGGGTGAACGAACCCGCAGCCGGCCAAGGTCACCGCGGGGACGAGGCAAGGTCACGCCAAGGACGGTGCGACGCGTGCGTCATCAGCGCGCACGCAAATGCGTCCGCACGCACCTCAGCCAAATTCAGAGTTGCTAATGATATGATTTAAGAAACAAAAATTATCGAATAAGCGTCACGAAACGTCATCACAACAGTGATGAAATGTGCATGAATGTATTAAAAGCTTACGCAGAGGTATTTAATTCGTTGAATACTTGACATTGCTTTGATCACTTGCTACATTAATATTATTACATTATAAAGGTTGATTCAATTCGAGTTTTTTATGTTGGCAGCACTGTAAATCAGACAGCTGTCAATAACCATGCGGGATCAAAGTGTCAAATGTTTGCAACAATACATTTACGAAATGTATCGTATAAATACCGCTCAATGCTTTAAAAGTAATCAATTGTTATACAGAAACAAACAATTAAGGTTATGTTTAATTTTATCATCCTACTGAACGAACAATTCGCAACGTAGTAAACAAATTTGAAACTATTGGAGCATAGGGTAAGGCCTGTGCATCATCGTGGCGCCATTTCAACTGAGAATATTGCTGCTGTAAGTGAAAGTTTGGCTAAAGACCTGGAATTGTCGATTCATCGGCGTTCGCAATTTTTGGGCTTTCCTTGTGGCTCCCTTTGGCTCATTTTGCATCTGACTTGCACTTACGCGAGTATAAAATTCAGATTACACAACAACTGAACGCCAAAGACCATGGACGGCGAAGAACGTACGCAGATTAAGTGTTAAAGCAGCACGAAGTTTCTGCTGATTTTTCAAAGAAAATCTTCTTCTCTGATGAAGCAATGTGCCGTATATTGGGGTCAGGCGGCGTGCCAACAAAGTGTCTGCTTGGTGCGCATTGTGGTCAGGCGGCGTCATTGTGTCTTACTTTTTTGAAAATGAAGATCGGACTGTAAAAGTTAATGGCGAGCACTATAAGCGCATATTTATGCCACGAAATTGAAGATATTGATGTAGTTCTGATAAGAAGCACAACTTTCCATACATCGGGTGCAACGTTGGATGTATTGCGTGGAAAGTTCCCAGGTCGCATTATTGCACGTTTTGATGACGTCAACTGGCCACCAAGATCATGCGATTTAACGCCGCTGGATTTTTTATGAGGTTACGCTAAGATCATGTCTACACCGACGACGAAGCACCTAAAAAACAACATCCGCTAAATTATAGTCGAGATTCCGCCCAAAAGCAGATAATGTCGAAGTCCAGAGAAAGGCAGCTAAGCAGACTTTCCACTTTATATGTCAGATTTGGTCGAGCCAAGCCGCCACTTCCCGTGCTTAGAAGTTAACTCGAATTTCAAGACGACTTAAAAGATTTTATGTCGAGCCACGGCACATCTTACTACAAATATTTTTATATAAATTTATTGCAAAAAAACTATGGCGAACAATTATTTTAAGTCATGTACCATCCCTTTTTAACTTTATTATATTACACAGCGTAGATTCTTAGTATTTTTTTCTGATTCGCAAATTGCTAAATCCAAAACAGTAACATTTTAAAAAATTTTCTTTATTTCTCATTATTCTCGTTTGATTATTGTTAAAGTAAAAGAAAGCTTGGCTAATTTATACTACTAGTATGTACTCATCGTAGATATTTTTAAAGGTACATACTGGTTATGATTGATGTAATTATTGACACATCCTATGAAAAAAATACTTTTAATAAGATTTTTTGCGAATAAATAATATAAATAAATCTGTGAAAAATATAGATAATCACTTAAATGACAGTGAAAATATAACTTTAGTTAGAGGTACACTTTTTTTATTATATAACAAAAAATATACTGATTGTGCTATTATGTAAAAACAGTATGTTTTTTTTCAATTTAAATCACGAATCAAGCCATTCAATAACGGCTTGTATAAAAAGTGTGTTATATTTCTTACACATATTAACCGGCTGAATCACTTTCCTCATTTGAAGAATGTGCAATTCATTTTTTTCGCTCGTCGAGATTGACCATCGGATGTGAGAGTGCATCTTTCGTTTTATCCGCTGTGAAAAATGCGGTTTTATGTACATTGTATCCAGCGACTGAAAGCTTTCTTGAAAATCCACTCAATAAAATTTTATGCTCAAAACGAAACACGACCAACTGCTAGTTTTGTTTTTAAGTACTGATATTGATCTAATTTATTCAGGAGAAAAGCGATTTTACGCAAAATGTTTGCAATTGCTGTCAAACGCATGAAACATAAACCGAGACGCGGGTTTTTCGCTTTACCATTCGTTTATTGTTACACGAGACGTCAACAAAATAAACATCTATAGGTATAGAACTATAGATATATATTTGAATCTTTATTTGCATATATAAATAAATTAAAAACATTAAACATAAGTTAAGTTTGAAGAACCAAATTATTCACAGTAGGGGATGTTTCAAAATAATACACTTATGAAATTTTAAAACGGTTAGAACCCTTTAAAAATGTAGGTTTATTTTTAAAAAAATTTTAAACTATGTTTATTTAGGGAGCGTAACCCTAGGGGTGGTTGACTTAGCGGCCAATGAGACTCCTGGTCGAATCCTATGAGAGTTTATTATTTATTTTATAATTACAAGTTGTTCATGGACGAATATGGCGTGACGTTTCTCGTGGTGTCAGAGTTCGTGCAGTTGATGATGCTCAGGATGGCTCAAGCTGCATGCGACAGGTGCCAGGAGCGTCTGGTGGAGGCGCGTGGCCGGTTCCTCAGGAAGGCTCCGGTAGCTCGACTGCCGCAGATTCCGCTCTCTTGTCTCGTGCCTCAGCTCTCAGCCTCAGCTCTCTCGCTTCACTCTCGTGGATTGTCCTTGGGCTCTCTGCCAAGGTCTTGTGTACCAACTGCGGATCAACTGCCGTCTCCTCGTCGGAGTCCGGGCTTATATTACTTTAGGGGATGCACCCTTGCTGGCCAATCACGCTTGTGCGTCGATCTCCTAGCCAATCGCTGGAGTCGCTTCGTAGAATTCGAGAAATCGGATGTTGCATATTTGGTGGTGAGTTTTTGCTTGCTCCGACTTTCGAATTCTACGGAAAGGGTTTGCCGTTGTGAAGATTAATTGCATCCGCACCGTTTAGTCACAAAAGGGATACTCTTAACGACCCGTGTTGTGTGGTCAAAAGAAATCCCTCTTGTGCCATGATGTTTGTCTCATTGTTAATGGTGAACATTCTTGGTTACGGGCATTAACAATGAGACAATTGCCATTTTTTGTGCGTTACAATACATGGTGGTCGACAGTCGCCACATTTATTTTAATTCACTGGGTTTTCATAATTTATATTGTATGTTAGAGCTTCACAGAAAACTTAAAAATTCTTTAAAATTCTCAAATACGCATTTTTATGAAATATTGATTTACAGTGTCGCCCAATAATAAATTGTCAAGGGCCGCATATAGAATTTATTATTTATTTTTAAGTGCAGTGTATTAATGGGTCTATTATTAAAAAAAAAGCATACTATTTATAATGGAAAGCTTGTTTTTTCGATTGACTTTTTGTCTCTCGTGCTGTCTATATATTGGATTGCAACAGTGGGGAAATATGTTCATGTTCAAGGGTTACAAGAACAGTAATACTTAAAATAAAATTATAGAATCAACTCTAGTGTACTAGTTAAAATAAATATTTCCAAATACAGTTGCTCGTAATAAACCTTACTTTTAGGGAAATTAGGCTTACATAAGACAATTTACACTAAGGACATATAATGTTCTAAGCATTCGTTGAATATTATCATAGATAGCGATCGTTCGTATAATGTAAAAGTAAATCGATTTACCTACATTTTTTCTTTTATCGCCTTATTAATTCGATACATACGAATCCGTGTAATATGATATTAATTCTGAATAATTAGGAATCAATGAATTTTTGATTGTTTATTTACGTATATTTATGAAAATAGTTTTCGCATATCACGAGATTAAATCTCTATGCAAATTGCATATGTTTAGAACATTAAAATGTTAATGGAATCGTCGGAGACTGTTACCCCGGGATCATTATGCGGTTTATTTATAAAATTGTAATGCAGAGAATGCAGCGGACGGGTGCAGCTCGAGCAGATTGCACAGATAAAGATGACTGGCAAGGAAACATCACTCTGCAGCTCGTATTATGAATAAACCAACAAACACTTTGCCGTCTGCATACGCACTCATGTGCGAAAATATATTGTCGTAGATTTAATTTTCGGACAATTGGAAACTTAGCAGGGCAGTAGCTGTAAACCCGTTCTTTACTCTTTGAGCGAAAGGGATCGAAGAATGAGAAGAAAACGAGGCTGTTGCAGCGTTACGTAAAAATAAATATGGAGCGGAGCATTTGGAATATTTGGAGAATGGTCTGTGTACGATTTTTCAATCTGCGATTAAAATGTTTGATTAAAAGGGCCGACAGTCTTCGAATTCTGCGTCCGGTGGCAGCGCATTCTGATCGCGTTTCGATTATATAGAAATTCGTTGAAAACCACATATTACAGTGGCTCTCAAACAAAAATGAATGCGACATATTTCAAATCAGATCATTATGAACTAATATATATTCAGTAGTATATTATCGTTTCTTTAACTCAACTCAGCCAAAAATTATAACTGATTCAATAAACATTTACATTCATGAAAATAAATTCATGCACAAAAACCAAGTTCTTGTGTATATTCTACTTTACTAAATACACTCGCATCTAGGGATTCCAATCCCGGGATCCCGGACGATTTTCAATACCCGATGATTCCCGGGATTATAAAACATAATCCCGATTTTTTCGGATTGGTTGATTTATCAAACACAATCGAATTATTATTGACAACATCGTTATATTTCGTGTACAAACTTGCGCGAGTTGCACGTGTCATCTGTGAACCTTTGAGGCTGTGAGTCTGAACGTGCTTTTTCAGCAGCAGGCTGCTTAGGAACCAAAATCAGATCAAGGCTAAATGATAAAACACTTGATGCTTTGATGTTACTTCGTGAGTTTTATTCAAAATAATGTTTTCAATTAATTGTGTCTATGAATGTACATAGTATGTACACACATTGTCAAAAGTTCATTTTTTTCTTCTCAAATAAATATATAAGACCTTCCCTTTTTTATTTTTATTATATTATTTTCTATTTTAAGTCCAAGACTAAAATTATACGTACTTTATACATTGTACGTTATAAAAAACAAATGTAAAAATATATTGTATTATTCATTTTAAATTATTTTTATCGATAAATAACATGAAAATTATCCCGGGACTGGTCCCGGGATCCCGGGATCGACTAATTGCAATACCGAAATCCCGGGATCAAAATTTTGGCCCGGGATTGGAATCCCTACTCGCATCATATCACAGCATACCTTGTAGAAATTTTATGGGAAATAAAAATGGATACTATTTATATTCCCTCATGTACAGATATCTGTATGTAGGAATTATTCAGCAACCAGATCAGAGGAGCATGCTCGAAAGTATTGCGCATTAGATGATTATACAAAGCCCACGATCTCATTAACATACTAATATGGGCTTAATTTAATATATTTTTATACGTTTGTTCTGTAGTATTTTTGGAATAGAACATTGTTTCAGCAAATAAACTACCCGGTAAATTTTTGATACTAACTAAAGTAATTGCTTTTTAAGATATTTTTTATAAACTATGTAGTTTCGTAGATATCGATGACCAATAAACTATAATAACTTATGCCTTATCAAAATTATCTCGAGTGGAAGTAAATTTAGCCACTCTTACTAAGCGAATACAGTACTAATTTATATGATTGTGGCTATTAGATATTAAAGATAAAAATCACTTGATTATGTAATACATGCCAAAATTTAATTATAGTATAGTTTTATAAAAAAAAAAAAATAGAAGCGATTTAATTAACAATTACATTGCTTAATTTACCATATTAAAATGTTTTATTATGCATAAATAAAATTAGATTTAGCCTTTATATATAAGATGTTATTCATAGCTTGTATAATAAACTTTATACTATATATACAATGTATTCTGTAAAAATGGAACATTTATTTCGCTATTTTATTTCATTAATTCGTTGAGATGTGAGCGCCTGTCTACTAGGGAGGTCAGACACGTGCAAATTATGGCGCATTGCTGAAGTTAGTCGTGACAAGAGTCGTTGCAATGGCAGTCTAAGAATGTAGTTTAATATATTTAATTTTGCTCCGGATACTCTAGTTTGTAAGAGTTTTAAGCGCAAGGATAATAAAGTGTAGCATTTAACGCGACGGCTATAATTTTCCTCAACTAACTACTAACGCCTCAATGGTATTATTTGTATCGGCGTAATTTATAGACACCACAGCACAGATTTATTAATATTATAAATAATCGATTTTTAACAACGTCTCCAGACGATGACAGCGCAAAGTTTTGTCATTGAAATGCATCTAACCCGACCGTGACCCGAAAATTTTTCATTTTCCTTCGTTGCACCAACAGAAATTTGACCCCTTACTGTCGCCCAGACAACAAAACGTCATCAACCGCTGTATTCACAATGATATGCACATAATTCACTAATGGAACAGGCGGACGTATAGCTTGTCCGATTCAAATCGATTCTGACTAAGCGCTGTGTTGCAAAATGCACCTAATGCAATTCATAAAATCATATTTTGTTAAGTACTTATTCTCTCGATTATTCCGACTAATTATGGGGAGATGAGGCACAGATGATATTTCAATAATTCTTTTCGTTTCCAAAATGTTTATACTCGGCAATTTATTCAAATAAAATATATTCCTATATTTCATATGTTTTGTCAGTTTTGTTATAAGAAAAGAGTGAGTTGAAAATGGTTCTAAAAAAATCTTTTTTTTTCTTCTTCAGGGGGGGGGGGTTAGCCCTAAGGGTGGTTGATTAGATTTTTTATTAAGTTATTAATTACAATTTTGACTATGGACCATTACGGCGTGACGTTTCTCGCGATGAAGGTGTTCGTGGCGCAGGTGGTGATGGCCGTAGATGATGCTTAGGGTTCTTAGGCTGCGTGCGGTGAGTGTCAGGTGTGATCTTCAGGTCTGTCGGTGAAGGCGCGTGGCTGGTTCTTCCTCAGCCGTCTCGTATCTCGGACCGTCTGCCTTGCGCCGTCTACCATCTCCTCGTCGGAGTCCGGGCTTATATCTTTTAGGGGAATGCACGCTAGCTAATGCACTAAGCGCGATTGTGCATCGATCTCCTAGCCAATCGCTGCAGTGGCTTCTTAGAATTTGAGAAATCGGATGTGTATTTCCGAGAGTGAGTTTTTTGCTTGGCTCCAGACTTTCGAATTCTTCGGAAAGGGTTTGAATTATGGTGATTGATTGCGTCCGTACCGTTTTGTCACAAAAGAGATTCTCTTAACGAGCCGTGTTGTGTGTGGTCAAAAAAAATCCCTCTTGTGCCATGATGTTTGTCTCATTGTTAATGAATGAACGTTTTTGGTCACGGTCATTTACAATGAGACAATCGCCCTTCTAAATGTGCCTATATGTGTGGTAACCACACTTCTAAAAACAGATTTATGTGATTGATGGTTGTGATATGTGAATTATTTACATACTTTTATTTTAATTATTGCACATTTATTATTTATTTAAGTCTATCTTAATAATATTTATTTTCGAAAGACTTATCTATCGTATATTTATTTATTTCTACTCATGTTAAGAGTAATGTATTTTAAATTTAAGTCATAAATGTTTATGTGAATATTATAGAATAAAATATACGTAAATACAGCATAATATTATTGCTCTTTAATATCCTACGTCGATAACACTACTTAGGTAAATCCCCTACAATAAGCATCATTTTATTCTCAGCTTCTGCTTTCTACCGATATGGGCATCGTCATTTTCATATTTCCAAGCTATCTATTTTCAGCAAATAAAATGTATGGATTTGAAAAAAATATAGATTTTTTTTGATACTACTGGTATTTTATTTTGTAAAACCGGTATTGCAATCTTTAGTCGTGATATTGCAGGTCAATCCGTCTCAATTTATGCTCGTCTCTACTGCTATGTTGCGTTTCTTCTGATGTGTTTATTACCGCGACCCTCTCTGTGACCAAGTGTCACATATTTTATAATGCTGGTTCGAGACAGCTTTAGCGATTCCCAGATGAGGATGTTTGCGAGGCAATTGCAGAGCTTCTTGGACACCCCTCTTCCTTGAAATTAGTTCACGCTTTAAGAGAAACTGTCTAGATGGCCACTCCGGCAATCGGTAACCTAGAGTCGAAGAACAATAGTAATGTGCGCCGAGTACAATGTATTATCTAACGCGCGTCATTTTTCACAAAGAATAATTTTTTGGCGGTACTTGTAGTGTGATTTACGCCTCGGGGTGAATGTGCTATCAGGTGCTATTATGAATACTTTTATATATCTATATAATAACTATATTATCCAGAATTATAATTGTCAATGCTTTATTTTATACAATACGGTATTACTGTAATATTATTTCTAAAGTAACTTTATGAGACATAGGTTAAAGTCTAGAAGTACCATTAGGTGGTGAAAAAGGTACTTTTATTAAGATGTAAGAATGAGCATTATTATGAGCCGTAGACATATTGAAACATTTTCATCTACGGATAATCTAAGAGCCGGAAAATACTCTCTGGGATAGTTAAAAGTAAAATCACACCTCTAGATAAATTTAATTAAATTTCTTGGATACTTAGTATACGATTTTCCTTGCGACAAAAAAGCATATTTTTTTCTACAGTCGATAAAGCTTCATGCTTCAGTTCATACTTGAGTCTTGTAAAGTTTTCTCTTTTTCACAAATTGTACTTGGACTTTAGTTTTTTTAAGATCATAGAATCATGTATACCGATAAATATCCTGTAAATAAAAAACAACGGGAACAGTTACTATTATAATAAAAAATATTGAAATAAATGGAATGATATATATGTATATTATATACGGTGACCATTTCCGGATCGGCTGGGCGACTGCCCGTCTGCTCCCGACGATAAACTTTGATGAATAATAAGAACCAAAGACCTACATCTGGTGGCCAGACGAAGCCATGAATATGCATGACTCTGCGCACAAACACACACCTAGTCGAGACCGAGGGACCTGAATAATTTCCACAGGACCGGTCGTCTTCCGACGGGACCGACCTTCCCGGGGTCGACGCTTACCGAGAGATGAGGACGAAAGAGTGCGAGCAAGAACACTAAAAACAAAAAGAAAAAAAAACACATTCAAATTCCGCCACGCATTTGCTGGCTGGCTTCGACCAGGCTACGGCTGGTCACTTCCACTCAAAATATTCGGGAAATCGTAAAATGTGTCATTTACATAACCCTTCTATATCTCTAGCGTAGGCGATAACTTTACTGGCGTATAATATAATATATCCGAATTGCGTAACATTTTTAGCAATTTAATTTAAAGCTATCATTGTAATAACAATGGCTTACTAAAGTAATTCTCCAAGAAAAAACTTTTTTAGATATCGTCGAATTTTTAGCACTTTTGGTTTGACAAAATATATTTTTATTATTATTGTTTTGAAAAACGCTGATGAAAATGTCTGAAATATCATGTCTGAAAATTTCATGTCATGAATTTTATATGATAAAGCAATAGTAAATCGCATAATCATAATTTAGATTTTTAACTTGATATGCAACCAATTGCAAATCACTTCCATTTTCTGGGCTGCAAAGATATTGTAGATTAGGTTTTGCTAAAGAAAATCCGCCTCATCAAAAACGTTTTAGGTAGTAACTGTATTTTTTATCAAGGAGTAAGAAATGGTGTTTGAGTAATCGTATTTTTAGGGTAAGGTAAAAGCATGTTGCATTACAAATTAGGACAAACTGAAAATGCAATAATTTGCTCTCGATTTTTGAGAGCCTTCAGCTGCTATAAAATGTGGTTTCAAGCAATTCAAATATATACGAATTTATATAGCTATTCAAAACAAAGTAGACATGTCTAAAATTGATTTTAGATTTTAGGCATGCCTAGGGAATTTTTACGCGGAATGATTAACAATGTCCGGCGAGACAGCAGACTGACCCTATATAGACTGGCGGAATTATAAAAAAAATCAGTCACATTATATTACTGCCAACGCAATACTAACATTAATCTGTCGATACTTGGTCATAATAATTTATTCATAAACTTCTCAAGGTTTACTTCGTTGCTCTGATTTTAATAGATACTAGAAAAGTAAATTAATTTCCAAATAAACAAAACTTTATTTTTATTATAGAAAGATTAGCAATAGCACCGATTTGGATGCGTCACTTAAATATAATAGTTCAACTCCTTTGTTATTATATAGGCACTCTATACATTTTATATAAATATTAAAAATGTATACTTATATTACATTGTATATATATGAAAAAAAAAATACTACCGATTCATATTTCCTAATAAATTATTGCAAATTATGATGTAATATGAATATCTGGTGTCATATTAACGCGTAAACATGGGAAAACACTCATCCAAGCCGCTTATTTGAATTTTGTGCTGCCCAGGAAGAACTGTTTTTTGCACCTTACCAACACATGCGTTCCTAAATATTAATAAAAGTACAATTTGCAAGAACGGAAGTAATATAATATATACATAGTGTTTAATAAGATATCGGATGCTTACAGCTTGTGGGTGATTTGTGATTTGGCATAATAATCACATGAACTGTTTTGAAATGTATTGTTATGACCTCCGCACAGAACCATAATTTAATGATTCCACCCCCGTGTTTGACCGCATACATGCTGCATATACCCAGCATCAGTGGACACAAAAAAATCATAAGAAATGACGTCAATACGAATTAAAAGTTTTTACTAAATAGACGTCAGTCAACTTGGTAACAGTTTATTTGATAAATGTATATAAATTACCAAATGTAGATGTCGCTATCAAGCGTTGGAGTTGAAATGGCAGGTCTTGAAAGTCGGAGAGTCTTCGCTGGCATGTCGAGTTGAATTATTGTTAGCTGTGATTTTTTGGAGAAGCTGGGATCTGTCTTGATGTGTTTTCTGTTCATACAGTGTCTTGCCACCACTTCTAATGCATACTTGAGCAAAACAGGAAGTCATTTTTTTCACAATGTACCCGAGTAACGCTCCAAAATTAATGATCCTTTATACGCCTTCATTTTGTTTTGAAATGCGAGATAACAAGACGCTTCTTAACAAAAAAAAATGCTTTTACGCCTACAAAAAGTATTTATAAATATAATGCTTATTAGCCGTGTCTACTATGATCGAAATTCATGAAATTCGTTCGTTGAACGAAGCAAAATGTTGAATAGTTCCGCTCTTTATTATCATTAAACGCTTATCTCATAAGCAGATGTGCATCGCAAATTTTTGTAAAGTTCGCTTCTTCTTAACATAAAAATGGTTTTACACAAAAAGTGTGAATAGAATGTTTTTTGGTTGTATCTGCGATGACCGAAATACGTAGAATTTTTATGTTGGAAAGGCTCATTTTTTATTATTATTTTATTGTGAAGTAATAGGTTATTTGTATTTGTTGTTTCAAGGCACAAATATTTTATTACAAAATAATCGCCGATACGAGTCCAATCTTTATGTATATAAAATTCGTTTCAAATATTGTTAGCTATTATATATATATACAGTAAAATCGATACAATTAGGTATTTAAAATGTTTCATCAATTTTGCTGAATTAACTGAATCGCAGCTGATTTTAATTCTAGTAATTTGAAAGAGCTGAAATACCGTCCCTGAAGAATGTGATAATAATTATAGCGTTTTCCTTTTGACGTCCTCACTGATCGTACAGCATATTTTATGAAATTCAAAAAGTTTAACGAATTAATATTCAATTAAAATAATTATTTTGTAATTAAATAATATTTTACAGGCAATAAATTAAATTGTGCACTTATTTATTAAATAAAAAAATATCTGTAAAGACTGAAAAAGAATACTTAATCCATTTTTTATTCAATATTCGAATAGTTAAAAACTACGAATAATTTAGAACCTCAGTTAAAATACTATCGACAAATAAATCGTTACTGTTGAGTAAAAGAAGCGTATAAAAATGTATTGCTTCGTTCGGTTCATGAATTTTTAAGTGTCACACTGTTTTTAAGTGGTCCCTAGAACTGTTTAATTACTAACTTTTTGTGTCTGGTTCTGATACCACAGTTGATAACGTCTGCAGTTGGTCGTTATCAATCAGAAAAGTCCGCGACTTTCTTTGTCCTAAAGATTTTTATGAAAGCACCATTGAACCATAAGTTTTTTTAAATTATCTACACCAACATCATTATTTAGTTAAGGAGTTCTGCTTTTTTGAGCACATGCAAAAAGCTTCTTTTTATTCTTATTGAGATTTTTTATTAAAATATGGACCAAAAATTCACTTTAAAATTATGCGAACACAATATAATGATATTTTCATTAAAAAATGCAATTAAAAGTGTACTAAGCTTTCACGGATAGAATAAATAAATATACATATATATGTGTATTTCATTCTAATACTTATATTTTTTATAGGTATCAATAAATAAATATAGGTGTACCTAAAAATATTTCCTGGTCTAATTGCCAATGATTCATAAGCGTTAATTAATTTAATCGTTTAAAATTCTATCCACTCGTCCAGATGGGACGTCGATAGTTGTACGCTGCGGAAGCAGGATCTCTCAGCTCTATGAATGGAATTTTAATGTTGTTCTGATTTTGGCAGCCGGGGCGACGTGCGACACGGTGCGCTGCAAGCCTCACCAGGAGTGTCTGAGCGACCCTCAGACGGGGGCGCCGAGATGCGTCACGTGCAGAGCGCGCTGTCCCAGGGCGCCGCGCCCTCGGAGGGCCCTGTGCGCTACCAACAACCGTACCTATGTCTCATGGTGTCACATGGTGCGGGACTCTTGTGTTACGGGATTCATCATCGACACTAGGCATGCGGGCGCTTGCGGATCAGGTACATTTAAATTACTTCGTATTTTAGTGAATTTTTGTCTTATATAAACGTGTCAATTGTGAACAGCACTTAGTGGTTTGGTAGCAGCAGCTCGTAATCAGTGACGTCCCTAGGCTATGTGCCGCCTAAAAATAGCGCTTGTACTATTTTTTGAAGTAATATTTTTTAAATTACATTACATATTATATGTGTAAATTGTTGACAAAGATCCTTACGAGACATATTCTGTACAAATATGATCCAAATAATTACGTAAAAGATGTCTATTACAATAACTATACAACAGTAAAAATAATATCAATTTAAAATACACTTACAGGATATAAGTATCGACTCTTAATATTTACGTAAATATTATAAATATTTATTTTATTACTTTGAAAAATATAGTTTTAATTACACTAAAATTAAAGTTATTATCACCATTGAATATGTATGAAAGGTTAAGGTATATATTAATATTATAAATAAATGTCATTTAAATTTAGAATATACTTTAAATTTAACTTTTCTTGTTTTTATCTCTTGCATTTTTAATCTTTCTTCAGTCATTCGAGACTTTAAATGGTTTTTAATGAGGTTTAGTTTTGAAAAACTTCTCTCAAGACTGGCTACAGATAAAGGAAGTTTCAGAATTATTCGAATTGCAGTCACATGCGTTACGATATATCTCAATAAATTCTAATCGTTAATTGTTAATTTTAGGACTTCTTATGGTGAAGAATGTGGCTTAACCAATCTCCAGAGTAATTTCAATTCTTCACAGAGTTCAATGGCATCAATATCCGACGATTCATTATCGGTGAGCTTGCTCTTTATTTTTTACAATTTTTCATCATCCATCAATGCATCTGGCGAAACATTTATTAAGCCATTGATGGTATTAAAATATTTAAATTTAGATTCATGATATTTCAGGTTATCAAATCTAGCTTCAATTGCGTTGATTGTCTACTAAACAATTAAAGAATTCAACTTGAATCGAATTGCTTCTTTACTATTCGCCAACTGTGATCAACTTCTTTAGGAAATAATGCAGATATTTCACGAGCTGCAATTTTCCTTAGTTTGAATACATTTTCTTTATAACCTCGGAAAATTTCCTAAAACTTTCATTTGATTAGGTACAAAATATTTCTCTCAAAGGAAAATAAGCGGAAGAAGAAGTACGCTCGCATATTGCAACATAGTTTGTTTGCACTTTATTACACTGTTTTAAAAATATGCTTTACCTGTATTACTATGGATTTCTGATATAAAAAAGCTGACTAAAGTATATTCAAACCAAATTTTGGTCAATAGTAGGGCGCAAAAACAATTATTACTTCTCAGAAGTCAAAAATTCACGTCAAACGTACTTAATACGTGTCGGAGCTGTCGCAGTGGGAATGCTCGTTGCCGAGCGTTCTTGATTTTGACGTGAATTTTTGAATTCTGAAAAGGGATAATATATTAAATAGAAAATACAAAAGTTCGTATTTTAATGTATACCTGAAGATCAAATCGATTGTTTTAAACAAGTCTTATTTTTAAAGATCTTAAATGTATTCGCTTGTATTAAATTAATTGATGATGATCAATTAAAATTATTTATATAATATATTTTTGATAACACTTCTTCAATGTTCATTATTGAAAATTGTGACTCGGATTTTTTTATGAATCTTCTCAACAACTTTTAGTGATGGGCCTGCATCCCTTTTTACTTAGTTTCTATCTTTGTGCATTATCGCTTTCTTCTGCGATGAACTTATGTTTAAATTAGTTAATAATTATCTTCGTGTATGGCTGACAGTTGTTTTCGAATACCAATTTCTTATAATAATGTAGGAATTAATTAAGAGTAACTAATTTTCAATCACACATTGAGACAAATCTAACGACTGATAAATCCAGACATATCATAAAGGTGTTAGCTTTCCATTAAATTACCTTTTCTTTAAGCAGTTGATAGTTTTATAGCACAAGTTAATAAAACTCGTCGTATAATAATTTGAAGAACCTGAAAAATACATTTTCACATAGCTGTTTTTAGTGTTAAAAAATATTTAATTCTAATGCGTAATGCCTTAAAAACAGTGTAATTCGGTATTCAAAGCTCCAATGCCAGATTTTCTTTACAGCGTGGAAGTTGCACTGCTAGTTAATGCACTTGGAACCAGATACGTCTATATTTTAACATTATGTGTAGTTTAAACATATCGCATCTCACAAAAAACAAGAATTGACTCTTTTTTGAGCTCCTCATTAGTTGATAAAAAACATCGGCCTATTTTTGGATTTAAAAATACAACTTGAGTGGAATCGAGCTTCCTTTTTTGAAATAGGCAATTTTTTTCTACAGATGAATTAGCTCATTGATAATATTTTAAAATTATTATTCTTTTGTTTCAGTCAATTTGGGTAATCTAAATTCGATTGCGCACGACGAAGACAAAGAAGACGACGAATCGAACACTTCATCGTAGTCTGACAATTTACAACTTTGTTACGTTTATGAAGAATTTCGTTGATATATATGTATGTACCACTATACAAAAATGTCGACCATCTATATTGACATAAACAACAACGATGTTAAATATATGTATTTAACTATTATAAAACCAAAAACGTCGCTGTTGAACGCAAATGCAAATCTCTCCATGATGATTATATTACGATTTGTTCCTATGAATATCTCATCTTTTTTGTGCAAATATATGTTTTAGCTTTAGTTATTTATTATATATTTAATATACATACGTACGTACATAACAATAACTATGCATAGAGTTTTGACCGTTACGTCTTCGAGCTATTTTTATTTCGTCAATTAATATCGATATTGAAATAAAAATAACGAGTTTTGTGTAGGATTAATCGAGTTCAATTTTATAGATCGTGTTATTTAATTTTAAGAAATTTAATTAAATCTATGAACTGTATGAGAACTTGGTTTGCAGCTCCTTGATCTTGACTGAAAGGACCGTTTACGATTAAGTTTGACAGTGACACAATTGAATGTTATTGAAATATATATATTATAAAATAATATTTGCATATTTAAAAATTAATCGCAAACTTTTAGTCATCGTTGATAATTTGAGAAATTATTGTTGTATTAATAATTTATTAATTATAAGCATCCATTTTAGGCATAAGAGAATATTTTGTAAATAAAATTTATAAGCGTAACGACGTTTTCGATATGTGTTGAATATATTGAATTAATATTGATCTATATGTATAGTTTGTATATACACACTGAAAAATATATATATAATTATATAATAGAGAGTAAAGTCTTAAGTCACTTTTGAAGTCGATCAGAAAATATAATTTAAGCGTTAAGGTTTATAAAATAAAACGTTTCGAACGAAAATGGGTACGTAATTATTTTTTATAGAATATAGATGCTGTCCAAAAAAATCGAACGATAATTATATTATAAATTTATACTTCTGCAGTAAAATCAAACCACTTAAAATAAGTTTAATTTCAACAGACATTATAAAGCACACCTAAAATATTTGGAAAGTGAACATACATGTTACTCATCTTTTGAATGAACAGAAATATATTGCGCTATAAATGTATACAATATATAAGACATTACAAAAACAAGTAACTGTCATTTTTTATTAAAATAAATTTAATACCTACTAAAGTTTCGTACGAACCAGTGAATATGTTAAAATACTCAGCATATTTTTGACATAAATGTACTTGTCATTTGACTTATGGTTTCGCCTGTTTTTTTTTCGAAAACAACTAATGAGCAAATTTGCATAAATAATTGCACGTTTTATTAAGAGTTTTAAACGTTAAAATACACGTTACCTAGCAGGTTTTTACCAAAATATATATGAATTCAATGCCTCTCTATATACTACATTGCGAGTCATAAATAAAAGCAATAAAATTAAAAAATGTAATATAATTAACGTTCATGTAATATCGGAATATAAAATATCGTTCAGTTTTTTTGGATATCCTGTATTTTTAATCGCACTAAAACATTGTTAACATTTGCGAGTTTAGTCGAAAGTTGCTTTCAGATTATGTGTTTATGTTCAGTCAAGTAAAAAAACATACTTTAAGATTAGCTTTGATTATTTTCATTTAATTTCTCAAAATATTAACTTTCGAAATGCATAAAGAAATTAGTTATTTATTTTTAAACATACCACAGATAGTATATTTTACATACATTCCAATGTGTATAATGTATTTTACTTAATACATGTAACGTACACTAAAATCTAAAATTAATTAATAATTGTGACTAAATTTACAATGAAAAAAAATTAATATAAAAAAAACGTATTGACTCTATTGTGCCCAGATGAAGAAAATAAAACGTTTTTTAAAAAATCTATTTAAATATATAATACATATACTATATATATATTGAAACAAATATTTTTACGGGTCCATTTAATTACTAATTATTTCATTATTATTTTATGATTAATAATATATTTATGTTTATTTTTTATGATCATTATTATGTATACTAAGTTATTCCAAAAATATATATTATATATTTGTAGAAAGTCTGTTATGTGTAATACTATAAAATGAAAATATATAAATATGTACATTATGTATGTAAATTAAATAATGTATGTGTTTATGTATCTGCATAGTTTTAGGTTATTATTGCTTGTTGTGGACGAAAATGTTATAGTATATAAATATAAAATGCAGTGGACTGATTTTTTTTAAATTTAGCTATATAATGTAGTGTAATTATTTTTTGTATATTTATTTGCCTCGATGCAATGGCTATTTATAGTAAACTAGCTATTTATATGTGAAAATATTTTGATTTTAAATATTATTTACAGTTTAACAACACTCGCGCTTTATCACCTCCATTAACAATGTATTTGATGCTTTAGTAGGCTTTTTGAACTTAAATTTCACATGACAGACGATAAATTAAATTCGAAGAAATTATTTTATATTTATTTATAAAAGGATTTCTTCAAACTGGAAGTTATTAAATAATATCATAAATATTTATACTTTATTTTTCATCTCTATATATTTTTAATTTATTGTATTTTTATCACATTTCAGAGACAGTATTCTTATAGAAAATCAAATGCCTATAATATATCAGTAATTAGATATGCTTTTATTTATTGATCATATAAAACTTAATGTCTCTGAAATGTTAATACAAACAAATTGTACTCAAAAAAGCCAATAGTGTAAATTTGTATATTCAACAATAAAATAGTGAAATTTATGTAAAATGTATTTAATATTATATGTATTTCAAATCGTCTTCTCATTGAATAACTAATAAATTTGAAATTTGTCTTCCTTGAATTATTAAATATTTAACAATAATAGCATGAAATTGTGAAAAATAAAAAAAAATAAAGATATTAATGCGTCATTTTCTTTCTTTTCCACTGACAATATATAATAAGAAAGTGTAAAAATAAAAAGCAACGATTTATTAAAAATTATTGTTTTAATGCACTAGACTGGTTATCAACAATTATTATATATTACTTATAATTTATTTAGAAATATTTTATACATTATAATCAATAAGCGTATATAGTGCTTTTTCAATGAAGAAATATAATCATAAATTTCAATGTTCAATTTTATTTCTTCACGCGCAATTTTACATTTTTTGATATTACTTAGCCTACTCGTAAAAAATATTAATATATATATAATATATGTAGTTGTATAACACTTTATTCATAATTATTTTCGTGTATATATACATACATATATAATTTATTAACAATATCAACAATATTGCATTTTAGATTACATACAAAACTGTCAAATCTGAAAATATACTCAAAAAATTATTACCTTTTTTTATATTTTGTATATATGTTAACGATAAAATCTTCCCAATTAACCATTTTATCAAAAGCTAAAAAGTAGGAATCTAAAATTGTATGTCAAATTTTTATTTAACAGTATTTTAAATTTATATTACAATTTGAACATTTAAACTATTTTACACAAAATTGAAAATGAATGTCAATTATTTAATAATAAAAAAAAACTATAATATTGAACAAGAAATTATTTTATGAAACAGGAATAGATAGATTTTGTTTTAGAAAAGTGGAAGAAAATTCGATCCTATCAATTACATAAGTACTTTTTGTATTTAAGGATTGTACTAAAGAGTTAAAGGCATGTATAGCTATTTATCGCTGATTTTAAAGATTTCGCTAAATTTTGATTATTAGATCTAAGATAATTCAAATTATGAATGGGAAGGAATTTTTAAATTGGGTCTTCTAAGCTTAGACATTATTTTTATCGAATAGTAATCCAGATAATATGAATCTTGTGATGAAATTAAACGTGATATGTTATAAATAGGGCACAATCCGAATTAAAAAATTAACATGTGACATTACAAATGTAGAAAAACTCTTGTCAGTCGTCTGCTGATATGTAACATGACAATATTTTGGCAACAGCGTTATAATTTTATGTTAAATTTAAAAAGAACAGTATTTTAAAAAATGTATTATTAGTAAAAAAAAAAGAGAATGCTAATTGTACTTCTAAATTTTAGTATCTTATATAAAATTTATATAAAAATAATTTTCTTTATATTGTGTATATCGCAACACGTAAAATGCACGCTTTGGAATGTCGCTAGTAATACGTTAATTTTTAAAGCTGCACGTTTACCAAAAATTAGTGGAAATCATTATTTCGAAATGCTAAAAAAAAGCTTAACAAATTTAATTCAATAATATTGCGAATTGTGGAATGCGATTATTTTAATTTTGGCAAACATGCAACTGTTTGGCAACTTCCGTAAAACCAAGTAATGATTTTAAACCTATTTTCATTGATCGTAATAATCTATACATCTAAAAATGAAAATAATTTTAAGCGAATTATAATGCAATTGCAAATATGATTTTATTTCAATACTAGTTTGTGAGATAATAGTAATAAGGGGAAACGAGAAATCTTAATTACAAATAGGTTTTGGGAAATATCATTTTAGTCACTATACTTATTCTTTGAAAAAAGCACTAAAAACATATGTAATTTCATTGCATTTATTTAGAAGAATCTTTTAGTGCAAAAAGTATTTACACAATTAAAAATACAATATATTTCATTAATATATTGATTATCCATCACTTCATTACAAATCTAGATAATAATTTTGACTGAAACGATTCCAGAGAAACAGCCACAGTCAGTACAAAATCATTCGACGATTTTCCTAGTCATGCAATTAACATAATCACACGCATGCACACTTTAGGCAATGTTAAAACAGGTCTTTTTGTATGTAACATAATCACAAAACATAAATAATACATACAAAATTCAATTTTAAAAATCACAGCGACATAACTAACATAGCAGTGTTAAAACAATCTCATTACATATTTTCGATAATCTCATTTAAATACCGTCAAAGATTTTTCATCATAAGATATAAAAGAAATGTAACTTCTACAGAATAAAATCTAGATTAATCTTTGTATTCATCGACGATAAAAATTTTCAACATAATTTTGTAATTACTAAATAATATTGTATTATAATATAAATTTCGATGTTCAATCAAAGCGTTCGTATCACACACACTTTGACTTGGTATAATCACACACCGGTCCTTTGTAAAAGTATCCATAAAACGTTACACGCCACCGTCGATGAGTATTATTATATACATCATAGTCATAGTGCACTTCAACTTCACCTCAACTGTGATTCGGCAAATGTATTATCTTTCTGGCTACCGTCAACTTTGATGTCGTTTGATTGATGTAATTTAGCTTTGAGACGGTTCTTCAGCGGACAGATAAACTCCCACCCGTCATCACCCATACTTTTAAACAACTGTAAGAAAATTAATTGTATATAATAATCAATTGATAAAATTGTAAACGAAAAATTATAGAAAATTTGTTTTTCAGACTTGCTCATCAAGTTCATATAATTTAAAGAAAATATATAATTAAAAACTGTACCGCTGTCTCCCAAGATTGATTATTGGCTTCTCTCTGTTTAACAGCCTCTCGTTGCGTCTGTTCCACCAGGCACTTAGCACGCGTGGCTCCGTCTATATCATCAGATCTCAAACCGACAGTTACGTCTCTCCACACCTTCCGTGATTCGTTCTGAGATTGTGCTCCAATAGCCCGCACTAATTTTTTCTGCGCTTTCATTCTACTCGCATCAAATAAAACTTCAGTTCGCTAAATATAACACAAGCAATATAAATTAAGCATTTCTTTGAGTAACAATAATGCAAAAATAAAACATTAAATCATACTCCGGTATCCAGCCATTTCATTTCCATGTGCGTGTTCCATTCTCCTTGCGCCGTGGCAAAGGGTTTCTTTTCGCCCGGTCCAAATACGTCACACGACACTCGATTCTTTTTACCGCCGTAAAACGGTTTCGTAAGAAATTCAATGTTTGCTCTGTAACCAGTAGCTGCACAGTCAACGGTGACGGTACCGCCCAATTCAATCCACGGTATGGTTAATATCGATCTACAAAGAATTGTTTCATTAGATACATCGATCATATATAAAAAAACAAGATTTAAAGTTTCATCTACATATATACGTGGGATAAATGGAAAGTAAAGATAGTATAAGGCCCACTGTCGACAGAGACGTCACTGCATAGACGCATATTCGTCATTGTACGCCTGCTTGCTGCGTACATATAAACTAACGAAACATTATTTGACTTCCCACCTCACTCCAAGCTTTTATAGTAATATCCTTTACTGCATAATCTGCAAGATTACTATTATAAAGACACTGGTACTTTTCGACGATCTGAACAAATTTAGTAGCTGAAATTGTCACTGTTTTCTACACGTTCACGCAGTTCGATACGCTCAGGCGTCTGACATGCTTGACGACTGTCGTCATGAAGCTTGCATGCAGCGACGAGATTGTGACGTTGCAGCTTCGTCGACAGTGTCTCATTAGTTTATATGTACGCATCAAGCAGGCCTACAATAAGCGTACAATGACGAATACGCGTCTATGCAGCGAAGCTTCCGTAGACAGTGTGAAAATAGAAGCGATTTTTTTAAGTAGCAAAGTTGCGAAATATTGCTATAATTTTAAGAAGGCACACTTCCATGATATTGGATTAAAGATATATGTCCTACATCCATAAAGCTAGGTTTTAATTTAAGGCAATCCCAAAAAAAATGTTTTGTAAATCTTTCCTAGACTTTGAATTTTCACTTTCACTTAAAGTACAGTAGATCCCTAAAAACACGGTAAATTGAGGATGTGCTATTTGGGTGCGTGTAGTTGGAGGACTAGAAAATACTCTTACATTTTTTTGCAATACGTACATACGAATTAGGCGCGTATGGTGAGATGAGATATCCTCCCTTTAGCTCGCTCACACAAAGTAACAGGCATCCAAATAGCACGTCCCCAATTTTCCGTGCTATTGGGGGTTCTACTGTACATTGCATTAATTTGCTTTTATTTATTTTTTAATAAAAGCTCATTTATTATATAATTGTGTTTATATCTATCACCGTTCATTGATATATTTAGTTTAAGAAATCAGCAGCTTTCATAACGTTTTCATAATTAAAATTATCCATATGCTTTCGATTTTTAAATCAAAAATACCTAATTCTCTCATTGTTAATTGTATTTGTAACATTATTTTCAAATGTTAAGTAAGGTGAAGCCGAGTATGCAAACTAATCAATAAAAATAAAAATATCCTACTAATTTAATACATGTTTTAGAACTTCTATATATTAATTGTTAATTGTATGTGTAACTTATACATATATAAGATAATTCACCTTCCGTAACCATTGGGAAAAGTTAGAATATATTCCTCTTGCAACTCAGGTAAACACACGATACCTTTGCCTATGTTATGCACACCAATAGACAATCCTAAAAATTTACTTTTCGTCCATACCCATGCGTTGAAAGATATACGTTTATTGACATGTTCGGCATAAAATGCAGATACTAAAAAAATAATAAACACGGTTAGCACAAACATATATGGAACTAAATTCTAGACAATGAAGACATATTCAATCAAATTACTCGGCGGATGATGTGACACTTGTTCAGCGACAAACGTGAGTTGATCAGGACCACACCATGGAACCGGCCCTTCGGATACGGGAGCACCGCCAGGTCCACCGCTATTCACTTGCCAATGACATCGGAATATCTCACCGAGGATGGGATTGTAAGGCTTTTTGGCGACAGTTGATTTACGACCAGCGTGATAAGAACTGAGGTACCATCGTATGACTTGGATCATACGATCACGCGGCGTAGGCATATCGACTATTCTGAAATTCACAAAAAATTAGATATATTTTGTAAACATATGCATTAAGCTTAACATTTTAATGCCAATGTTCCTTATACATAAGTTTAAGATATATTAATAATAAATATATACAAACAAATATTAATAAAATTACATACACTTATTTAAACAAACATTTAAAATGGCTAGAGATCAATGCGTCCACCAACTGTGATTACATGAATGAGAACAGATAAATTAAAAATTCGTATAGCTTTACTTAATGGAGGGAAAGCTCATCTTGTATCTCAGTTGCGTAAATCCCTACCAGCAGCTTGAATAAATGCTTCCCCAGATATACATGTCAACGTGATTTTAGGAATTCATATCCCAGCACACCTTGCAAGAATTTCGTGGCAAATAAGAATATGTAACATTTGTATACGTATGCTCTCTATCTATAAGAAAAATTAACGAATAGGATAATACAGCCCAAAAATATGGCTCGACAATTTGAAGCAGACTGCAGACCTAAATTGGATACTAAACGCTTAGGATGTGTCCGCCGATGGACTTAAAATGGTTGCAACTGATGAATATTTATATACAGTTATTTTATAGGACCCGGCAATTAAACTAAAGGTTCTTGATCCAATCCTCATTGGTAACGAAATTAGAGTAAATAATTTGCATCATTAATTAAGTCTGATTGCTAACAATGACATACTCTAATTGTAGTAATTAATTGCTTTATATACAATAATTAGTAATTATAATAAAAATAATTGCAATTTGTATCCAATTAAAATATTTAACAATACATGTAAAAAATCCTAATCTTTTATACATCCCGTTCCTACGTTCTTATCAACAAATCCAGTATAGAAGGAAACCATAAAAATGATACGTTTCCGAAGATAACTTGTACACATTGGTATTAATAAGTCCCTATCTTCAGTAAGCGATGAAAAGGAATTCACCCAGAATCAAAAACTAATAGATTAATAAATCATTGCTTTACACTTACTTTGTAAATTGATCTGGATGAGCAAAGTAATCGGCGTACATCTCGAGTAACGATCTTCGTTCTAATATAAACGTCGGCAAGACAACCTACAATAATAAATCATTATAACACAAATTTAATTAAATGATAAAGCGATAAAAACAATACCTTCGTAAGGTCCATTCCAATTTTGACTTGCGATAATAAATGAGTAACAACAGATCCATGCACTTCCATAGATCCGATGTCGTTATCGCTATCACATTCGTATAAGGCTGAAAAAGTATTATTTTTATATTACATGATAATGTCTGAAATGCATGTTTATATACCATCATAGTCGATAGATCCATCTTGATTTCTAGGCAATGGTTTATCGTCGGATAGGGAGGTATCTGAACGTGCCGGAAGCGCTTCGACTCCGACAGGTGCGCCTCCGGTGTTAGTCTGTTTGGCCCCACTGTAACAAAAAACATACATATAAGAAGTTTTATGAACACTAATTCTCATAATACATATAAATAGGCAGATGCTAGAACTATAAAATATTAAATGGACACCAGAAGAGCTATTTTGAACATTATATCATAACATATTACCAAGAAAACTTAAAGCCAAACAACATATAAAAATGAGCTTACCAAAATAAATATAGAGAAATTGACAGTATAGTTAAAATAATAGTTATCGAAATTATTAGAAAAATTACTTATAAGATTCCATGAGTTGCTGTGTAAATTATTTACCATGTGAAAATAAATCTATCTCTCTAGAAGTTATGTTTTACAAAATTCAGTAAAATATTTTATTCAAATTCGATCGATAAAAACAAGATGCTAATGGTTAAATATTAAACAGTTCTAAAACCAAAAAGCATTACCGCAATAACCGCAGCAATCCAAGTTTAACAAAATAACTAATTCATGCCGGAAGATTAAAATGAACCCAGAAAGGGTTCTGCTAAAAATTGGAAATAATAAATTATCTAACATTAAAGTAGCAGAACCTCACTTATCCTGAATTATCTATTGAAATATTGTAAGCAAGAACTGTACACGTTTAAGATACGAAATTACAACAAGTCAAATATACAGAATCTGGATTAAAATGTAAAATTATGTCAAGTTATCAGTTTTCTTCTACAAGATTTTTTTATTTTTTTTGCTTTAATGTATTTATAATGTAGAACAGAAACTTAAATGAGTTTGATATATACCATGGACCACAACTAAAGAATATTTTTCGAGTATCGTAACAATGAGTTAAATAGCAATTCATTTTGTTAAATACTTTAATAAAAGAGATACTTAAAATGAGATCTTATAGGGAAAAACATATTAATTTTTGTCTTTCTGATACAAATCTTGTTCAGTTTTATTGAAAACTGCTTTCAGCAAAAAAGAAAAGGAATAATTTTAATTCAAAAATATAACAGGAAAAACTGTGCTTCCAGAAAAAAAAATTAAGCTTTGTAATTTATGTATCTTTGAATTGGTACACCTAAAAATTTAAAAGTAATAGTCCAGTAGACTATTACTGTTAATTTGTATTGTTTAATTATTTTATCTTTATTTTTATGAATTACATGTGAAAATTATTAATTACGACTATTTTGAATTAGTATGGGGATTTAATCTGCACAAAATTAAGTTTATATTATACTATTCATATCAAATTTACAAATAAATGCATATTAAGATTAAAAAAAATTCAACTATTACAGTTATGATTCACGTGAATCAAACGTCAGATTTCTTACCTAGTGGAACTCTCCCTCCTGAGGGACCAGCGCTGAGACAATATTCTGATCATTTTCGAAACGTTCAATCGAATGTCATAACAACGAAACAATCACTCCAAACCACACAACTTTATTTAACGGCTTCTTTGCTCATACTAGTAAACTATTAATAATAACAACAAAAAAACACAACTCCGACGCAACCGACGACCTAACCAAAGCGAAGGAGATCGATCAAAAACAATAACAACAAGGAGACGTCAGATGGGTCGACGCCGCTCAATCTCCAATAACCGCCGATTGCCAAACCGGCTGTTTATAATTTCAGATAAAAGCGAAAGAGCGCTGTCGATTCGCGTCTTTCGCTCGCTATCTCGAGTGTGTTTAAACGCATTTCGAGCAACACACAGAGCTCCACCGGCAGCAGAAAATCGATTTTGCCTCCTGGGGGGAGGAAAGCTCCTCACCCCCTCGAGCGCTGATATCGTGCTGACCGAAACCCACATCCTTTTGCCATTGAGTCCTTGGCGCATGAAAAACAACGTTCATTACAATGGCATTGTTTTAAAATAAAATAAAGAACACCGAATGCCATCCGAGAATAAACATCGAAGCTCTTATCGTAACCTTCTATTTCTAATTCCCGAGTCTAGACTCGAAACTTAGCTAGCGGATCGAGTGCAATTAATAATGATGGAAAAAGGTGAACAGATGTTTGAAAAGCTTTGAATGTGCGCAATAAAGTGGACAAACTCGAATCGTTGATGTATTTCGTCATATGAATTCGAATTGCTCGATTACTTTTTGTGGCGTCAATTTAAAATTAGAACTAATGATGAAATTCCTCATGAATAGCAGAGCTTTTTAATGGATAGATATTTTTTTTTTTGCTAAGGAAAGGAAGAAAACGACGTAACTGCATAGAAAATAGGGACCATATTTTCAAGAGCTCCAATCAAAATATTCGAATAACGAATATATTCACCCGTGTTTTCAACTATTCATTATTGGAATATTTGTCCAACTATTCGTAAATATTTATTTATATTTATAATACAATAGAATATTTTGAAATTTTTAATTTCTAAAAACACCAAAAATCAATAAATTTTAAAACACAGTTATATAGTGAATCTTTGTGTATTTTCACAACGCAGGTAGTCAATTTTTATTTACAGCTCAATTGTGCTCTTTTTTGTTTTGCATATAACAACTAATATCCAACAAAAAAAAACAATGAAGAAAAAACTTTTTCTAATTGCAGAAATTCCAGAAATTACTCATTATTTTTAGTTAATATTGTGGAGCTGTGATCTTTCTTAATGACTGGTATTGATTTTTTTACCTCTTTTAAATCAATACTATAATATATAATATTATTTTTTTTGAGCATACTGAGATGTAGTCTTTTCGGCAGTAGGAATAAATAAATATAACACCGTACTATATAAAATATACAGTTTTATAACATAATCTGTATATATTATTAAAATTGTATTTTTTGATTCTTTATAACTATACGAATATATTCGAATATTTTATTCTTGACTATTTAATATTAAAATAGTTGAAGTAGCGAATATTTGGAAACTCGCGAGTTTTCATATACTACTATTCTAGACAGAGTTCTTTCATTATTCTTACAGATTAAAAAACAAATGTATAAAAAATATTCCTACATGCTCGGGGACGCACGCTGAGTCGTGCTTTAAATATTGTATAAATATATTATTGGTAAGGTTGACTTTTACTACTTTAACATTCGTGTTATTCTCTGAAGCTTAGGTTTCAATAAGTACAATACTACTATTGTATATATTTACAGCCGATATTAAACAATGTAAATAAGTAGGGTTTAAACTACGTATTTTCAACGATCATTTTCATTTCTCGAGAAATGAGAATTCTTGATATCAATTTTTTTATAAATTTTTATGAATGAAAAATGTATATAATACAATAAAGTGAAGCTGATACATTATTACATGTTATTCTTAAAATAGCCTTTTAAAAGTCACATGCCATAATATAATAATAAGTATAATCAAACATTTTTTTGTTAAAAATATTGGCCGTGGAAAAATTCTTCTCGTTTTGTGTTGATGTTAGTTTAATCGACAACAACGCTTCAAATAGGCACTGTAAATTCAAATATTTTGATTTACTTCTCCATTAATCCGCAAGATCTTGGTTTTCTTACGTCAGTGATAAATTTTCTATTTCTTCAATGGATTCTAATAATTTAATGGAATTCATCGAGCGATAAAATAATCTGCTTATAACTTTTTTCCCATTTCACATATTTATGCTTTTGAAGAAATAACTAAAGAAATCATTATTTTTTGACTGATGAAAGATTCTGAATTTTGCAAATATATAATTAATGACATCGATATCTGGTTTCTTCGATTATATAATTTATCTTAAATTGACAGTTGAAATTTCGAACTTAGCTCAGAATTGATATTTTCTAATTGTTTTAACAAAAATGTAAAGGCCCCTTCGCTGTCAATAATAATCGTGAGACGATTGCCATTTTACAAAAACCATATAAAAAAAATCTTTTTGGATTATCAAAAAAAAATCAATTTGCATTCTGCCCATGCATAATTTCTTCTTATCGATCACCAAAGCAAAGATAAAACCGCCGGCCGGTTAAAGTAATATAAAATCGCAAAAAAGGTATGAATATTTTCAAACATCTGACACCAACACATTCGGAAAGGTTTCTTATCCGAGTGTTTTCATTTATTACTTAAGCAAAAATAAGGCGATTTGAGAGTTATTTATGCAGCGTTATAAAACGGAGTGATTATAAACATTTTTAAAATATTCGTACAAATTTAATTTTATATAATAAAAAAATGCTTTAAAAAATTTCTCGAGAAATGAGTCTCGATTTGTCATTTTTCTCGAAAAGAAACACTAATTTCAACCATGTTCATGCTTGGACGCCACAAGTAGAAAAATAAGTTTAAAGTGAAAACCGACTTCTTTTTTTTCGTCTAGCGTTTCTGAGTTAATCGCGAGTGAAATAATAAATATTTTACCAACGATTGTATGTATAATGTATAATGTTGCATTCTATATTTAATAACATACTAATTTTTTAAATATAAGTTTTTATCTAGTATACGATAGCAGTTTAACTATAATATTATCAAAATGTTTAATGCGTTAATTATTAATAAAATAAGTATCTTAAGTACATGATAAAACGATTCAGTTTATATTGCGTTCATTTAATGACATTAATTTAAGCATAATATCTGCAATTGTTTATAATACTGAGTGATCTAAATAATGCACTTATTAAATAACTAAGTAATTTCCGGAAGACACAAACAAGCAAATTATATACATTGCATATAAAATTGCGCCGTTTCAATAAAACATTGGGACAAGAGAGAATCGTGGATTTAATTCGATTCGCCAACTATTCAGAAGCGTGTAATACAATTTATTTTTAGTCGTAAAACTTGAGCGATAGCAGTATATACGATCATAAGACATACATAAGATCAAGGCAAACTTTGAATTATTTATTCCAACACACGCAATTTGACCAAGCAATTTTCGATTCATTCATATGTAAATCAACACTACAGCTCAATTGAATCAATCAAAACAAACACGCATGCCACGAGTAGGTACTACTTCATTCATAATGACACATATATAGGTGTAACATATTGTACAATTGCAACATATATACAAAAACATACAAACTTTACAGCACAAAAAAGTCAACACATTAAAGATCAAACGTCTTTTACAGATTTCCCAACTCAAGATTTTTCGGCTCGAACCGCAACTGAGCGCATATCTGCGACATTTCCCAGCACGGACTGGATATAATAAATAATAAAACCACACATACACACTCGATAATATATTATTTATGTTTATCACACTGAAACGCGTCCGCAGAGCAGCGTCGCGACGCTAGACTGGCACGAGTCGCGAAATCCCGGTGTCCGAGCCGCTTCAGCGGCTCGAAACCTTTTCCGAACTAATTTTGGAGGATGGGTATTTTTAGCCGATCGAATATAAAAATAGACGCGGCCTAGTCGGGTATTATGATTGATTCACAATGCGCAATAAATAATAATGGAAAACGGGGGCGGCTATCGAGCGAGTTTTCCATCCCTCGCGATTGGAAAACGCGTGTAATTTACTAATAATAAATAGGAGCGTGCGTGAGCGTTTCCGACCGGGTGTTCACGAATTGCGTATACTTTGAATATAGAATGATTCATTGATAAGTTTGCTTTTAATTAATCAACAACAGACGTTCGGAAAATACAAGTGAAAAAAATGTCCTTGAAATGTCAAACCTTTCGGCGCTGCCACTCTTCAAACGAGTGGCTAAACTACGTGACGCAAGAGTTCGTAACGCAGGGGTGGTAGAAATAGAGTCTCCAATTCGAGTAATCGAGTACTCGATACTCGAGTATTTTTGTCCATTTTTCAAGTACTTGATAATCGAGTATTTTGAAAATTACTCGATTAATACTCGAAATTGAAAAATTTTGAAATATTTCAGAAACAAAAATAACTTTAACTCGGTCCGGTAAAGGTTAACGTCTTGCTTTTATTTGGCGTTTATGCCCGAAGTCCCGAGTTAGAGCGGTTACTATCAGGTATAATTTTTTCATAGTTCCATAGTTGCATAGTTCCGGTCGTCGGCTATGTTAGTGGGTACGACGGAGAAATTTCTTTTGTGTTTTCTGTTCGACAGTCCCGACTTATCTAATTTATGGCAATGAACAATATGAAATATAAAAAAAAAAATTTAGGTTTTATGACTATGCAGTTGTAGCGTAAAGTGTTGTAAATTGTTTATACTGATCCCTCAGCTTAAAATATAAATCAAAACAATTGTGTGTTTTAAAGGCATTTAAAGTAAAGTCAGTTCTTTGCGAACCGTTTAGCTCTAGAGTGAAAGGGATTCACCCAAATACATCTTCGAAGGATATAGATTTAAATTCTTCGCATTAATCAGAAGGAGTAGAATATTGTATATTGTTAAGAAAAAAAATCTATTCAAGAAGAATTACAAAATGCTATTTTGTCAATAGTCGAAGGAAATAAGAGAAAAGCAGAGAAGGGAATGAAAGAAGAGAACATAAAAAGAGAGTTCAAAAAATTTTATATCTATAAAAAGCGAACAGATATAAATTAGAAGCCTTATCCAACGCGTTAATGACAATAAGTCCAACATCAACAGCAACGTAAAGGGTTTATTCCATAACGGGAATATTAAAACCAAAGGTTAGCAGTAATATTAAATTCGAGACACTTTTTGCATTATTGTTTTTAAAAAGTATGTTCGTGAAGTTAAAATAATTGAAAAAATTAACATACTAAGTATTTTATTTATTTATTTATATGTGCACGAATTTGAATAATAGCTATTTTGGTACATTTGGTAAATACTCGAAAGTACTCGAGTACTCGAGTATTTTAAAATTTTAATATTCGATACTCGAGTAGTTGATGGTTCGAGTAATTGGAGACTCTAGGTAGAAAGACCTATTGCAAAAGCTCTCATGTTGCAACTTCCGAACAAAAAATTTAATGCAATTACTTCGACTATCACCAGAAGCCCGGTTTTTGTAACTCAAAAATAACTTATTTCAAAACTCACTTAAAAATATCCCATACCATATATGTATATTGAGAAAAAGCAACTAAATGCATTCTGCAGCCAATGACGGTATGAGTTTTTAAATGCATATTCGAAATATTTATACATTTTAAAATTATAAGAAGTAATTTATCTCATCAGAGATTGTATAAAATTAGCTAAGTTTAGCAACGAATCAATTATGCACTACAACAGTTAATACAGTAAATACATTTCAGTGTTTTATATATTATAAAACCCTAATCGAAGCTCATACTGAAAAGCTTTAGTGTTAAACATTAGCATGTATGTTTTACTTATTTACATAAATGTGACATCAAACAAACATTTAAAGACAAAATAAAAAAATTTGTAGTTTGATCAATACCAGTCAAGACAACTACCGCGTAAATATCAATAAACAGCTAGAAAGGTTATTATTAATTGAGATAATTCATAGAATAAAATTGCCGACCACTGTATTAAAATAATTTAAATTTTCAAATTTATTCTGTCTGCGAAATCATTTTATCATAATATTTGTCTAATAAAATGAATATTGAGAACTAAAATCAGCAAAAAATTATGCGAAATAACAATTTATGAAGAACACACAATAGAATTTTTTTCGCAACCTATTAATTATTGATATTAGTGCGTAGGTTGCGACACCTGTGCGAGTCGCGTAGTCATCATCTTATTGACCGTTAGCGTACCACCTTTGAAGATTAAATGTTTTTAGCGCGGATGGCTTCTGTAGAAGTCATCAAGAAAATCGCCAGTACTCATTGGGCACCTAAAAGTGCCATAAACCTTTGAGCCTAATAATATGGTATTGAATTAACTACTTCATTCAAAGTAGGTAGTGAAAAAAGGAACATGGATTTCTGGTTAAAACTTCGAAAACATTGTTTGACAATATAAGACATTTCGATCCGACTTTTTTTAACATTTGCCACTCAACAAACTTATTAATTATTATATTTTTAAGTTTTTGTTAGCCGTTTAAATGAAACAATAGTCGATTAATAAACAATATTAATGATACGATAAGATGTATTTCATCAAAATATGAGAGAAAATATCGTAATAAATATGCATTAAATATTTACTATCATATAATATAATTTACATGCATAAATATTGACCCAAATAGTTGGAAATGAAAACAGTAAATATATTTTCCATATACAAAGATTCATAAAGTAATATAAATACATACTGTACATTGCATATCTTTTTTTCATAAGTCTAAATCTCTCGAGAACTCATATTATTTTTTTATTTCTCAATAAATAAGAAACACTGGATCTGATCGATCTAAACCACCGTTTTCTCGAAATCTAGCAGTGAAATTACTAAATCCGTTGCTAATTGAACACATATACTATTATTATGGTATAATTATTGGCCATATTCCAAATCTGCTTTATTGACTGCTCCGTCTTTGAAAGCTGTTATGTTTTAAAACATTCAAACACATTGGTTTGACCTGAGGCGTTATCGCCGTTTTCTATTTTCAACAGTTTCTGATCCTATTTTTTTAAAGCTTCATTTTTGATATGATTTACCGAATGCTGCATCATCAGTGGTTAAATTGCAACACCATACAATAAGCAAGTTTTATATCTTTATCGCGCAGCTTTAGAATTAATTAAACTTAAATTAATTTCTACCAGAAAACGTTTACAGGGAAATTAGCCCCGAGTTTTCGAAGAAAACTTTTCATTTTTTTTTTTTTTTTTTTTTTAAATGTTTATTTCAAAAATAATTTAGTTTTATACAAGTTATAAATTACATGTTTCTGGCTTTTAGCCATTATCATGTTTACAAGCGAAATTACAATAGTTTAAATAAAAATAGAGGCAACAATATGCAATATTTAATAAGTAAAATTTAAGGAGAAAATACTAAAACCTTTATACAATAAGAAAAAGAAAATAAAATAAATAAAATATAAGATACATAATTAAAAATAACACTTACGAATTGGGGCTATTGAAGTCGCGGTTACAGATTTGCTATCAAAGCATTATGTGCTTAGGCATTTTATGTTTATACTTGAAATTTAGTGTGACTTTGTCATAGTTACCAATTTTTGCAATTAATTTATTATTATGTTCACGCGAGATATTTTTGTAATAATTTATCGTATTAGTAATAATGTGATTTTTAATTGTAGGTATAGAATATCGAGTGTGGAGTTTCTTTAAATTAGTATAATATGGGGTGTTATAAATTATTTTTACAGCTTTATTTTGAATTACTTGTAACTTATTAAAATTATTTTTACACGTATTACTCCACACTGGGCAAGCGTATGTTAATATCGGTCGTATTAATTGTTTATATAATAAAATTTTGTTTTTAATCGTCAACGCGCTTTTTCTGTTAAAAATGGGTCTCAGAGCTGAAATGGCGGCAAGCCCTTTAGACCGTACTTCTTTTATATGCTTTGTATATTTTAATTTAGAATCTAAGTGAAGACCCAGATACCTAACACTCGTTTTCCATTCAATGTTTTTGCCCTGCTCGGTTTTTAAAGGCGGAGGCAACGGTTGCCGGCGCATCGTAAAAATGATTGCCTCAGTTTTATCATCGTTTATTTTTATTTTCCACTTTTTTAAATGTTTATTTAAGTTATGCAAAGATTTTTGTAGTTTTGTTGCTATTGGTTTAAGACCATATGAACTAGTTAAAACGGCCGTATCGTCCGCGTAAATAGAGAGACTGGTGTTTTTTAAAATTGGAATATCGTTTGTATATATTATATAAAGATACGGCCCGAGTATGCTCCCCTGAGGAACCCCGGCTGGTATTTTACGCGGTGTCGAATTATCGTTATTTAAGGAGACGACATAGCGACGATCTTGAAGAAAACTTTTCATGAAAAGTAATGGCGGGTCGAGTTAAACATTTGTACAGGGGGACTAATTAATTACATTTTTTCTCATTATTATTAAACGGCGCAAATAAAGAGATCTCCTCATTTAACGGTAATACGATCCAATTAAACACCGACGATACAAATTATAATTGAAAATAAAACCGAGGAAAAGTTTTTTCGTTCAAAGAAATTTAATTAACATTTCGTGGAATTGCTGTAATAAATAATTTAGTATATTGGTATTGCAACTGAAAAAATATTCCTTAGCCCGATCCCCTTCTGCGTTAGCTGTGTGAGTCAAAAAAACCAGATAAGTCAATCTAAATAAAATTACCGAAATATTGTATGTACCCTGCATAAACATAACTGACATATGACAATGGCAAAAATTCAGCAACGTGAATGGTGAGATAGTACGTGGAATAATTTATTATAAAATGGCGTCATTCGAGGACCTTTAACGCTCAAATCTAATTTCGTCTCGATGCTAACGTTTCGGTTCAATAAAGATTAACGATTTAACATGGAAAAGCTCTATATATGTATGCGGATGTTTTATATTGAAATAAACTTTTACTAGAGATAGTGTAGTGATTTCTTTTTTTAGAAATAATTAAAAAAAGTCACGAGGTTGGACCAACTATGAGGTCAAACGCTAAATTATACACGATACGAATAAAAACTATATAAAACAGAGGTCATCAACCTCGATTACGCAGAAACTGGTGAATTGCCCACAATTTTCAAAGAAAATATTTTATACTAAACAAATATTATATAATGAAAACTAGAATTTAATCAATTTCATCGTTGAGTAGAATGATTCAACATCATATGTCGAATCAAAAATTGGCAGTAAACGATATGCTGCAATTTTTAAATCGGAGCGGTCTCAGTGGGAACGCTCGGCAACGAGTGTTCCTACTGCGTCGGCGACAGCACGATTTTATTGCTTTTGACGTGGATTTTTGACTTCTGAGAAGTGATAATTGTTTTTTGCGCTTTTCTATTGACCAAAATTCGGTTTTGATGTACTTCTTATAAATCGTAATATGATAATAAAAAAACGTGAGAGGATCCTTAACCCTTTCACCGCGACTGATATTTTTACACGCGATTTCTAAATTTGCTAATATGTGGAGGAGCACCTATTTAAATATTATTTCGATAAATTAAAGTTTTTTTCAACCTTAAATTAAACAAAAAAAAAACATATTACAAGGCTCAAAGGTTCATGACACTTTTAGGTGCCGCTCGTAACTGACACATTAATTTTATCTTGAAATTGAATACTTGTGCAGTAACTGTATATTAAACAGCTCTTCCGGTGTCTGAATTAGTCTGAGAAATTCCAAGTCCAAGTCCGGTCCAAGACAATCAACCAACAAGTATAAAGGAGCAACATAATAAGAAGATACATTGAATTTTAAAGTTTTGCGTATTGAATCCATTTTAAATAATCAAGATTTGGTATATAAAAGACAATAATTATGTATAGCAAACAAAGTGTTAACCAATTGTGAAACATTTTGAACAGAAACTTGATTATAACTCCAATCCGTATACACAGCTCGCTCGTTAGTCGATATTCACGGTGAACCTTTTAGCTCTGATTATTTCTCTTATTTTGCGAAAGCCACGATACACACGAAGAAAAATTCTCTCGCAAAATCTTTTCAAATAAGAATCGCGGATTCATGCATATTTTTTTTGCCAAAATGTGCTATAAGCGCCTAGGGGGCGCCGGCTCACCCCCTTCGGTCACAGCGTGTAAACACGAAAGCGGCGCCATATTATATATACTATACATTTTTAGTATAATATTGGAGAACCTTGCACGAGAACCCCTCCGAGTCCCGGAAAGCCGCAAAGAGGGCAAATGAGACCAAGTGCAACCTTGTCACCGATCGGCCGGCTTATCGATCGAAAACAGCTGAAAGCGCAACCGGAGGAGGCTACAGGGTGTCTACGAAGTAGGTTAACCACCGTCGGTTCGTCGTCGCAGTACTCAAATGCCAAAGCTCTTTTCGTAGATTAAAGCTCTCGCTCTCGCGCGCTCGCCTCCCTATTAATAGACGGCTAAATCATGCTAAGATAGGATAAATGTAGTATACGCGTGGTATTGCGTAATTAGCCTTAAAAACTAAAAACAGAATGTTCATAAACGAAAATGTACAAACATAAAATTTTGTAAATAATATTTATAACAAAAATCTCTAGGAAACATATAATATAATTTATTATATATTTTATATTCAGTGCCTTCGCAAAAGCCATAGTTTTTAGTTATATATTCTACAATATATGTATATATATAAAAGTAAATAAAATCATTACACATACACTTTGATTAAAACATTTATTTTTAATATATCACTCATAATCTAAAATTTCCATGAAAGAAAATGTCAAGGTTTATTAGTCGCGAAGATTTAGAAATATGCTTTTTTCATAAATTGCTATTGCAATACAAATGAGATATATAGTTGCTTAAAAATAAAACGTAAAATCGAACTCTCTCTCTCATTGGCTATTAAATTACATACATTGAGTAATTGAATATCACTTTTCAATGTAACACGTGTAACTTTTCACATAGATAAATAATTCAATTTTAACCATCGAGAGATGTATACATTGACAATAATATGTAATTAATGAAATATGATGGGCGTGCCTTTTCGTGCAAGACACTATCAATTTATAGGGGGTCGAAAAAATAAAACGTAAAATACGTTCATTGTCTTCTCTATGCAAAATGAACATATTATTCATGTCTATAATATCAATAAAATATATTCCGTATAAGATACATCATGTTTTATACACACAAAAATACAATAGACATAAAATATATTATAAAATAAAATAAAACTTAAAAAATGTCTTAATTTAAAAAAAAAATATTTTTAATATTTGGCATATGAGGTATATTCGGGAAGGCAAGACGCATTTGATAAGCCTAGAACCAATTTATTGATTCCAACGTCGTAGAAGTCTCTCACATGCTCTCTTTTTTCATTTGACCAATTATTTCACAACACTTTACTCATTAAAAGTTCAACGACCGTTAACCAAATTGTTCAGTTGATCATTTTTTTAAGAATACATCAGTAAAACAGATGCTTCTCGTAATGCTTTAAATTAAAAACCAGAAACAAGTTAGCGATGAAATTAGAAATTGACGTGGCCATTTTTTATACGCGTAAAATTAAATAGTCAGAATAAAAATTACAAACGGTCAGAATAAAAATAATAATGGTCAGAAATTGTAAGAAACAAAAATAGCACATGGTCATAATAAAGTAACGTGCTGCCACAGTCACATATTTTACGCAGGAAACTTGAAGTTAACCTATTTTATTATCTCATTCCAATCGTGGTATACATATATGCGTCTTTGCCTTTTGAACAACTGTTTAATGAAATTAAGTAGTATTAAAAAAAAGAAAAACCGTTATTAATAATAATATTATAATTTTTATTATTTAAAAAAATAAATTTTAATATAAATTCTGACCCGAAAAATGAGAGCCTTTTTTATATGACTTTGAGAGTCGGAACGATATTTGCCCCTCTAAGGATTTATTTTTATTTTTATTATTTTTTTTTATTTTCAGGATGAATCTTATGGAGAGAATAAGAAATCATGTCATATTTTTAGCACAATTTTTAGGAATTTTATTTGATGTAATGTATGAAGATTTTGTTTTCAGGCAAGTCTTTTCGATTAAATGCGTGTAGTGCGACTGACTCTTATTTTAAATAATTTTGCACCGTTTTTCCCGACCGCGGTTGTCATTCGCGACGGCACAAGTAGGAGGTCGGGCCTAGGTTCAGTCGTAGTATATTGAAGCGAAAGCTCAACTAGATTGAAAATTCTAAGCCATATTTTAAAAACTCACTGTAATTAATTGAAAAAATCGCTTCCATTTTTATTAGCCTTGAATCTTAACTCGCCGAATATGCATCATAAATAAATTATGCTCAACTCCAATTAAGTAAAAGAATATTTAAAAAAAAAAAATTCTAGTCATTCCTACCGATGTATATTTTTAAAATCACAGGACGAAAGCAATATACACATCAGTCGATTTAAAAATACCACAAATTTAAAAAAAATCATACAATTAAGATCGAAAAAAGGTCAATGAATTGGCGTATTCTATAGCACTTCTTATCATTAATACGTATTTTTTTAAGTATTATATATAGAACGTATTTAAAGCAACATTTAATTTTTATGGGTTAACTTGTATGTTTAAAATTATTATTAACAAGGATAAAAATAAACATTTAGCTACCGTTATGACGAGCTTCGAAGCGTTAACGCTGAGCTTTAAAATATTCATGTGACATTGAACGTATCCTTGAGAAGAGAAAAATAAACGTAATAAGTACTGAATTATTATATTTATTTATGTTTGCACGTGTATTATGTGTTTATGTAACATATTATTTGAGTATATACTACAATGCGTGCAAAACAATCAGTTCAACACTTTCCGCATCGAGCTTTTTCACAAAGGCTCGAATTGCGCAAGCAGTGCTTTATCAAATACTCGGCGAACAATGCGAATATACAACATACGCATAAACAATGGTTTTAGTCCATTTTCGGTAAAGGGTATATTTTTTAATTATGTATAATTCACTTAAAATATTAAACGCTACTTCGTTGTATATATTTAAACCTGTTGAATTATTAAGCGATGAGATGAGAGCGCTGACCCGAAAAGAAGCATTTATAGTCGAAACAATTCTGTTAAAAAAAATAGAAATGAAAACATTGAAAAAACAACTGCATTCAGTATATATTTTAAAGCAATGTGCGTGTGTGATTTATAACAACTATTTTTGACTGTGTATTCATAGATTATTAATATATAAAGCAGTATAAATCGCTGAAATATTACACATTTCATGTGCATCAGTTAGATTCGTTTTAGTAGCAGAGCTACTTGAATATGTATAACGAATAAAAATATTTTTTATAACTGGTATAACTTGATTTGCAAACAGATGCATTAATAGACGTCCATTTGTGGCCAATTTTATTGAGTCATACGTGCAAACTGAAAGCACAATATTAATTTGCTTAACAATGTGGTGCTCTGACCCATGATTCAGATCCAGAAATGAGAATATTTCATTTAGTTACTTAGCGATATTCATTCAAGATGCCTTAATGGACTCAGATGTCACTAATTGTTGTTCTGACTGATCTCTCTTGTCTAACCTTACACTTTCTGGAAGAGTGAAAGACATGCTTCACAATACTGAACTATTCGGCTCAACGTGTTTCGCCTCACGAATAACATTTTAAGCTACTGCTGTGCCTTCGTGTTGTTCATTTTTAAAACTATATGTAACACTGTTACAAATTTAGAGCATTAATGAGTTGTTTTAAATATTTATTGCATTATTAAGATCTGATTTTATTTAATTTGACACACACTCAGGCTATGAAATGCATTGTGATTATGATCAACATTTTTGTATAGGGTTTCGAAGATAGCCACAGTTCAATATTATCAGTTAAGTTTATTTTTAACCAAAATTTATTATATATTTAAATAAACAATTAAAAAAAGATTGACTAATAATGTTGCTTAAAAAAAAGTAAACAGCAAATTTAAAAGTTAAAATACATACAAATGTATTGTATATTTGCTTGCCTAAGCATAGGTCATAAATTAATTACTATAGCCCTATAAAAACAATGATCAATACTCATTGAAATTAACCATTGTCAATTTTTACAATGACAATGTCATTCCGTGTACAAAATTTGTATTATGCTTTATAGATGTTTTTCAACTTAACAAGGAAAAATTCATAGTAATTTTTATTTTAAATATATAATAAGTCTACTTACATCGTTGGGGTTCCTATGACGCTACCAGAACCAAAAGGTGCATCATCGGCGTCGTAGAAGTCTTCATCTTCTTCGGAGCTAGAGTACGACGTATCCGGTACCACAAGAGATATGCTGGGACCTGAGATGACAAAAAGCGAAGACGATTATGTAGTTTTATTTAAAAACAATTTATTCATCGATCCGACGACGGTATTAAATCAATTTTTATTTCTATTGCAGCTTCACAATACAGCACGACAAATAGATAAAATTCGTGTAATGTGGCAATATCGCGACAATACATTATTTTATGTATGGTCACTGACCCTCATCACTGTCTTACTGCTACTACGATCCCTCAAGTATTGTGATGTATAAGAGCAATCCCAAAAAGCAAATAAAAAGACTTCACGACAGCTACAAAGCCACATTTTACCATTCAACCCCTCTTGAGCAAAAGAGTGAAACAGCAAAAAATAAGATAAATAACCTCACATAAAATGAAAGAATACAAGCAAATATTTCGGTTTGAATTGAATAAAATTTCTGACCGAGTCTCTAACCCGGGGGTCGATCTATATCAATCTCTAGGGATTGGGATGGGAAATAGGGGCGAGAGTTTTTTCCGCCACGCCTTGTCCTATGCATGGTCGCAATTTTTATAGTCAAAAACTATTTCGGAACAACAGTAATTTTCAGTATAAAAACATTCCATTGCATGACACGTATCTAAAAATATTACCTACTGCTCCACCTCTGAAAATTACATATATAATTTCTGAACCGTTTCCGATATACACAGGTGCTTAAATAATTAGCACTTTGGAATTCCAAGTCGATCAATAAGCGATTTATAAATATCGTATTACTAGCACAATAGAACAGTGGTATAGTCGGTGAATAAAAACTGGAAGATTTGGGTTCGAATCCCATATGAATTTCAATTTTTAACATGTTTCTGAGATCGAAATTAGTGATTATTATATAATTATAATTCCATTTGATCATCGAAGATTATGTTTTTCCAGATTTTCCTAATCTCACGGATTTTTTTATTTATTTATTTACAGTCTGTCTATACATAAACAAATAGTATTTTTTTATTATGATATTGATATGTAAAGAAAACTTTCCATTGGATGCCTCTCCATATTTATCATCACAAAATCTAATTTATTTGTAATTACATTTACTATTTGTCTCATGGATGAACAACTATAATAGAATCGAGCTAGGTTGTGCATAGTGACATCTATTAATGTATTAATCATTTTTAATTAATAAAATAGATGTCACTAATTTTCAGTCTGGTGTCTCACTACTTACTTGTAGGCGTTGATTGTGTTTATCCTATTGTAACGCATTGGGACATAGCGTGCCATGTTTATAATAAGCAAATAATTATTTATATAAATAGTGTCCAGAACGTTTTTCGCCAACAATTCTTACCTGACAATTAAGGAAGTAATTGTAGTCGAAGAATGTTCTCATACCCTTATCCGACAAATCTTAACTAATGAAATTGCAATGAAACATATGTATTTGTACACGTAATGAAAACAAGTGATAAAAGCAGAAGAATTAGTTGCCTTAGTTAAAATTAAAGTCAATATTATAATGATATCATGAAAACCCATTTACAATTTGCGTGGAACACTTAGAGATATTTGCTGTAAAAATATCAAAATATTTTATATGCTACAATGAAATTTAAACTATTTAATCACTCAAGATTAAGTTGAGAATATTTACCAGTCAACGTATGCTGTAATACAGGATGTCTTCTCTCTAAGCATTCCGAACCTTCTTCAATTCCCTCCACAACAACAGTGCCATCAACTATTGAAATTATTAAATAAAACGTTTATTTTTGTATTATATGAAAGAAAGCATCTCACAGCTAAGCTAATCTGTTTAAATTTACTGTCAATATTGCAACAATATATTTATTTTAATTCAATAACTAAAAAATACATATTTAACAGAATTTTCAACGTATAATTTAAATATTATACATTAAAATATTAATTTAGCTAGTCTTAATAATGTACATATATAGAAATATCCTATTTTATTTAATTATAAGATTCTAATAATATTGTGTATAGTTAAAAGCTAATACAATCAACTATTTTGATAACAAACACATAATTTCCGCTATAACTTTTAGAACACTACATTAACCAAAATATATAAATAATTGTATATGCTAAAATCTCAGTTTATATTTAAAAAATGTATTAAAGAAGTATTAAAATGCAATAAAAAGGGTAAAACTATATGTATTAGTAGTATAAATTAACCCCTAGTTTTCTAAATTATTTATCCATGGAAAATCTATTTTTTTTCTGCTTGAGAATATTTTATTATAGTATAGATTTACTATCAAAATACATTTTCATTATTTTATTTTTACATACATACATACATAAATATGTATGTATTATATTTGCAAGCAAAACTATTTATTAACACTAATAAAATATTTATTATTTGACTCGTGGATCTGTTTTATATTATATTAATTAAACATTGATTGCCTTAAATTAACCCATCCATTCAAAATATATATTTTTGTAAGCTAGTCATTACGATATTATAAATACAGAAAATAACCAGTACTATTAATTATTTAACTAATATATTAAAAAGACACTACAAATTTCATCTCATTCTCTGACTACAATTTAATTCTGGAAATTCATACAATTTAAGTCAATACAGAAATGATAGTAAGATAGATTAGATCCATAAATGTATGAATGCTTTCGAAATATGTTTACTATGTTGCCTCCTTATGAGTTTATGTATAGTAGTAGTAGTTTCAAATACACTTCGTTTTCCCAGATTAAGTAATCACACCTATTTATTGCAATGCATTCTATCAAACGACGATGACACCACATATGTAGGTATATGTTGCAGTGATTGTGTATTACCAGTGAAGTTACATTTTATTTATTTTATTTTATTAATTTATTTAGCTTAATAGCTAAATAAATTAATAAAATAAATTAATAAAATGTTCACTAGTAAAATATAATTTTATTAACTCAGCCAGTTAAATTGAATCAAACAATCACTGCTCAGTATCAGTAAAACTGTATTAATTCACAAACGCATATTTCCACATGATCAGAGACTCACAGAATTGTGACCTCACATTGTGCGATAAGAGACTACAATATTTAAAATAAATTAAATCGAACCCAAACTCAAACTAAACTAACTAACCTAATGAAAGTTCAAAAAGCATACTTTTAGAACTGTCATTAGGTCAAGTTGAGTTTTGTTAATTCGTTTAGGTTAGGTTTGGGTTTGAACAGCAAATTGAGTTTCATAGACATTTAATAACAGCATATAATTTCGCTAGTGCCTAACAGTTGAATTACATTTTCGCTAATAGAAATATATGTATGTATATCTACCATCAGTGAAAATATAATTTCACATTCACTGTAACATATATACAAATAAACATGCGTAACTATCAGGACTTTTAGTTACTATTATTATTATAAAGTATTATATATGTACAAATTATACAAACAGATTATCTACAATTATTATAAAAATCACCTAAGCAGATAATATAAAAAAACTTTCAGTTAATTTATACTACTTTTATGTGTTTATTTATCAGCGGGTACGATATTTATAGGATTATATATGATACAAACTGAGATTTCTAACAATACAAAATTACTTACAAACATCAACCACCAAAAGATTATTAAGCTTAAAGTAAATGTTATTTACACAATCACATAAAAAAATATTAAAAATTGTTACCATCGATCGGCATAGACGGTTGCATTTGATTAGCATTAATAACTGAGGCAGGACCATGATATATACCATTCACAGGTATTACAGTATTCTGCAACAATTTTAATAGATTAAATAAAAAATACTGATATGTAATTGTTATATGTATCACATCATATTTACTTTGGCAATTTGAAGCAAGACGATTGAATGTTTGATGTTTTCCAGCATCGCCTGTACGCATAAAATATTATATTAAAGTCCTTCTACATTATTCATTTATGTTATAGAAAGCTTACATTCGCTTGGTCGTGAATACTCTGACATTTCATTTTGTCGTCCGGATCTGCAATCTCTGATATTCTATCTTTCAATTTCTGAAAATATACATGAATGTAAAATTGATATATTAAAGTAATATACTAAAATATTGACATTCAACTCACATTAACTTGATCTATCATAATTTGCAGATATGCATCTGCTTCTGAAACCTTCCTTTCGAAGTCGACAGGACGGGCTCTGGTGGAACCAGCGTTACGAGACCCACCCATCATGAGTCGTCGATCTTGACAATGTCGCAGAATCGTCTCTTCTAATGCTCTAACCCACTGTTCTCGCTCTTCGCTATCTCGTGCCTAAAAATATAATTTAGTCATGAAAAACATAGTTGATCATAAAACAATTTTAAATGTACCTGAAAATGAAACGTCTTGTAGTCGACTGTTATCGTAAAGTTTGAATCGTCTTCATCGTCGATTCCGACAACTGCTGCTCTGAGTCGTACACATCCACGACGGACGCCTCTCATCATTTTCTCTTTTGACTGAAATAAATAAAAGGAATTGTTATAATGACACAAAAAGAAAAACTTTTCTAGTGTTCAAATAATTAAATAAACTTTCAATGTATTTAAAAATCATTTTAGTAAATAAATTATTATATAAATACTACAAAAAAAAAATACCAATTTTAAAACATCACATATTATCTTATATCACAAGCTGTAAAATTGCCCAAATTGGGAATATATTTATTTATAATGGACTTTTATTTGTCTAATTCATATTTTGGTACAAAGATTAAAATCAGACATGTAGACACCAAACAAAAGTTGCTTTGTTGAAAATTATTGGTTAATTTTGCATGTATGTCAATGAATTTTACTTACTGCACACAATTATGTATAGGTTTCGAAAAACTATGTTTAAAATGCAAATTTAAAAGTCAATTACTAAAACAAGATCAAAGTGACAAACCATTCAATGCAAATGCAAGCAGTACTATGACACGGTGGTTATTTTCAAATAATCATTTACACTTGGCGGAGGTTTGCTCGTCGTCTTTGGGAGCAACGCAAAGTTGCTATTTTCAATTAAACAGTGAAGTTTAACACATCAAAGATGGACTCCATCCTTAGGACATATGAATTTATGTTCACCGAAGCAGCCGGTGAGTTTTAAACATATATAATACATTATATTTAAGAATATTGAATGCAACTTCCTAAATTTCAGATATACGAGTTAAAAACTGGCCGTTGATGAGCGGGCCTATACCTAGTATATTTATATTGTTGTCGTATCTGTACCTCATCAAGAAATGGTTACCAGATTATATGAAAAATAGGCCAGCTTATGATCTGAAAACCGTTATCAACATTTACAATGTGTTTCAAGTGATATCCAACTTTATACTGTTCAAAGGGGTGAGTACAATATACATTTCTTAACACACGAAATGATCAGTCAAATAGTAGCTTATGCAGTGAAAAAATAATACTATAAAAACTAGTAGATTCAATATAATTCAAATTTCCAAAAAACATATCAGGAATTAAATTTGTGTTTAAGCAAATTAAATCTGTAAAAAAATATATTTGCTTAATTGTGCAGCACAGTACTAAAGTATATTATTTCAAAAGCCGTGAAGCGTCTTTTGCATTATTTTTATTGCTGCAACATCGATAAGGTTCATTGGTCGCAATGGCCATTATCAAGGAGTTTGAGGGCATAGGTTCAAATAGTGACAATGTGCAAGGTCATATTCAATTAGACATATGACACTGATCCTGTGCTCATAAAATGTATAAGTTGTCGCCTGCCTGTATCTGTTTTAGATGTGTTTATATTCCTTATATATATTTTAAAAGTTACGTAGTGAATCAGGTATTAGATGGAATAGTGGGAGGGGGTGAGAATAGTTGATTTGTGATAAGATGTGGGAGTCTATTCATCATGTATGGTGTGTTATAGCGTTATAATGTGTTTGGATGGCTGTCTAAATCTTCATTAAAATTCTCTCTACATTCTGCAGTTCTATACCAAAGAATAAAAATGATTAATGATTTAAACGATAATGTTTAGGTGATCTTCATAATCTTGGGTTTTGTATTTTATACCTAATTCTTTAATAGTCTGTATTAATCTTATATTGCTAATAGCTTTAGTTTGGTTTTTGTTCCCAGTTTTTTTGTATTCTTCAACACTTGTTCATAGATGATATTTTTTGTTAAAATATGTGATTAAGTGACAGAAAATTTATCATGAGAGAAGCATTCATCTGTAAATTCCTATCACATTAATCAACCGTTCTTTTAATTTATTTATTAACAGGGTAAAGGCAAAGCAAATTGGGAATTGAAGCGAAAAGGTTAACCGAAATCAGGATCGTTGCCTTAATTACATAAATGTTTTTGTGGATCTAATTTTCTGAGCAACTTAATAAAGTTATTGACCTAGAGAGTTAGTTTATATTGTGGTAATCCACTTGGATTCGAGGAATTTCAGAGCCCAACTGAATATAGCTTTTTCAACGTTCATTATTATGCAATAGACTTACATATAACAAAAAAATTTAAAAAATATTTCTCAGATACATATACATGAGGTAATATAAATATTATCCATTTTTATTTCCCACAAAGTTTGTACAAATTATGCTGGGATATGATTCTTTCGAGTCGCGTCCACGAGTGTACTTGTAGGGAATATTTACAATCCGGAGATTCTAGAAGAATTTCGTTTTTGTATGCCTCCTAATTACCAGCTCTTGCATTTCCAGCATGCAACACAAAGATTATTTGACAACTCCTTAATAAGCACAGCAATCTGATTTTTTCAACTATCTGCCAGATATTATTAATTTTTTCTCATCTATGTACTCACAGTTTGTAAACACATGTATTTTGTTTATACGTAAAGTAGACCCCCCAATAACACGGTAAATTTATACATTTACTTTATATGTGAGCAATCCAAAGGGAGGATTTCTCACCACACGCGCCTGATTCGTACGTACGTATTACAAACAAATGTATGAGTATTTTCTAGTCCCCCAATTACACGTCCCCAATTTACCGTGTTATTTGGGGGGTCTACTGTATTTTTTTGTGCATTGTACATTTACGTAAGCTGCACGTGTATTTAAATAATAAAAAAATATCTTGCCAATTGAGCTGCTGCAACTGACTTTTTTAAATTATGTTAAAACAGACTAATATTAGCATGTGTATTTGTAAAAAAATTCAAGTTGCGTTGTCGAAGAAATTTCTAAAATTTCATTTGCGAATTTTAAATGAGACATAAAACAGTGGAAACTGTAAATAGTACATATAGATGTTTTGGGTTATTCTGAGGGATAACGAGATTATTTATTCTGCATGTGCGTTTCTTGTACGTCATAGAAAAAAATCCAGTGAGTGATCGATCGATTTAAAATTTGCTAATTTGGAAAACTTGTAGCCCGCTTTTCATGAAAACTCACGTTTCCGTCGAAACAATTAAAGTTTTGTGTATTGGGGTTATACCTTTTGCAACTTTTTTATGACTGCCTAAAATGTGCTGAACGAGCATTACGATCAAGGAGCACGCATGAAAAGTGTCGCATTACACCCTAATGAATCCAATGAAATGCGCATTGCGGTCGCAGAATCGTTTAAAAAAAACTACTTCACAATCTGATCGAACAGAAAAATGCATCGAATATAAATTCTTATAAATGGTTATCAGTGGATCAGAAGCATATAATCGAAGAATTAAAACATACGTTATGTATGTATTAAGAGATCATAAAAATTATGACTGCGTGTCCTATGGCAATTTTTTTTTATATTTATTTATGCACTTACTAATCCTCTAGATGCTAACTTCTGGATGGCTGACTACGATACACTTGGGATGCGTGGTACCAAAATACTCGACGGATCCCGAGTCCATGAGGATGGCATACTGGATGTGGATGACCCTGCTGCTAAAGTACGTCGAGCTGATCGAGACAATGTTTTTCGTGTTGAGGAAGAAAGACAAACAGGCGTCTTTCTTGCATATCTACCATCACGTGATAACGATAACCGTCCTCTGGATGGCTGTGAAATACGTTCCAGGTATTTCGATCGTAATGTGTCACTAATTATAAATCCTATGATATTTGATACTATTTTTTTCGAAAGGTGGAATGGCCAGTTTGACCCCCATGATAAACACTTTAGTGCACGTCATAATGTACACGTACTATCTGATCTCGTCAGTTGCCGGGCCGAATTTAAAAAGCAAGCTAAACAAGTGGAAGATGTGGATCACCATCATTCAAATGGTTAGTACTGAACATCATACGTAGGAGTAAGTGTAAATGTGCGAATTTTGACATGCGAGTTCTTTAGACTTTGAACTAATCGAATACTTTATCGCATTTATAAAGTATTAAATGTGAACGCGAAAGTTTAAATATAGACGAAATCAATATCGGAGAAATTAGTGGACAATGCAATTCCTAGTAGTTTGAAATTATTCAAGTAAAAACTATTTTAAATAATGGTTTTGTTAATTTATCAATTATGCATTGCATTGTAAGGTAATTATAATATTTATGCAATAACTTGGTAAATTCGAAAATGAATATGTTTTTTTCTATATATCATGTTATGTTAAAATTATCTATTAGAATATTTAATATTGTTATTTTTATTGCTTATCAAGTAAGGCGTGTTTATTGTTTATAATTTAATATAAAACATCGACGAGATAGTCTAAAAACAATTAAAAAATAAACATCAATTACAGCTATAATGGACACAACAGTAATATAACTATTATTTTAATTAACGGATTTATTCCTATTTAATTTCAATAAATTAAAATATATATATATATATATATATATATATATATATATATATATATATATATATATATATATATATATATATATATATATATATATATTGTCTAGCTAAAACAGTGAGTGCTTTTACTGCTATAAAAATGCTTTTTATATAGATATAAATATGAACTCAATGAATATGAATAAAAAAAGTATATTGTGAACCATTGCTTCAAAATAAATATTCTTTGAAACCATTGATAAATCGCTCATTAGGCAAATATACAAAAAGTTAGTTTTTGGTCCACTTATACATCTTAATTTAATGGGAAAATATCGTAGGAATAAATTTGTTAATTGAAATAATAATAATATCGATGAGTTCACAGATAACTTGTTATTGATAAAGCTATCCAAATATAAATAAATTATTTATATTTGCATTTTTATTAATTTATCATAAATTTCAGCATAGAAATGCTGTTCTTTATCTCAACTTTTTTGAGTATTTTTATTTTTTCTATAACATTTGTAATTTACGATATATAAGGATTTAAAATAAGTTCATTTTTTACTAAATCGTCAATAGATCAAATGCTAGAAAAATAGAGCTGTTAATTTAAATTACAATAATTGAACTATTGATCAGCGATAAATAATTTGTTACATTATATGTTAATTTGTATATACATTTATACAAAAAATATGCATAGTTAATATTTTACATCTCAAGTTTAAAATTAAACCATCAATTTATAATCAATTATAGCTTCCTGTGTATTAGTTATTTTACCCATTTTTATTAATTTTTAATTTTTAAATCTGAAATAAATTTCTTAAAACCTTCAATATAAATTAATAAGATTGAAAAATCAATTAATAATTGTTTAACGAATTGGATCTATACATTTAAGTTGATAAGATGTTTTATATTAAAATATATGTGATTAATAGTAATATATTTAATTAAGAAAATAAGTTAGATTATCGAATGAAAAATCAAATTTCGTATTTTCAAGGTGCGTTCAAGATCTTCAAATGCAAAATACATAGTTTACGTTAAAAAATTCGAACCTAGCCATCAACATATTCAATACACGCCTATTACATATGCACCGTATAAAGTCCGAATAAAAATGCGAAAAGTCCAACCGGCGACTGTTGTTTATATAATTATATATTTATATAATGCCGAGTGGTTCAACCTTCGTTAAATACTGTATACTATTATAGTTAAACTACTCGATCAGATATTTCACTATCTAGGCGCGATAGCTTGACTCGCATAGTTAACTACTGTCGGCGAGCTATAAACTGACCCATTTGAAAAAATTGCAGATCCAATTCACTATTCTCCTGGTGCACAGTCTGCAAGCGCTCCACCCGTCCTGCCCTGCACCTTCGTTCATGGTCTGGGTGTACCTGCCCAACCTGCTCTTCGTCTACTATCTCTTCTGGGACTTCTTCAAGAACACATACAATAAGAAGAACAAGAGCCATTGACTGCGTTACGCGATGCGCGTTTGACATTAAAGCACCATGAGGCAATTTCACACATACACAACAATAAAAATATATTTATATAACGTTCTCGGCTTAATGTTTATTTATTTGCACATTTACGGGTCACCGAATTCTACATTGAGAAAAGAGAGATAGCGTGACGCCAACTGCACTACTCTACAGACACTGCGGGCATATGCGTATGCCAAACAAAAATACAAGCACTATCTTAGCTTTCGATACATGGATGTATAATATATATACGAATATATTTCGATAAGCAATGAAAACACTAGATATTACGTTAATAGTTATCGAAAATACGCGATTATCGCATAAATGACAACTAAATCGTTAACGCGCGCAATGCACAGTGGTTCGGTTAAAACAATCGATCCATCTATTGCAAAAAATAAGTTTTGGATATTTTCAAAATGCACAATATTATTTGTAATGATTTTTTCTTCTCCTTATTTTTAATAGTGGAAAATCACGAGTCGGATACATTTATTTTTAATCAAATTTTGAACGCTCCCGTAATAGCTTTTACTTATATATATTTCGCTTCGTCTACATTATGTAAATTGGCACGAAGAGTTCCAATTTAAGATGTTGAAAAGATTGAAGTAGGAGACTAATGATTGCATTGACCAGATAATGAAGTAAGTTTCGCATAAGCACGATAATATGATATAAAATATAAATCTTCATAAACTGAAATTTATAAAAAAATATTTTTTTTGCTGATTTGTAAAAATCACGCTTCTCGATTTTTTCAATATTTTCAGCCAGGACTCCGACTTTTTTATAATTTTATTTAAAATAAAAACACAGCTCCCGTGTCCATAAAAATATTGTAGCCGCGCGATCGACACATGAGCCGTGTTCAGTGAGATTGTAAGACGTATGTGATCCAAAATTATTTAGCATTTCAAAACAAAAAAAAATCAGTTTCAATTTATATTACTTTTTTATAGCTTTGGTTCGGTCATTCTTAGGTTATCAAAACCTGAAAAATGCATGTCATTTAATTAAATACTATGCATTTAATTCAAATAAAAATATTAAAAAAAAGTTGAAATGACTGATTCCCTGAATCTAAACCATAAATTCACAGGTTATCCCTAAAAGAAAATCTAAAAAAACAATCGCAAGTCTATCCCGAATTTTTTTTTTAAATATGTTATTTCAGTAAAAACATATTGGAATTCATTATTACCAATAGATAAATATTTTTACCAGTGAAAATATAATTTATCTGGCAGGTGCCAGTAAAATTATGATTTTAACTTTCTCATATGTGGTAAAAAATATGTAAATACATTTACATACTTGCGATGTATACATGTTACAGTGAATGTGTATTTTTTGGTAAAGTTATATTTTCACTAGTAATGTCCAAATATATTTTCACCAGTAGATATACATATATATATTTCTTCTAGCGAAAATATAATCTGTTTTAAAATGTCTATGAACGTCAACAGTTTTTAGAGCATTTTATAAGACTTAAGGGGTCATATTTAAAAAATAATTGAAGAAAATATAATGCTATCCCTGGAGAAAAGTAAAAAAAAAAAAAAATATAAAATTAGATAAACTTCGCGAATCAGTGTTGCCACATTTTTTTTATTATTTAAGCTTCCATTGTAACCTGACAGGCGTAAGCCCAATGCGTTAAAACGGAGTAAATCTGTCAGATATAATAAATACCTACGGACTGAAAGATTGGGAATCGGTGACATCTATATTAATAATTATAAATTATTATGTGTAATCCAATTTATAACCAATAGAAGTCACTGCAGCTGGGGCCGGTTTTTTTTTTAATACAAACGCATTTTTTTCTAAATAAAATTTCGAGTCCACTGCCAGGATTCGAGCCCCCAACCTCAGTTATTAGTCTGAGATGCTACGGACTACGCTATTCCGTCTTTGATTTTATAAACAAACTACCGGATAGCGAGAAATTGACGATTTTTTTATCATTTTACCTCAATGAATAAGTTTAGTTTTAATCACACGTGTTTGCAATAAACGTCAAGGTATTCAATGAAAAAAAATAATAGATTCAGCCCGTATGCGTTTTTTCTTTGTCGTGACCGTTGCGTTTCTGTTTTTTCTGTAGTATTAAATATACAATACTTTTAAATTAAATAATAGTAAGATATTTTATGAGTATTTGGTTGTTTTATAAATCACGTTCAAACAGGCAGAATTTTTTGACAGGTCCAAAAATGTACAACTTTTCTGACAGGTGCGCGAACAAAATGGTGATGGAGTTGCCAAATTCTTGGAACGCTTTTCTTAATTACTCGATATTTTGGAAATGTGAAATGTTGAAAGCACTCAGTAGTATCAAAATGGTGTATTTTTCTAATATTACATAATCAGAGGTGAACAACCTACTTTTAAATCCAAGCACAGGTGTGGCGAATTAAATTAAAATAATTACACAATGTGAAAAATACCAATGGGCCAATTGTAGTGCTCGCGTCACCAGATGTTTACATTCAGTTACTTGTGCTATATTTATCACTATTTTGTTTTAAAATTTTAAACACTTTTCCAGCTATTACATTCTTAAGTTAACATTTTCATTAAACTATGTATGCCCATAGATGCAAATCTGTACCACTGTGCGTTGAAGCGAATAGCAGCAGAAGGTTCAATGTAACCAACGCTTGCTTCTTATATGTTATATATTGATAGCATCATGTTGTATGTACATAATTCGTATCATGCCAAAGTATATTATTGAAAGACAAAGCACCGAGAACAAATACACTATCCGACGTTTGTGCTCAATGAACGCTAAAATTCAATTTACGCGATCGTAATCTTAAATACTAAATCGAAATATGCACGAACTATATTAACCATAACTAGTATTCTAGTACAAATACAGATGTGATCGTTGGAAATACAAAGGCATACTTCATTGCATTAACATAAATATATACACCACAATGCACATATTGTATATACAAACATAAAACTATAGTTTTGAAAGCTTTATATAGAAAAAGTTTATTTTCAAGGAGTTTCTCAAACACGTGAGTATACTTTTACTTATATGATATAACTAGCATATGTATAATATGAAACGAACTAACCTTTTAGTATTCTATATAAAAACGCATAAACAATTATGATTTCTTTCTATACCAATTCAAGACACTGTTGTAATCTATGAGAGATTATTGTAAAAACATTTTAATATAGTAATTATAAATTATTACAATCAATAGCATAAAATACGTACAAAAAACATTTTTATACAATACCCAAAAATTCAAGAAATCAACTACAAAATCATGATATTTCCTTAACAACATACGTGAACTTTTATGCTATATGAACAGTATTGAAAGGTAAACAATAAATATTTTTTCGCAAAAACACTAATAATAAAAATATTTCGTAATCAGATAATAAAATTGCATATACTACTTTTTGGGTTTAAAAAATTTAAAACATTATTACCAACTTTTGATCCGCTTATATTACGTATAATCACGATCACTTTGTAGATGTGTCATTTTAACCACACACGACACGGCACGTTAACAAAAACTGTATTTTCACAAGCACACAATCGATAATGGCAATATACACGTACGATAAAGTGACGTGCGAAAAAACGCACGCTTCGACTAGCTTCCGTACAAAATATATTATTAATTTTCATGTGCTAAGAAAAAAACTCTAAGAGCTCACCCTCTTCCAGAATTTCTTGACGTAAGTCATGGTCCAGATTCAGGACGCGACACACCGCAGTGTCATGGCTGAAAAGCGACTAATTCGCGATGAAACAACACAGCTGTTCCTTGTGCATAAACGGCGACCATGAGTTGACACCGTTTGTCTCAGTACTAGTACGACTTCAGAATAAAGGGTAAAAATGTGGACACTTGTACAGCAAGACGATCCAAGCTATGCGAAACGAAAAACTCGAGTATGATGCATTCTCATACAGTCTAAATTTTGCCTTAGACACAATATATATTTATAAGAAAATTATTCTTATTAATATTGGTCCAATTATTATGACTACAATGTACCAAATATATGCTTATACAATATACATCAATACATTTGTCCTGTTTTTCTTTCACTATGAACTTTAAACGAATTACAGAATAAGAGCAATTATTTCAATTACAGAAATACATGGATTCCGTAAAGAGACATAATTATCATTATTTGTCAACAATATATTCTTAAAACATAATTTTAAAATGTATTTAAGTAGTTATAACGAATGGCTTGTAAAAGTCGAATCAAGACATTCCGTTTATTTTACTTTATTGAACAGAAAAATGCTTAATTTATTACTACATACTTTTTGATCAAGGGCGTCATTTCAGCATTTTTAAGAACTAACATCAGCTGTGATTGAATTAATTCAACAAAATTGAAGGATCATTTTGAATGCATAATTGTATCGAATTTATTGTATATGTATATAGAGAATTTGATATAGATAAAGATCGGATCCGTATCGGCGTGTTTTGTGCAAATTTGCATATAAATGAAATAACTAGAAATAAATTAACCGCGATTGAATTATTGAACTGATTAAAATTAAGTCTGCTCTTGAAACAACAAATACGAAAACGTAACATATACTTTATAGAAATTTGCGACGCACACCTGTTTTTGAGATAAGCGTTAAACGATAACAAAGGGTAGACCTAACCAACATTTTGTTTCGTTCAACGAACAAATTCCATGAATTGCGATCTTAGTAGACACAGCAGATAAGCATTTTATATACAAATGTTTTTCAAATGCGTAAAAACATTTTTTTTAAGAAGAAGCGTCTCATTGTCTCCATTATAGGCGCATAAAGTACCATGGATTTTGTAGCGTTGCTCAAGTATACAAAATTGATCATTCTAAAATATTTTTCAAATTTGGTATAAACGATTCATATAGTTGAAAATCGAGCGAATAATTCGAATAATCGAATATTCATTGAGTACTACACTTGACTTAATATAATTAAGTAAGGCAATCAGAAACTTTTGTATAATACATTAAAATACAAAATTAACATTTAAAAAGAATGTTTCGCCTTTTTGGTATTATGGTTTAATGAAAATGTTATGAAATATGAACATTTAAAATAGGAGGACAATTTAATTGAGCAATATATAAAATAATTGTTACATAAAATTGTTTTTTGTGCATTGGTCAGAACAATGAACACGTTATGAATAACTCTCTGTAACGAATTCTTTTTCGAACATTTACATTACGTAAATGCACAAACTATTCGTTTTATGGTACAATTTATTTATATATTATATTGCACATAACAAAAAGATAAAAAAAAAGATATACATGAAAAAAGTCAGGAAAAAACAAGACATATTTACTTTGAATACAGACTTTTAACCATTTTATATAATAATCACAAGCACACTTTTTAATTATGCATTGCAAAAACATAACTAAAAAAAAAAGGACTGTATGATTTTTAATTCATTAATATATGGTAATATATTATAGTCGTATTCATCAAATAAGAAATCTCAATTTATATTAATAAATGATAAATTAATCGACTATTGAGCTTGCATGTTTGGTGAAGCCGATTATAAAATGTATAGTGTTTAAAAGGTGTCTGAATGAACTGCTTTCAAATCGGCGGTTACATTTTTTTCAATAAATTTACGTTTCAAAATGGATTTCATTTGGGAACAGCTTTTAATTTTGGAATGTTTTCACATCAGATGATATCAACAACGTCGTGTTGCATAACTAATGATTTCGTAATCTTCTTAATGAATCTCGATAGACGCCTGATGCATCTTAAAGATCTTTGCGTATTTCTTAAAAACGTTTGAACCATTCAAACTCATTATTTATCTAATTTAACGCGACTTCCACTCGGTAATTATAGTGCCATTCTTGAATGATTGGGTCGTTATAAGCCACAAGCCATATAAATTCACATTTACCGCAAACCCGTCGTCCCGGATGAATAATAAACGCACCAATAGCCATAATCGTGATTCAGGAATTCGGTTGATTATCGAACAGCATCCGGTCGAGGTCAAAAGGAGTTTTTCCGGTAGCTTTTCAATTTTTAATCAGAAAGCAACCGCTCTTGAGGCAGAAGGGTGGTATTACGATACTTTTCTTCGATACTTCAATATTGATCGGATTTATGAGACGGTTACTGCTGGCGTGATACATTGGATTACGTAGCACCGACGTGCTCGTTAAGGTTAATCTTATACGATAAAAAAACGGCTCTGGTGAGATAATATGCTCCACTCCACGTGTACTATGTGTGATCCAGCATATCCTATTTTATGAAAGATATATTTTTACATTCAAGTATATTTATCAGTAAAGCGCTCACTACTACGATGTGGGTTCCGATTCCAATCTTTCAGGTAAAATACTCAATAAACTAGAAAGAAAACTTTTGCTGAGTATTTTTTTATTAAAACAGAAAATCCATAATTCTTTGAAGTGCTAATAAACTAAACCTATTATTAACGTAAGTACTATTGATTAATATTTTTTTAAATATAATAATTAAATCATGCGTTTTCATCATAAGAGAAAAATGTGAAAATTTACGTCATATTATATACTTTCTAAAATTAAAAAAAATGTTAACAATTTCTTATGCGATCTATTATTAAGTAACATGGCATGCTATAAAATTTGAATAATAAGCTCGTATCAAGTTAATAAAATATGAATAGTAAACTTCTTTAATTACGTTACTTAGCTGCTAAAGTATTCATTTTATTATACATAAAGTTTCAATGTAGTCTATGTAGCCTACTGAAAAATCATAGAAGCAAAGAAACCCTACATGACATCACTTGACACAGTTACTTTCGCGAAGCGCCTATGCGCATATAGCACGCAAGAAAAACAATAAAGAACAAAATTAATTGGTCATTTATTTAAAATCACATTACCTCACAAATTGTATCGAATGATTGAGAAATAGTGTCTTAATTCAAGTGAGAGTTAATACATGATATATTTTATTAATTATATTTGGCTAATATAGCTAAATGCTTAATATAATTAACGTTACTTTTATTAAGCCATTTAAATGATACACATTTAATCCAAAACATGATTCCACGAAAAGTTTTGAAAAAAATTTGACGAAAATATTAGTATAAAAGTCTAGACCGTTACAATTTCTATTTATATATTTGTAAGCGAATATTACTTGTAAATGCTTGGTCATACACTCAGATTTATCGTACTTTTAATACGAACACAGAGCAACGTAATACACCTATGTAATAAATTACTTTTCATTTAATTCATATTTTTTATTAAAGTTAAGTCAGCCGTTATATTTATTGTCGGTTAGCTCTCCGTTGATTATTCGACGGGTATGGTTTTAATATTAAATGAAGTAATACAATTTTGTACACATTTTTTTTTTAACAAAAAGAAATAGCTCATTATTTATGATGTTTTGACTTACATCGCGGTGATGTCACTCTGAACACTAAGCAAAAAATATATTAGGTTTTTAAATATACCTTTTAAGTATACGTATTAAAAAATGATTATGCATATGAGATGTTTTCAAAAAGTTTTTTATTATTTTACATTAGCAGCGGCGTAATCTTTGCCGATAAATAACATTTTTAGTTTTATTAGTTAAGTTTGAATCGCGGTATAAACAATATTATTTCAAAATGGTAATTACGATGCTTACAGATTTACGAATTCCATACGAGAAACTCAGCAACCGTAGCAGCAAAAAAATATATATTAACTTAGTGTATAGATGTAACATACAAATGGTTATAAAATGAATTAGAAAAATATAGTTTAGAGGTTAAATTGCGAAATAGACGATTTACAAAATTATAATAGTAGTAAAATAATTAAAAAACTACGATTAAATAAATATGCTATTGACTTATATTATATAGTTTGTCATTTAAGTAAAGCTTTAAAGAAAAGTGTGGGTACCGCACGAAATCTCGAACGAAAATTAAACGTTTTATTTCGCTTAAAAACTACCTTAAACCCACATCTATAGTTATCCCAGGATTGAGAAAAACTGTACTTCAAATACATTGTAGCGCTGCGCGACTAAACCTGCCCATTTTAATGAAATATGGATTCATGAAATTATTTACTGTTACTGACTAAGACTCAGAAAACATTTTGGTCCACTGTTCTTGTCTTAAAAATAAAAGCTGCTAAAAGCTTTGATTTATAATTTAAAAAAACACCAGTTTTCGTGCTACGAGGCCAATTACTAATTAATATTTAATATAAGAAAAATAACATCCGTACATGTACGGTGGTCGATCTTTCAGTTTTGAGGTACCTCAGATAGTTAAATAACTGAAGAAATATTAAATAAAAAAACGTCATAAGTATATATAAGAAAAAAAATAATTAATGATTTCTATCGAAAATAATACCAATAAATTAAAGAGTACGAAATAAATTAACATAACAAAAAGTATTAAAAGCCTCTGTATTGATATAAAAAAATCCACAAAAGCCGAATAATATATAAAATAAATAACCGAAATTTAAGAATAGAAAACTATTAAAATAAATTATAAAATCATACTAATACATAAAAGTAGTAAAATAAATCAAAGCAGTAAATCGTTGAGAATCACTGATTGTTTTCTATAATTCACTATAAATGCAATATAAATAATAATAAACAAATAACAACAGAAAATAACTAGCTATAGAAAAATACATAAAATTAACTCATTCGCAGGTTAAAATTACTAACAAATCAACAAATGTGTATAAATACTCAACAGGTTAAGTGTAAATTAGCTTTTGGGTGATAATTATTTAATAATTCATGTACATATATGCTATAAAAATCCCATATCTCCAAAATAGCAAGTAATCCTAAAATAAAGCGTCATAAATAAATTGAATTAATGAAAAATTTAATTTCAATGTAATTTCATCATTGTGTTGATTGACAATTAATCAGTTATGCTTGGGTAAATATGTCCATTAAAAAAATGGCAGTACAATCTCCAAATATAAACAAAAAAATATTTTTTGAAGAACTAAATTTGCAGCTCTTGCGTCTAAGAAGTTATCAATTTAATAACTAAATTCCGACTAATTAATATACGCCAAAGATAAAAATAAACTAAAAAATTAAAAATATAGGTAACTTAAGACAAAATTTATAAAAGTAAGAGAAGATTTATAAAGCTAAGTTTCTAAATGTAAGGAATATACATATATGTACACATATATTATATATAATAAATGTTATTTTAAAAACATATTTTATCACAAACTATGCCTAAATCATGTTTTAAAATTAAATTACAGGTTACAAATAATATCTACAGATTACAAATAATAGCTTTATTTTTAATATTAAAAGTCTATCAATATTAGGCGTAATATTCGATATAATTAGAGGCTCAGTCAGAGCATTGTCATTTTTTTACTTCCATCATATTTGAAAAAACATTGTTTACGTAAGCAAGTGGTTGGTAAAGGAATTGGTTTAATGATTGTTTTTATATACTAATATACTATCAATATGCAAAGAAGATTTATTACCTATGTGTATTCTTTACCAAGATTTTAATATGATTTGAAATTTAAGATCCATTTTTAAATCCAGGAATATACATTGTATTTTCATTTCAAGTCCCGAACAGTAAATTAATGTTAAATTATTCCCCAGAACAAGAAAATATGTTATCATGTTATGTCTAAAAAGTATGAACATCCAATCTTTAAAAAAAAACAGGAAATACCCGGAAAATTATTTTCATCGTGATTTTTTTAATATATTATGATATTATATCGTATGTTTATATTTAAATTTTAAATTATGGAATATAAACAGTTTATAAACAGTTTTATTTAGCTTATAATATTATTCTTTTAACCTCACTTCTTTGTTGCCATACTAAATAAAGAGTAATCTGCAAAAGTATTCAAATGTCTAAATGAAATATATGACAACAGAAACTCTTGAACGGTGCACTTGAGCGTCTTGAAATTCGCACAGCTTATTTTTTATGGAATTTTTAGGTCAATGCAACTATGAAGCTTTGATATATCCATTTAATTTTCAAAGACAGTCCATAATACGTAATATAGCGTAAGAATTTGAAAAACAATTTAAATTTTATATTGTTTTTTTATCAGTTTTAATTATAACAACAATAATTTGGTATTTAAAAAAAATTAGAGTTAATATTAACCTTGTTTGTGTGTGTAATACTCATACACTCAAACACATTGGAAGGCTTGGAAGATTGGCATATATGTATTATGGTTTACTTGATAAGCTATATATTGTTATTGTCGCTTATGACGTTTCGTATATAAGCGATGGCATCGTAAGAAAATGAGTTAATTTTTGTTATATGAAAGGAAAGTTCGTATAAATCATAAGTGAATACGGAACGGCGTTAAATGTGCCGTTGCGTAAGTGAGCTGGGGTTTTGAGTAGCGTTCTTCGCGGTCGCGTTAGTAATACGTGGATATGGGAGATAATTGAAGTGTTGGCGCTGACTCACCGTGTAGTAAGAGAGCAGGCCTGCGGCGTCGTCGAGGACGAACCATCTGTACTGCCAGCCCTTGACCAGGTTGGTCCATTTGCTGAGCGAGCCTTCCATTCCGGCGTCCGACCGTCGAGACCTCCGCTGTCACCGACTCCCCACCGCTGCCGGCTCGAGGCCCAAACGAGCGCTTTTGCGACCATTCGCATGTGTCACTTTGGCCGGTAAAATTGCCAGTAAACAAAAATATCGGCCTCCAAATGACATCAAAATAAAAATAAATAAGCAATTTATATATATAGAAAGTCATTAGTAAAAATACGATTATATTTATTACTCACTTATAAATATATTTTATTATATTTTAGTTTTGATGAACTCACTCCCCCCAAATTAAACTTTATTTCCACATCAGAAGCGAATCAAAACCCAAAGACAAGTACTCTTTTTGAGGTCTGAAAATTCAAAACTTTTAATAAATATGCTTGAAAGTTGTATGGAGCCTTAAAAGTATCTTTGCTATTAAAATATGCTTTATTAATATTTCGGCTGAGTGTGCTAGCCGGCCCGATTCACCATTTTGTTTCAAAACATTACTTATTTAAAAAATTCATTCTTCTGTTTAAATTAAATCCTAGAGAAAAAGCCTTGTGCTAAAAACATTTTCAACATGACTCTTTATTTATATATGTATACTGTTGGTTCATTAAAAAGTATAAACGTTAAAAAATCTATCGATTCACACTTTACCTTACACTTCGACACCAACTCTAACTCGATTTATGTTGCTGATTCTAAGTCATATTTCAACAAGCAAAACACTTCAAGGAAGCTTTTTCTATGGATAATCTCAATGTTACGTGTACAGTCGGGCAACCCGATATAATTACGCCGTCAAAAGCACACGGTTAAAATAATATACCAAGAAAAGCACGCATGACACAAGAGCGTCGGATAAAGCCTCTCAAAGAATTAAGTAAAATCCTAAATGTAGTTTCAAAAATACTTAATTCAGTGCAATCAAAGAAATTGTGGTTCAAACTTGTCACACATCGTGTTCAATGTTGAATGTTTTGCTTGAAAAGTTCCCATGTTGCATTTCGCCATATTTTGCTGAATCAATTGGCCTACAAGATCATGCGATTTAACGCTGTTGGATTTTTTGTAATGTTACGCTAAGAGTCGTGTCTACACCAACAAACCCGAAATGTTGGAACACCTAAAAACTAACAACAATGATTTTTAAATTATTTTTAAAAATTTTAAATATAAATTTCAAAACCTTCCTCCCAGGCTTCTGACTACTCGGTCGTTATAATTAAACATGATACATACATATTTGATCTATTAAAATATAAGACAATAAAAAAATGACTTTGGATCACACCGACTTTTGACAATCTACTTAGATGTTATAAATCCACGACACTGACCCCGACTTCACTTTTGTTTATTTATTAAATGTTATAAAATTGTTTTATACACTACATACAAATTATGCATTTTTCAGATTTATTTAAACAAAAATGTGGCCGCTAAAATTGTATTATAATACACAAAAGTTTGCCCTGAACTCGCATCCAGCGGAGCTTACACCAAGTCGACACCGACGATAACTTTGAAGTCTAGAGAAAAACGGCAACTTCCACTTCGATAATCAATTTTGGACAAGCCAAGCAATTACCTTTATAAGAGTTTATCTCTACTTTCGAGACGATTTGAATTATAATATCCGTTTATTGCACAAATTGTACGGCCATGGATTTTTGCAAATTAAAAATACATCAGTACAGCAGAAAACAATAAAATAACAATTAAAATAATTATAGTCTCCACGTCACTACTATGAAGGATTTTAATAAATCAATTATCTTACTGGTAAAATAAATTAAAATTTTATATTTTACACATCCGTATTTACTGATATTTAAAAAATATTAAAAATAAAATATGTATTTGTTTAGGAAAATAATAATAATATTCTATGTAAAACAATATAGCTTTGTAGTGCCATCTAGCGATTATTCACAAAATTTATTATAAAAAGGTTTAAAGTAATATATCTATGAACATTTATTTACATACATAAATAATCATGTTTCTTTTTTTAAATATGTTTTTATGAAAGTGTATTATTTTTCATCTTAATTTTATTTTATTATTATTTATTTTTGTACGTAATTATTTAAAATGAAATAAAACAAATTCCGTATTCATTATTATTTTTTATTTTAATAAAATTAATATAAAATATTCACCATTCATTCAGTCTTCTCCCGAAATATGTTACAAAGGTACTCGAAATACATTTTCACCACCAATAATATCAACACACCCCCCTATAATCAGTCATTAATCAAGTATTTACAATTTCATTACAACTAAAGGAGTTTTAAATAATATATTTGTAATTGCATTCGTCATCAAATCATTCTTCATCATCAATCGCTCTGCCCATTTTCATCCTACTGTATCCTGAACTAATCGAAACGTGATTTACAGATTTGTTGTCCTCTTCCAAATAGAACATATCGGACGTGTCTTGTCTGCTGCTTTCGGATTGTGGCGTCGTCGAAAACTCGACGCTGTATTTTGAACCATAATCTGCTATTCTTGGTTTAACTTCTTTCTTTTCTGGTACTATGTGTTTTTTTGGTTCAACTTCCGCAAAGACCGGCTTGTGGTTGACGTATTTATTTTCTTTCTGGTCTTGTTTTTGAAGTTGTACTTTTTCTTCTACTACTTTGATAGACGATTCGACTGTTCCAGAATCTGCGACTGCTATCTGATCGAAATCTTTACTGTGTGCGTTCGTTTCGGCAACATCCACGAAAGCGTTGGACAACTCTCCGCTCAATTTGCTCACGCCTTGTGTTGCGACATCATACATGAAGATTTCCTTTTTAGCTTCACCACTCTCTGGGCTGAAATCAAAAATAAGATGTTAATTAAATTCAATTAAATAATATTTAAAACATAATATAATTAATGTAATACCTCGTAACAAGTAGTACGACTGATTGTAGATCTGGAGACGTACTCTTCTCTTTATCTAGCCATTTATTATAGTTTTCCAAAGTAGGCGTCTTGACTAATCTTTTCAAAGCGTCACCAGCTACGAAATTGACTTCGCTGTTCTTACTAGGCGCTGCTCTTTCGGATCGTCCATTATCAGATTTTGAAAAGTCGTAGTTCACTGGTGCTAAGACGACTACTGATGTTACTTTACGACCTGCCAGCTCGGGCACATCAGGCAGAGGGAAATTCGCACCGCTCACTTTCAGAGGTAAATATCTATTATATTTGTGATCATTCAGCGATACTGGATCGACTTGTTTTGCTCCGTCTTGCACATATTTATCAGCCACCTGCTGACCCTTCGCCGTGTTGGGATCAAAATGCACAACTTTCATTTCTACGTTTTTCTTCTTTTCATAAGGATCTACATATCGCTTCTTGGTCTCTGAACTCGATGCCTCGTGATCGTATTCGTCGTCAATCTCTGTCATCACTTTATCGCCGTTCGGTCTCACCACCGTCTGAACGTTAGCGCTTCCAGATATTTGTAAGCCACCTCCTGCGCCATAAAAGTTAGCTAATTGATCAGGCGGTAATGATTCTAAAGGTATATCTCCGACCTTATCATAATCCAATACGCTAATTTGGGCGTTTTCCAAGATTCCAGATTCGAATAACTGCTGCCTTAATTCATCAGGAACTTCATCAGGCAAGTCAAAATGTATCGGTTTCTTGTTTTTCTCTGCCTTCTTTACTTCCGATTCTACTGAATTCTTAGACGTTGACGAGGCATGATTTGCGCTGGTCGTAACTTCGATGCTATTTGGTCTACCAGTCGATGATATCAAAGGAGGCCTATTTGTATTATGGGCCACGTACGGTCTGAATTGAGAATTTTGTCCTTGAACATATACATTTCGCGCATCGTTGGCCAAGAATCTTTGTTCGTGATTTTGCTGCGTATATTGAATTTGACTATTCAGCCTATTATCGGGAAATTGAGTCGAAGAAAATTGGGAATGAGTCAGCGCTAACAGCTTTTTCTGTTCCTCTTCACTTTTTCTCAGTTTTTCTTGCAATTGTAAAATTTCTCTCTGGTTTTGCTCAAATACAGAAATAAAATCTGATGTAATCAAAGGAGAAACGTTGCTCGATTGAACGTTATTCCTTGGTTCTTGTCTTATTGGACTCTGCGAGAAGTGTTGTACCAGCGGACTGGGTTGCGGAAGAGGTTGTGCGTTTGTTACATGAGCTTGATTTTGATGTACGTTTGACACTTGTATTTTAGATTGCTGAATTTGCGACTGCGAATGCTGAAGAGCAGGTACGCGTACTTGAGTATGTTGCAGTTGAGACTGAGATTGTTGAATGTTTGGTATTTGTGGTTGAGGAGCTGGTGTGATTAACAGATGTTGTTCATATTTTGGCACAGAGGCGATGACTTCTCCACCCGGCGGGATAAAATGCGGTCCTAGTAATTGATGATGAGTTGGGATCGTATTGATTTGATTTGTGACGAATTGCGGTTGAGATGGAACGGGTTGGGGTAGTTGCTGGAGTTTAGGTGGTGGATTCGAAGTCCTGATACTTTGGGGTTGATTGAATTGCTGATTTTTCGGCGGTGCGATATTTTTAATGGATGATAATTGAACTTGGTTGTTTAATTGAGTGTTCAACTGTGGTTTTTGCGGCTCAGGTTGCTGGAATTTAGTTCCTATCACGGTCTGTGGTGTCGGAGCTTGTACAGGTCGTTGACGATTGCGATTTTCTTGTTGTTTGAAGTACTGCAACTGTTCGAAGTATCTTTTATTATACTCCTCTTGACTGATGGTGAACGGAGGTTGAATTGGATTTCTCGGAGCGTCTCTGAAATTTTGCGGCTGCTTACTGGGCAACTGTTGATCGCGCATCGGTTCTAATTGTTCCGTTGTGATAGTGTGGTAGTTTTGTTGAAGATATTCGTGTTCGTTAAATTGATTGAACTGTTGCGGTTGAGGACCCTGATGGAACGGGCGCTGTTGAGCGTTTGGTCTAAATTGATTTCTACCAGAGTTCGTAATCGGCGGTCGTTGTTGGAAAGTAGGTTGCGGTCTGAATACAGGTTGGCCCGGGTGAGATATAGCCGGTAAGCTTTGTACTGTCGGCGGAGGAGGAGTGTTATGAATTTGAGGCGATTGTTGAGGAGCGTTGAATAGAGCAGCGTTCGGTAAGCGTTGAAATTGAGACTGAGCCGATCTGAAGGCTTGATTTGGACTGTTTTGCATAGGCAATTGTTGATGAGTTGGAGGGAAAGACGTTCCTCCTTGGATTTGAATTCTTTGCTGCGCTCCCGATTGAAAGTTGGTACTTTGAGTGTCTCTAGGTAGCACTTGCTGTCTTTTTTGGAAATGCGATGTGTGTAAATTTTGCTGTTGTTGACTGGGTAGCGGAGAATGGGGAAGTGCGACAGAAGCCTGTGGCGCGGATTCTTCTTCCGCAGACGTATGATCGTGATGATTATGGGAGCTCTCTTCGCCGAACGTGATGCGAATTCCACTATCGCTGTGATAATGTTCCGATTCCGGTTTGATAATGGCTCTCAAAGTCGTGCTCGGCGGCGGAGGGAGAGTCAGACCTAGTGGACTCACTGTGGTGTATTCGATTTGATGATCGCTTTCGACGTTCGACGGAGGAGTGATGGCTGGAATCGGTTTATCGTAAATAACGTCGTTTTCACCACCGTTTGGATCCTTTTGATACTTAACATAAAACACTTGGATCGGTTCTTTCTGTCTAGATCCGGAAGAAACCGGCGCCGACTGTAATTCAGGCAATGATTCGTTCGATTCCTTGATAATGATTTCAATTATAGGTTCTGGGTGTTCGTAATAAGGCAATAGAACCGGTCCGTGTGGTCTTCCGTAAACATGCCCAGTTTCGGAGTAAGTGTTATCGGACACTCGGTCTCCCAGCGATAAAATCTTAGATTGAATCTCATTTTTGTTGATGCCTTCTTCTAAATGATCCCCGTTGATATCATATAATGGATCTTTCTGAGAATATTGTATCATGGGTTCCATTTGAACGGCATACGAAGGCAGCTGGGGGTACGGCCGACTTCTTCTGATGAGTCCATATCCCGTTCTGCCGCTGTATAAACTACTGGGAATTCTTCTGTCCAAAGACCTGTACGACGATACGTGAGAATTGGGCAGCGTCAGCGAATATTCTAAATTTCTCCTATCTCTGATCTCTTCGCCGATCTCCTTGATGCTCTTGTGAAAATTGTTGGGTCTCTTGTTTTCGATCGCTGTCACGGCTACGATGACAGCGCTGAGAAACGCAACCTGAAACAAAAACAAACGTACAAATTACACACGTGGGATCATTGCTAATGAATAAGGGCATGAAAATGCCTTAATGTTTCAATTAAGACCGCTTCTTTTTTTCTCTCTCTCTCAATCACATTCTTTCAGAGACATCAGAGAATGAAACTTTGGACGGTAGCTCACGCGCTGATCGCTCCGACCGGTTTGTTTCTCTAATAAGGTCTCGTCTACTACTACTACCACTTCCGAAGACCGCCGGATCTCTCGGGAGAGTTTCACACGTGGTTTCACCGTTCAAAAATCAATTGGCGCAATTAAAACGTCTATCCTGGTGCCCGGCGACGACAGGAGAAAACATCTCCATGGAATGCCGGCAATGCGGCGACCCTGACACTAAAATAAAATTGAATAACAAAACGAAAACCCGTCCAAATGGCTATTGACCCATTAACATTATTTCGACCGGTGGCCGAGTGGCAGAAGTGACACGTTCGTCCGTAGCCTTTTCAGATTTTGAATATTTACATACGAATGTCGTTTACCAATAACCCACATACGGCGTCCAAGAATGTGTGTTTGACCGTAAATCACTGATTTTTTCGGCTTTAATTTAAACACACATTAACAAGTATTAAATATTAGCTTAATTATTGGCTTTCCTCATTATACATTCCATACTTTTGGATGAAAACATACTTCAATACTAAAATATCAAGTTCATAGACGCCTCGATCACAAAAAATACGTGGAGGCGATAAAGCCATTAACGTTAAATTCTTGGTTGAATAGATATAATAAATAACTCAAGAGATTATCTGTAAGTGCATTAAACCAACCAACCTAATCTTGTCAGTTGAAAAATTTTCAATTACTGCTTTATTGAGATGATATCTATCCTTTTAAAAAATACATTAATTAAAAATAAGCGCTGTCCTATAAATACTTTAACGAAGTATAATATAATAACAACTAAAATATTACATTGAAATGAAAAAGAAAAGTTATTAATAATTAAGTATTTGATTATTATTTATATTATATAATTAACTTTTACTGATTATAAAATGTTACGGTAATTATATCACAAGCATAGACCACAAAAAAGTCATATAAAAACTGCATTCCGTTGTGTAATTAATTTTTTGCACTAACAACATTTTATGACTATAGCGACATATTCGCGTGAAAAAAATAGCATTTTTTGCAATCAACCGATTACCATCATACCGTAAGTACAAGGTGTATCAAAACTACATTGTCATATTTTCTTGTATTATTATTTTAATTGTATTACCCTAAAAGTAACGGCCTTTTTAACATTTATTAATTTTAAAAAGCACTATACTATAAATCTAAGTCAATATCGTAGACATTGACAATTTATTGAAAAGTGCATAAAAATGTTATATAAAACCCGAAAATATTTATTTGCTTTAAAAATATTTAAAAAATCGACAGGTTTTTCAACCTTAAACAAATATTTGTTTAAGGTTTAAAAACCTGTTGCTAAATAATATATTTATCTTTTTTTGGATTACTAAATAAAGCTTCATACGTTTATGAGTCAAATTGAAAATAAAGAGCAATTGCTTAGAATTTATACAAAAATTTCTTAGGATTTACTCTCATTCTCCCCAACCCTTTTTCATAAGTATTTGGATTCCTGAAAGTCCGTATATTCATATAACAATGAGTTAAGTTCCTATTCTAATTATATGTTTTTATAAATTGTATCATCCATTTATAAATGTATAGCTTATTGTATCAGGATGCTGAATAATTATGACAATTTTAACTTTGATCTATAATTTGCAATCCCCGAATAACCAAATATTCCTTTTTAATTGAAAAAGGTTCTTGCGATACAATTATTCTGAGGATATTTGGTTATTATTTTTTATTAAACTTCCGTTGTAATCTGACAGGCGTAAGCCCAATGTGTTACAACGGAGTAAATCTGTACCAACAAGTCGACCAGATATAATGAATACCTATAAAGTAAGTATTAACCACAAGACTGAAAGTCTGGGAATCGGTTACATCTATATTAATAATTATAAATTATTATGTGTAATATAATTTATAATTAATAGATATTACTGCAGCTGGCCCGTTTTTTTTTATAATAGCCGCTGCCGGGGCTCGAACCTGCAACCTCAGAATTACTAGTCTGAGACGTTACGGACTACGCTATTCCACCCTTGTATCCCAACACCTTTCTTTTAGGAGCGTTGAGATACGATTCACTGAGTTCTCGCAGAAAGTTATTGTATGTCTTTAAACTACTAAAGGTGCTGTCGACAATCTAACTATTTTCGAGAAATTTCAGTTGTTTTTAGACCATCGTGCCGCATTGGGGTAACCTAAATATGTCATTTTTTCTAAGCTATATATTTAACTAAAATAAAATATATTTTATTAGTACATATGATTATATGTTTAAACATGCTACGTTTGCAATTTAAACATAAATCAATATATCACAGATAGAGATATAAATAGTATAATTTAAATATATGAGAGAAGCTGATTTTAAACAATGTATTGCAATAAAACACTCAGACAGGCCTTTAGGGGAATATGAGAGGAAAGACAAACGATTATTATATATAGTATCCAATCTCTTTTTTACAGAAATTTATATAATGTATCACTTATGAATATGAAATCAATGCGTATATCTACAAAAAATGAATTTTTGGGTTAATAATACATTGGTTTTAGTTTAGTTTTAGCGGTTCTTTTAAACATTGTGTAATCAATCAATCATATTCAAAATAAAAAGATGAAACATATTGGACGATGGTACAGTTTGGCCTGTCACGTATTTTAATTATTATTCATCGTCACTGCAGTGCGATATAATTGAACTTGCAAGTTCTAACCTTCACGTGTGTGATTCGCCCACACGCGGAATACGAATCGTCAAACAATAATGACGAATAATGAGCGACGCACGCGCAATTACATGCTAATTGTGAAACTTTCCATCTTCGACAACAATGAACCTAATTGCAGTAAGTTGTGCTTCTTCCGAGTTATTCTATTTGGCATCCTTGTACATGGTATAGGAAAAGAAGAAGATGAGGGTCATCGACGATTTATTCATCGGATCCACATTTTATGCATCGGTTCGCTGTAATTTTTGGCAAGCCGCCTATAAGGCCGCGAAGAAAGTTGTTTAACAGTTACGCCGATCGGGTCGTTTCGAAAGAGCGCCAGATACAAAGGTAAAGTGTTACATACTAATACGATATTAACACATTTTTATATAACGAGGTTCGATTTTTTGCCATATGACACACATGATGTGATTCATTGATGCAAATTCTGATTGCATTCATCAAAGAGATGCGGTTTAATTGATTTTAAACCGCAGTTTAATTGCGGTTAAAGTATTAAATATCTATTGAAATATCAAGTATAAAATAGTTTATAACCTAAGTAAACATTTAAACTACTATTATATTAACATATTAAAATTTTATATTAAATGAAGGTGACTTTTATTTCGCTCAAATCGAAACGAAATTCCAATGCATGTTTATTATTTGTATTATTAAATATCGACTTTATTAATTAGTCACTCAAAAATAACTAAAATAAAATAAATGTATTTATCGTTTACATAAAAATCAGTAAAATTATACTTAAAAAAATTATAAATGAATAATAATATAATCATAAAATACCGTTGTTTTGGAATTAAAATTGACCGGGTCTATCAAATAAATAGTATATATGAAAATAGAGTAAAATAAATAAATATAGAAAATAGTTATTATATTATACTTCCGTAATATATTCTCAGGCTAATTCCATTGATTATATTGAATAATTATATGTGAATAATATTTTTTTATTGAACTCTGAAATACAACAAAGCTTCTCTAACAATATTAAGTCATCCAATTGCGCATTGTCTCAATTTGTATAATCCGCTTCAATGTCACACTCTCACATATTTTTAATATTCATAGGCGTAAAAATTATAGGACTGTTAAGAATTTATATCGATACAATCGTGAGAAGTGAAAGTATTTTGCCACATCTATCCGCACTTCACTGTCGTCAAAAAAATAAATCGATCCGTTAAAAAATCCACACAATGCTATTTAATTCGTAGTTAATAATTCGCAATCGTAATTTATAAATAGTAAAAAAACAAGCGTTTCATGGTAATGTAGTTATTCTTAGGTCAATTTCATCGACCCGGATGACCCTCGAAAGGTGAGAAGAGGTGTGAGCGCTACATTGTTGGTATTCTGATGGTGTCATTAACTGCTCGTTGATTTACTGTTAGGAATAATTAAACAGGTGTAATAGGTACATGGATAGAAGAGTCGATTAACATCTATAAGTGCTGGACATTCTTTCTGGCCGGCAAAATAAAATAAAATGTCAGTTTGGCCAATTATAAACGCACGTGAGCGATTCAATAGTTTTTGTCGACAATTATAGTACAGCGATTAGTTCGCCCTGTAAAAACATCGCTCATTTTCTCACGGATGTAAGTAAGCTTTTAATTTATATTGAGAAAGTGTTTATTTGATATCTACTTATTAGAAGATTTAATTGCGATTTTAAAAATATTAGCGGGTTTGCCGCTTGCTTTTGAGTCACGTGCGTTGATCTCACTTAGCGAATTTATCCTTGTTCAAGAATAAAAATCACATTAAGTTATTTTTATTTTTTAATTTACATAACTTTATCTTGTACTTAATATTTTAATACTATATTTTCTTTGAAAGTACAAAAATTTCATCATCCAACAACTTTAACGTAATTTGAATTATCTTTCGCTTTATCAAAGTAATCAATTACTATTACAAAAATGCAATTCACGAAAGTTTCTGACGAAATCATCCGTTATCTCATGATAACACATTAAAAAAATCGTTTTCATGGGCGTTTAACGATCGATTAACTTCATTAGCAATGCCAAGAAGTGTCTAAAATATGTCATTATGCATATCAAAAGATCTATCGGAAATTCTACCTACGTTAGATGCTAAAAACATTTAAAGCGTTGAAAGATCAATGATGATTAGATTTAGAAGTAAAATAGTCAATGCTAATTCAATGTGTTTTATTATATATTTTATATTATATGTCTGTCGGAATATTAATGAAATGCAAGAAATCAAATAAGATTAAAAAATGCTTTAATAATTTAGTTGTCATCAGAAGTTATACCCAATTTAATACAGAATAATCAAACTTAATAATACTGTATTAATTTAATTGAATAAAGCTCTGTGATTAATATGTGAAGCGACGTTAATTAT